>NC_064922.1:136057211-136366485 GCF_023897955.1 Schistocerca gregaria
ACTACTGAAAAGGCTGCTGCCCCTCTTCAGGAACCACACGTTTGTCTGGCCTCTCAACAGATACCCCTCCGTTGTGGTTGCACCTACGGTACGGCCATCTGTATCGCTGAGGCACGCGAGCCTCCCCACCAACGGCAAGGGCCATGGTTCATGGGGGTGGGTATTTGACGTAACACAAAAAAAAGAACCGGTTGAAAATGGACTGCTGCAGCCGGTTGATACTCTTTCAGACACTAGGACATCGAGATGCCAGAAGGCAGAGCAACAAACAAGGAACCCTACTGCGATGGAAAAAGCTACTGAAACAGTGAATAATGATAAGGTGCGTTATTTTACAGTAGTAAAGCAATTTCATGTTCTGCGTAATACACTGAAAAGAATAGTTCTAGAAAAAAAATAAAGTTTCAGTAGGTAGTAAAACGATTATGAGAAAATTATAGAGCGTGCTCAATAGAGATTCCTCTTTATCCCAGGGGACTTACTGTAAAATGTTGTAAGAGATATCACAAGAAACGACTAGTATGGCAAAGGCGATACGTGTCATGTGAAAAAATATGCCTGCCACGCAGCCAGCTAGATCGTAGACACGAACCGTCCGTTGTTGCTTACTTCTGCCTTGAGTTGGGTCATAAGACGTTATCTCAGCTCAAAAATGTTTGTTGTTAAAATATATTCCTGGTGACGAAATAAATATCCTGCAACGTGTAAACAGTACGTGGATTACACTTGCAATTATTTTAGACGATTCATATGTTGTTACTAACCATATTTGTGCTATACTCGCCTGAATTATGACGAAATCAATGTCAGACACGTTACATTTGCAAAGAAAATTAGCGACTGAGAAAAGTCCACCTTGGAGACTTGGAGTCTAGGTCACGTGACCAGAAATAATAAACTGGATACAAGTCGACAAAAATAGTTTTACAAAAATTGCACATAGCGCCTATATTGCTTTGCTAGAACAACAGTCATTACAGTACTGTCAGTGCAAATGGGTGTTCTCTGAGTTACATATTGTGATCTTTATCACACCCACGTTAACACACATGCAACGCCTCTCTGTTTGTTTCACTTTAAAAATTGTAGAAAAATGTGGGTGGATAGACATTAACTGATCAACAACCGATTGGAAACAACAAAACCAACAAAGCGTGATACTTGATCTAACATTCTGCATGGTGGGCGATGTGGACTCAGACAGACACCAGATACAAGTAGCTCACTACCGTCTCTGTTTGCATCTTCATGCGGAAACGGTGGACAGAGATAATCTCACTACCAGATGACTCTCACACTAAAGACTCTCACACTAACTACCATATGCAAATATTCATGTTCATGTTAGCGTTGTTAAAACATTATGGAACTTTATTATGAAAGTAGTACAAGTATGTTTTGCATCACTCAATATTATTTACAATCCTTTTTATTTGGGAACGAAAGATGAAGTAATTATGTCTGCATGTCATTCTCAATGGAGAGAAGTCTTCCGAAGTAAGAGTGATTTCAGGTGTGCTGCAGAGGAGTGTCGTAGGACTGTTGCTATTCACAATATATTTAAATGACCTTGTGGATAACATCAGAAGTTCACTGAGGCGTTTTGCGGATGATGCTGTAGTATCTCGAGAGGTTGTAACAATGGAAAATTGTACTGAAATGCAGGAGGATCTGCAAACGAATTGACGCGTGGTGCAGGGAATGGCAACGGGATCTCAATGTAGACAAGTGTAATGTGCTGCGAATACATAGAAAGAAAGATCCTTTATCATTTAGCTACAATGTAGCAGGTCAGCAATTGGAAGCAGTTAATTCCATAAATTATCTGGGAGCAGACATTAGGAGAGATCTAATATGGAATGACCATATAAAATTAATCGTCGGTAAAGCAGATGTCAGATTGAGATTCATTGGAAGAATCCTAAGTAAATTCAGTCGGAAAACAAAGGAAGTAGTTTACAGTACACTTGCTCGCCCACTGCTTGAATACTGATCACCGGTGTGGGATCCATACCAGATAGGGTTGATAGAAGAGATAGATAAGGTCCAACGGAGAGCAGCGCACTTCGTTACAGGATCATTTGGTAATCTCGAAAGCGTTACGGAGATGATAGATAACCTCCAGTGGATGACTCTGCAAGAGAGACGCTCAGTAGCTCGGTTCGGACTTTTGTTGAAGTTTCGAGAACATACCTTCACCGAGAAGTCAAGCAGTATATTGCTCCCTCCTACGTATATCTCGCGAAGAGACCATGAGGATAAAATAAGAGCAATTAGAGCCCACACAGAAGCATACCGACAATCTTTCTTTCCACGAACAATACGAGACTGGAATAGAAGGAGAACCGATAGAGTTATTCAAGGTACCCTCCGCCACACACCGTCAGGTGGCTTGCGGAGTGTAGATGTGGATGTAGATGCAGATATTTAGCGATTTACGAGTGTGTGGTTAGGCAGGAACCTAAGAGGACAGCTTAAACTGCTGCGACTAAAACGAGCAACAATAAAATTCATATTCTTTCTCGTTTAAAATATTTCGCTGTTATTTACGAATATGTGGTGGTTTCCGAATGTGTGGTTAGGTAGGAAGCTAAGAGGACAATTTAAATTACTGCGAGTGAAGCGAGCAGCAATGACATTCATATTTTTCCTTGTCACAAAGTTGATAGATGTTCATGCGGTTGTCGATATTGCAAGTGGCGTCAAAAAAACGTTGTCTTAGCGGAAACTGTTGTGAAACGAGCATTACCCATCTAGTTCCCACAAGGACAGACAGGAAGAAATTCGTCGCAATTCAGTTCCTGGATGATGTTAAGATGTGAGCGATGATAAAGTAGTGTTCTTTCACATGGTAAGTGAATGTAAATCCAGTCAGCATACAACAAAATTGCAATATTGGAGACTGCTTAACGACCAAAGTAAGTGCACTACCTTATATCTCCATCTACGATATGATGGATTTTTGAGGAGGTTCATTTGTATCGCTAGCATCACATTAATTGTTGTTTCATTAATATCTCAAAACCCAAGCTTTTACATACATATGTTATCATGAACTTATATTTGGTTTCCTTCTTACACAGGATTATGTATTTTGAGAACATCCCCAATGAAAAAAAAAATGTTCAATAAATGTATCTGAACAACATATTGGCAGCTGATTAACTTCCTTAAATGATACAGAAATTAAAAAGTAAAAGAATTTTGTGCCTTTTGTGGAGCGAAAATGTGCACTTTTACTACTACATCTACATCTACATCAATGTGGATACTCTGCAAATCACATTTAAATGTCTCGCAGAGGGTTCATCGAACTAACTTCACAATTCACTATTATTACAATCTCGTATAGTACGAACAAAGAACGAACACCTGTATCTCTCCGTATGAGCTCTGATCTCCCTTATTTTATCATGGTGATCGTTTCTCCCTATATAGGTTGCCGTGAGGAAAATATTTTCGCACTCGGAGGAGAAAGTAGACGATTGTAATATCGTGAGAAGATTGCTCCGCAACGAAAAGCACCTTTGTTTTAGTGATGTCCATCCCAAATCCCGTATCATTTCAGTGACACTCTCTCCCCTATTTAGCAATAATACAAAATGTGCAGGCCTTATTTGAACTTTTACGGTGTACTCCATCAATCCTGTCTGGTAAGAATCCCACACCGTGCAGCAGTATTCTAAAAGAGGACGGACAAGCGTACTGTAGGCAGTCTACTTAGTAGGTCTGTTACATTTTCTAAATGTCCGGCCAATAAAACGCAGTCTTTGGTTAGCCTTCCCTACAACATTTTCCATGTGTTCCTTCCAGTTTAAATTGCTCGTAATTGTAAATCCTAGATATTTAGTTGAATTTACGGCCTTTAGATTTGACTGATTTACAGTGTAACCGAAGTTTAACGGGTTCCTTTTAGCACTCATGTGGATGACCTCAACTTTTCGTTAGCGTCAATTGCCAATTTTCGCACCATTCACATATCCTTTCTAAACCGTCTAGCAATTTGTTTTGATCTTCTGATGACTGTACTAGTCGATAAACGGCAGCGACGTCTGTAAACAACATAAGACGGCAGCTGAAATTGTCTCCAAAATGATTGACATAGAATAGGAACAGCAAAGGGCCTATACCTTGGGGAACGCCAGAAATCACTTTGCCGTACTCGAACACTCTGCGTCAATTACTGCGAACTGTGAGCTCTCTGGCAAGAAATCACAAATCCTGTCACATAACTAAGACGATATTCCATAAGGACGCAATTTTACTACAAGCCGATTGTGTGATACAGTGTCAAAGCTCTCCAGAAATCCAGAGATACGGAATCAATTTGAAACTGCTTGTGAGTAGCACTCAACACTTCATGCAAGTAAAGAGCTAGTTGAGTTTCACAAGAACGATGTTTTCTAAATCCGTGTTGACTGTGCGTCAATAGACCGTTTTCATCGAGGTAATTCATAATGTTCGAACACAAAATCCTGCTGCATATCAACGTTAATGTCAATGGGCTGTAATTTAGTGGACTACGCCTACTTCCTTTCTTGAATATTGGTGTGACCTGTGCAACTTTCCAGTCTTTGGGTACAGACCTTTCGTAGAGCGAACGGTTGTATATGATTGTTTCGTATGGAGCTATTGCATTAGCATACTCTGAAAGGAACCTAATTGTTATACATTCTGGGCCAGACTTGCGTGTATTAAGTGATTTAAGTTGCTTCACTAGTCTACTCCTACCAGTAAAAGCCACACAGCGTCATCTAATTCACATAAGGGTGGATCCTTAGAGACCCGACGATGTATACATTTCCGACTAGCTGGCAGGCGTACCTGATACATCGAGCTGTCACGCTTGACCTCATCTGTTGCGTCCCGGAAGTGGAGACACGGCCCTTCACGGAACAGCCTTTGAATCCACTTACTTCGCGTTCTCTAGAAGCAACACGCAGGTAAACCGTACAGGGCGCGTTTTGAGGTAGTTATAATATCGCCACTTCTGGAAACTTGAGTTCCTTGTTGTTAACGCTTTTTCAGGAAGGCGACCAACAGGACCTTTATATTCCAGGTTCCAGGGCAAGGACTAATGCGGAGCTGCCGAGTGAAAGCAGATTTCTTAGAATCGCTTCGTTGCGGACAGAGATTTAGCTGAAAACAAGTGATATATCGCAGGTGGTAGTCGGCGGGCCATCTTGAATTGAAAGAATAATAAATTTAGAAGTCAACGTGTTCCGTTGATAACGACGAAAGTTTGCAGAAAAGGGTTACACAAATTATGATGACCAACAGCTACACCACTTATTTAAAGTTTCCACCATTTCGTAGAAATTTTTCTGCACTTATCGTTCCTCATACGTAAGAAGCGGACCATCTACTAATTGCACTGAAGTGATATATTGGTATGCGAGAAAGATCGGACATCGTTTGATGCCCATATGACAGATGTGGGTTAAACTACACTGCTGACCATTAAAATTGCTGCATCAAGAAGAAATGCTGATGATAAACGGGTATTCATTGGACAAATATGTTATACCAGAACTGACATGTGATTACATTTTCACGAAATTTGGGTGCATAAATCCTGACAAATCAGTACTCAGAACAATCACCCCTGGCCGTAATAACGGCATTGATACGCCTGGACATTGAGTCAAACAGAGCTTGGATGGCGTGTACAGGTACAGCTGCCCGTGCAGCTTCAACACGATACCACAGTTCATCAAGAGTAGTTACTGTTGCATTGTGACGAGCCAGTTGCTCGGCCACCATTGGCCAGACGTTTTCAATTTGTGAGAGATCTGGAGAATGTGTTGGCCAGGGCAGCAGTCGAACATTTCCTGTATCCAGAAAGGCCCGTACAGGACCTGCTACATGCGGTCGTGCATTGTCCTGCTGAAATGTAGGGTTTCGCAGGGATCGAATGAAGGATAGAGCCACTGGTCGTAACACCTCTGAAATGTATCGTCCACTGTTGAAAGTGCCGTCAGTGCGAGCAAGAGTTCACCGTGACGTGTAACCAGTGGTACCCAATACCATCACGCAGGGTGATGCGCCAGTGTGGCGATGACGAATATACGCTTCCAATGTGTGTTCACCGCGACGTCGCCAAAAACGGATGCTACCATCATGAAGATGTAAACAGAAATTTTGATTCATCCAAAAAAATGAAGTTTTGCCATTCGTGCACCCAGGATCGCCGTTGAGTACACCATCGCAGGCGCTCCTGTCTTTGATGCAGCGTGAAGGGTAACCACAGCCATGGTCTCCGAGCTGATACTCCATGCTGCTGCAAAGGTCGTCGAACTGTTCGTGAAGATGGTTGTTGTCTTGCAAACGTCCCCATCTGTTGACTCTGGGATCGAGACATGGCTGCACGATCCGTTACAGCCATGCGGATAAGATGTCTGTCATCTCGACTGCTAGTGATACGAGGCCGTTGGCATCCAGCACGGCGTACCGTATTACCCTCCTGAACCCACCGATTCCATATTCTGCTAACAGTCATTGGATCTCGGCCAACGCGAGCAGCAATGTCGCGATATATTAAACGGCAATCGCGATGGGCTACAATACGACCTTTATCACAGTCGAAACGTGATGGTACGCATTTCTCCTCCTTACACCAGGCATCACAACAACGCTTCACCAGGCAACGCCGGTCAACAGCCGTTTGTGTATGAGAAATCGATTTGAAACTTTTCTCATGTCAACACATTGTAGGTGTCGCCAATGGCGCCAACCTTGCGTGAATGCTCTGAAAAGCTAATCATTTGAATATCACAGCATCTTCTTCCTGTCGGTTAAATTTCGCGTCTGTAGCACGTCACCTTCGTGGTATAGCAATTGCAATGGTCAGTAGTGTATCTAATGCTGGCTCTGTGGACATTTCATGGTTGCAGGCCTCTTGCCAAACCCGCATTTTCTTTGTAGGAAGGGACACTACGTTTACTCTAGTGAAAAACAAAGTACGATCCCATTAATCGTTGTTGACTGTCTGTATTTTGAGGTAATGTATACAAGATCTTTTTCTGTTCATAAGTCGAATATAATATAAAAAATAGACAAAGTGAGAAGTACTTACAACTGTCGTGGGTTGATTGAGGATTTCCTTTGCATTTCATCGTTGCATCACACTCGACGTGCTGTCTTTTCCACATCTGAAACACATAGAAAGGAATGCTGGTTTCAATGTCGATATCACAAGAAGTACCACATAACTAAAATGACATAACTCCCAGTTAGGAATCTGTCCGCCTCACACCCAGCCTGCTGCAAGATTTGGATCTAAAGTACAAAGTCCCACAAGTTCTCTCCCATCACTCCTGAAATAGAATGTAAAGAAAAATAAAGAGTTAACGAGTATTCTTTTCGGAATTTTTCAGGGTTTCCTTCTTGAGAGCGTTGGTATGAAAATAGGAGAAGAATCCTCCAAAAATGGTGAGATAAGTACAGCGCAGTTCATCTCTCTAGCCGTGTGTGACGTTAGTCTGACGAGGTTTTAACGGCCACACCTTCATCCGTGAACGATGCTGCCTCTCACTGTCAAAGTACAACTAATACTGCCGGTAACAAATGAGGCAGGACCGAGCCGTACCGAATGCAGACTTGAAGGCAAAGCGTGACGTTAACATTAGTGTTGTCAACAGCGGGAACCGTGACTAAATTGAATAACTCTGTTTCCGAACAAGAGACAGGTGTATGACTTTGGGATGTGCGCCGTTGTGGAGATATTTTCTGTGAAGTATAGATAAGATACAAAGATAAATAGGGGTAAGGAATCAAAATAAATGGAATTACAGTCTAGAGATCAATCGAAACCCACGAGCTCCGTACATTGAAATACTAAAAAAAATTTCGTGGCGACCTTCGAAAGTTTGTCGGTAGAAAGTTAGGGTTGCCCCGCACCAGAATATGAACGTAAAGGTTAATTAATGCGGAATGTAAAATATTCTCACTCTGTCGTCATGCACCAAGGTATACCGACGAGCGTTCTGTCTGGAATGCCAGGTTACAGTGAAGACAACGAAATACAAGGTATAGTATTCTTCGAAGGGCCCATATCTTAAAATTCACCAGGCCTACTCCTCAGGAAGCAGGAAGTAACCTGGAGCAGACTTGACTAAGACCACAAATAAACATAATAGCAAAAATAAGGAAGAATGACAATATTTAGAGAAATCACGACGTGTGGTCGGATCTTCACTGATACGATTATACATGCTGGGTCCTTTGAGAACCCGATATCTCCATCACTCCGGATGGTACTACCAGACATCTGCAGTAGCAACAACACATGGGCACAGCACTAACTTTTATGACCAACGGATAGAGATCTAACCACAACACCTGATATCCCGACGTTGTTATATTGAAGACATACATGTAGTCGGGCCTAGTAACTGACGTAATTTTCTGTCATTTTACAAACATAAACTAAAAAGCAGCTCATGAATAATAGAAGTACAAGGATCGGGGGATAAAGACTAGTCGTACACGGAAAGTGAAAGTTGTGGCTATTCCTGTCATAAGTACAGTCCTGGGATGCAATGAAAGCAAGTAGATACTGAACTTATTGTTAGTATTTTTTGTAAGGGCATCCTGCAGAAGGTATTGCGAAACTAGGTGTTGTCCTAAATGCCCAAAAATTAAAATAATGTATTGTGAATATGAAAATAATAATCACATAAAAATTACACACACTAAGTATGCCGAAAAGTTCATTTTTGGGTTATTTATCTCACTTGGTGAAAAAGGAACCCTTATACGAGTAGGATCACTTGGTTCTCCGTCTGTCTCAACAAAATCCTTTTTCTAACGAACGAGTAAACCTATCAGACTGAAATTTATGTCACATACTAAGGTCTTAGTCCCTGGGCGGTGTAATAAACGTTAGTTTCTAAGGTAAAGCAATTTACGTCTAACATTTTGATACAAATTCACTCATGAAAATCTACAGGGTGCTTCCCGCTGACCTACTCTCATGAAATTATGCAAGAAGCAAAATTTCACACTACAAGTAAAAGGAAAATTGCCTAAATTGTTAATTTGTAACTATATCACGCACAAAATATATTTCTTGTCTTTATCCGACTGTCTGTTGTCCGTCTGTTAGGACGCATTTTTCTCAGGAAAGGATAGGCGTATCAAGTTGTATTTTAAGTCACGTAAAAGATCTATGGGGCCTTGACGATGTTTAAAACGTAAGCTTCTAAGTCAATGCAGTTAAAAAATGAGGCCATTTGTGTCATATTTGGTACCCGAAAACTCACTCGTCGAAACCTGTGGGATACTTCCCTTTGACCTAGAAAGAAGGACTTTGCAGGAAGTAAGGTTTCACAGTGCGAGTAAAACACAAAGTTAATTTCTAATTGAATCACACGAAAAATTTTTAGGCATTTCTTATCCAACAGTCCGTTTGCCCTCCGTCTGCTAAGAGGCCTTTTTCACTGAGTAGCCGTATCAAATTGATATTTATGTATGTTTTCTTAGCGGTGTAACGAATGTAAACTTGTAACTCAATGCAATAAAAAGATAAGGCCATTTATGTCATATATTTTGAAACTCACAAATTCACTCATCAACACTTATAGGGTACTTCCTGTTGGCCTAGACATGACATTTCGCATGAAGAAAGGTTCCCTAGCACAAATAAAAGAAAAAAAATCCCATGTTGTGAATTTTTAATAATGCGACATGAAATTTCTTTTCGTCGTTTATCAGACTGTCTCTCTCAACATTCTTTTATGAAGATGCTTTTTCTCAGGAACGGTTAGGCGTGTGAAGTTGAAATTTATGTCACGTTTGAAGGTCTATGGTGTTTTGGTGATCCAAAAAAAGTTAGCTTCTAAGGTCAACAATCAAAACATATCCCAATTTATTTTACATACTTTGACACTGAGAAACTCACTTATGAAAACCTGTAGGGCACTTCCCGCTGATCTACAGTCATGGAATTTCGCAGGAAGCAAGGTTTCACAGTACAAGTAAAGGAAAAAAATCCGTAAATTGTTAATTTGTGATAACATGACACGATAAAATATCTTTTTCACATTTCTTATCCGACTGCAGACTTCAAATTAAAGCAATCTCAAAACTCTTGGAATTCCCAGGATCAATGTCTTGTAATTTCAATCTTGATATCAGAAAAATATCATCGAGATAAACCGTTCTCGAGACGGACGAACTGTCTGTATACATAATTATGTTTGTACGAAACCACCAGAATGCCAATATGCCCACATCTGGTCTTTTTTTATTCAGTGTATCGTCTACTGGGCATAACAGTAACTAAATAAAATAATCTTTTTAATCTCCTGTATTCGGTGTGTAACGCGGAATTTTGTCGATCTACTGAAACTACGTTTGTATCAAACGATGACGTCTCGGAGAGTTTTCTGAGAAGCGGCATACCTTGGTTGTCTCCAGTTAACATAAGTTTGGAATGTGAAACTGCCTAAGACAATACTGTTTTCTTCGAAAACAGACTGATGAGTAGAAATTACTTGACTAACGGCAATCTCACTTTTCCTGAAAACATTGACTGATTAGTTACTGTCGAATTCATGTTTGTTCATTAGCCTTAAAAATCATGTTTAGGTTTAACTTACGGTACAACTCGAATATTTGCTTACGTAGTAAATTGTCACGGGGTTATGCTGGTCGTCATATGGTGATATATCGCAGTCTTACATCTTAACATTTCCCCGTATACCGTCTTCATTTAAATCTATTGATGTTTAGCAAAGATACAGTTCGTTTTATTTTAAACACAATGGTATTTCTAATGTGATAGGAAACTTTTCGAGTTTCAGCTATACATTAGCCGCCTTTAGTATCGCTCACAGATACCGTCTACGACGTATAGAATCTGAAAAAGGACAATGTATGGACGAGACCGGAAGACTGAATGAATCATACAACAATGAAATCGCTTCTTTCGGTAGACAGAATGCTGGTCAATTTGGCAAGAACTCAGCGAGGTTTTTTTGTTCAATTTCGCTTTTAATTCTTTCAGTATAGTATCCTGTTTGTTTTTTATCCATGGTTGCCACGCCTTGCGATAGCTTGTCTTCCATTTCGGCAGCACAACTTTTCTTTTAGTAATGATAGTACACTGCACATGTTGTCCAGACTATTCTATTAATTCATCCACTGTTGAAGGAAAACTGTAATAAATCATTTCAAGTCTTCTTTTGATTTTACTTAGACTACACTTCATAACTTCAATATCTGCACTTGCAAAGGAATGTAAGTTGGAGGGGCATTGTGCCCCATCGTACTGTTAACTACTGGAGTACCAGTAATGCACCTGGAAGATTATTCAACGGTAGAGTCGTTTATTCTATGATTCTATGATAACGTGATCGAGCATATATGTCGTATTTGGTAAATATAATACTGTCCTTGAGACAAGCAGTGAAGACGTTTCCTCCTTGTAAATGTTTGGTTCATTTTTATAGTAGAATATGGACCTCCATATACCTATCATTCACTAATATATTTATCTTCGTGTTTATTATTACAATGAAGACCTGGAGAAACTGGTTTATATATTGTAATATTTTTGTAAGTCTTTAATTTGTCGAGTCTCCTCTACTCACTCACACATTTGGTCGTCAAACTTCGTACTTTATTTTTAATTTCCTTCTGAAGCACAAATTCTCAATTACTTGTAGTTTACTGTTCTCCAGTTTTCCTTGGCCCATGTTACATTTTAATACAACGAATTTACGGAAATTTCCAGATTTGACATCTGCAAACGTCTTTTGTCCATGAAAGCCTTCTTCATCAGCCCCCATGTATTTAAGATGACTCCTTTCCCTCGTCTCTGTCAAAAACATTGCCTTTTGGATGTCAGAATTCGGCTTCTGTTTATATCACGCTTATTCCAGGTTTTGGCGTGTGGCTACTCATTATTCCCTTTTATATTACTCCCGATTTTTTATATCGATAACCCATCTTCTATACTTTAACGTCTGATTATTTCATTTTACATTTATTACAAATCCGTGTTACTTTTCAGCATGAGTTAGTGGTTTATTTAAACTGATTTTTGACTAGACCCTCCGGCAAAGCTCAGTACCATTGTCGGATAAATGAGTCGCAAATTTATTAAAATTGTTTCTTCATGGTTATACTATACGTAATTCGCTCTTCCATTTAGAAACAGAAGGAGCCACTTGACGAGAAAAGTTTTCGGCGTTTTCGATATTTGCCTAAATTTCCCCGCATTCTTTCTTTCACTTTCGGCACATAGACCTAGTTTGTGACAAAAGCGCTTACAAAGCGACACTGAATCGATGCCAAAGCCAGTAAAAAAGTATTTAATTTAAACGCTTGAACTGATGAGAGAAATTTGAGATATTGGAAGGACGTATGTAGGACAAGCTAGAGCTACGTGCCAATTTCCATCTCTACTTGTGGTATGCTATATAATCAGATGGAAACCTTCGTGACTGACGCTCCAAAAATAACCCGTCTCTTCGTATGATGAAATGAACTGTGCCTTTTAATATATAAAGAACTAGGAGGAAGAGGAGAGCAGTAGGCGTATGCAAAATCCATACGAGGATAATGAGTATTTTACTGAAGGTATCTGATAGGCATTCAAGAGTTTGTACTGAAGGCAGCAATATACGAAAAAATGTGTAGGAGGAAATAAACATTAGAAGACGTAAATAAGTATAGCATGGGGTTCCGTTATCGTAGGTAGGCAGTAGTAGAAAGATTACACAAAACAGAAAACAAGAAGAAAGGAAAAAAACAGAGGACTGAAAAAAGAGTTGATTCAATGCTACTCGAGAGATGTGTATTTGAAATTGCTGTGTTTACACACGTTTGTCATTTGGGAATTTGACTGCAGTCAATGTTACAGGCGTTTGAAAATACAATAAATATTTTTTAACGAGATGAGAAACAATCCTGTTGCGAAGTGGATTTTGTACTGGGGATCTCAGAGGTGCAGTGGATTTTGTTGCCACATGCAATATACTCGCATTTTCAATAAAAGAGCCGAACATAAGAAATGTGGATATAAACTGGACGCTTCCAGTTAGAAGGCAGCGAGCAGCCCAGGATAAGAGAAGCTAGTGTGTTTATCCAAGAGCTCGCTGTGGAGAAGACTAGACAAAAAGAGAGATACGAAATTAGTCTTTATTAACTTAGAAAATACGTTTAGAAATATTGAATGAAAGCATTTATTCAAGACCTAGAAACAGGCACAGTTTGATAGGCAAACTGATGAGTAAAAATTGAATAAGTACGACAGTGAAAGTGTGAGGTCAGAAATTTATGGGCGACAACGAACTCCTAAAAATTAAAAAAAAACTAGCCAAGGTTGTTTCTTTTAGGAAATATGTTTAAGGGAATTTATTTAAAAACTGTGAAGCTCCACAGTTAAGGATAATTGTTTTCTCATCCACAGCAAGTGACGGAGGTATGACGGTTGTGTGCGAAAATGACTTGTTAATGAAATTTGCAACTACGGAAAAATGTAATTAAAAATTACAACTTCTTAAAATCAATATCTTAAAAGTAAGCAAATCAAAGGATAGAAAAATATATTACATAGCTGGAATAAATGAAACAGAACATGGAGACAATTCTTGGAAATTATCTACTATAGCTACAAAAGGAAATACACGCTGCAAGGATGCTGAAAAAGTGGAATATGTTTTTACAGATCGATGAGAGGTATTAATAATCATGTCGTCAGCATGTAAAGGAAGGGAAAAAAATTGTGAAGATGCTCACCTTAAACCCACCGGTGCAGGCGCTGAAAGTGTCTGGAAGGTCTTAAAAGCGACGAAGTGTGCAGTGGAGGGGATTAATGGAGCCCACTGCGCAAATATGGTATCCGTCGAAGAAGTTCCGGTGGACATAAAGGAGGAAACAAATCTTGCGAAGAAGAAAAATTTCTAGCTCACTTTTTGACAGATAACGGCCTCTTAATAACTATTTTTGCAGGTAAAATTTTGGTTCAAAAGCTTAGTGAAAGCAACTAAATAATAGAGGTAGTAAAATTCAAAATTAACGAGAAATGAAGCGGGCAACATAAAACAGATATGAATAGTCTTAGAGATAAGCAGTGTTTGAGTTTTTTGGCTCAAAAAGGCACTAGGAAAAGCTGAGCTGCAGAAGTTGATTGCTACAAAGTAATATAATTATCAAAAAAGAGGTTTCATTGTGAGCTGTAGTGAACTTGGTATTCCGCACTTGGCACTAACAGTCGCTAAAGCACAGCACACACACAGGATATTAATGTGTTACTTCACTTGGCACTTCTGTAAACCCTCACCGATTGCTACTGGAGATATTCACTCGGTCTGTAGGTCCCGTACGACACAGCGAGATAATTCACCGAGCAACTCGTCGCGCTAGCTGGCTACTGTGCAAACCGCGGCGCGCGACCAGGAGGCTGACGGGACGGGTCGACTTCACTGCCGATGCCCGCGGCCGAAGGCGCGATGCGAGACACTGCGAGCGCTCGGGCTCGTCACGTTTTCCCGCGGACTCTGCTTAGGGTTCGGAAACGGACTGACGCCGCGTGGGGTCGAACCCCGGCGCGACTGGCCCGCCGTGGGCCGGTGACGTCAATGTGGCGTCACAGCGGCGGCCCACGTCACGGGACGCAGCCGCCCCCGCGCCGCGGGACTTGCTTACCTGCACACCGCACAGTGGAGCACGGCACAGCACTGGTCATTATAAGGCCCCCCAGGGGGCCCGCCAGACGGAAATAGGCGCAGGGGTGGGGGAAAGGTAGAAGTGTCGCGCGCCACAAAGCCCGGTCGCAACCTATCACTATTATCTGTTCTGTAAATCACAGTACACTGTTCTCGACGGCGAGTGTTTGTCAGGAGCGCCCCAGGGAAATGTGATAGGACTACTATGATTTTCTGTACAGATAATAGATGGCTCTGAGCACTATGGGACTTAACTTCTTTGGTCATCAGTCCCCTAGAACTTAGAACTACTTAAACCTAACTAACCTAAGGACATCACACACATCCATGCCCGTGGCAGGATTCGAACCTGCGACCGTAGCAGTCGCGCGGTTCCGGACTGCGCGCCTAGAACCGCTAGACCACCGCGGCCGGCACAGATAACAGATCTGCTGGACAGAGTGGGCAGCAATCTGCAGCCGTTTGCTGACAATGCTGTGGTGTACGTGACTGTAGGAGGATGCAAGATGACTTAGACAAAATTTCTCGTTGGTGTGATGAATGACAGCCAGCTCTAAATGTAGAAAAATGTACGATAATGCAGGTGAGTAGGAAAATCAAACCCATAATTTTCGGATACGGAATTGGCAGTGTGCTAATTCACACAGTCACGTCCTTTTAGGGGGGGAGGGGAGGTAGGACGTTAAACGGGCCGACTTGGAGCAGGAGAGACACCACAGGACATTTTAATTTCCACTGTTCATACTTAATAAAACTTCGTCAGTATTAACAGGAAGGATTCAGAATTCACACTAATAGCAGTGAAAGTTCGAAAACATATCGAAATAATTTTCTTTACATGTAAAATTTTATCTTTTTTTCAATTACTAATGGCAGCATTTGTTGCTGTGTTACACTTTTCTTCATAAGTAAGAGAGATTCTTCGATGAATTTTGCACAGCATTCAAACCATACTTAAAGGTGTATGAAACTCCAGAGTTTCCCACATCTATTACAACTGTGATAAAAATTGAGGTAATTAACTATAAAATTTGTGCTTTTTCTAAACATGAAGTTTAAAATATAACAGCTAATTCGTTTTTTCATAAATTAAAGAAATTCTTGAGTATCATATACCTGTAAGGGTGGTATGTATGCTGTGCAAAATTCATCGAAGAATCTCTCTGACTTATGAAGTGTACCTATAGCAACAAAGGCAGCCATAAGTAAGCGAAAAAATGATGAATTTCACACGTAAAAAAATTATTTTTTTTATGTTTTCGAACTTCTACTGAAATGAGTGCGAATCCTGAATCCTTCCTGGTGATGCTGACAAAGTCTTATGACTTTACTTGTAAAAGTGTAGACACTGGAAATTAAAATGTCCTGTGATGCCTCTCCTGCTCCAAGTCGACCAGTTTGACGTCCTACCCCCCTTAAATATCTGGGTGTAACGCTGTAAAGGAACATGAAATGGAACGAGAATGTGAAGATTGTGTTAGGGAAGATGAATGGTCGACTTCGGTTTATTGGGAGAATTATAGGAAGGTCTGGTTCATCTGTGAAGGAGACCGCATATAGGACACTAGAGCGAACTGTTCTTGGGTACTGTTCGAGCTCTTGGGATCCGCAACATGTCGGGTATTAAGGAAAATGTCGAGGCAATTCTGAGGAGGGCTACCAGATATCTTACCGGTAGGTTCGAACAACACCGACATGCTTCGGGAACTCAAACGGTCCCTGGTGACAAGGCGTCCTTCTTTTTAAGGAACACTACTGATAAAATATTGAGAATCGGCATTTGAAGCTGTCTGCAGAAGCATTCTACTGCCGCCAACATAACATTTCGCGTAGGGGCCACGAAGATAAGCTGCGAGAAATTAGGGCTTATACGGAGGCATATAGATAGTCGTTTTTCCCTCACTGTGTTTGCGAGTGGACTGGAAATGCCCAGTAGTGATACAAGGTACCCTCAGCCAGGCACCGTACGGTGGCTTGCGCAGTACGCATGTAGATGCAAGTGTAGATGCAGAAATCTGCGCATACATTTTTTTTCTCCTGAGTGATCAGGTGACGATCGGTTTCGCTTTCGGAAAACCAAGGACTACAAAGGGACAGTTCTGACGTTGCGCTTGATATCTACATCTACATCTACATCTACATCCGTACTCCGCAAGCCACCTGACGGTGTGTGGCGGAGGGTACCCTGAGTACCTCTATCGGTTCTCCCTTCTATTCCAGTCTCGTATTGTACGTGGAAAGAAGGATTGTCGGTATGCTTCTGTGTGGGCTCTAATCTCTCTGATTTTATCCTCATGGTCTCTTCGCGAGATATACGTAGGAGGGAGCAATATACTGCTTGACTCTTCGGTGAAGGTATGCTCTCGAAACTTTAACAAAAGCCCGTACCGAGCTACTGAGCGTCTCTCGTGCAGAGTCTTCCACTGGAGTTTATCTATCATCTCCGTAACGCTTTCGCAATTACTAAATGATCCTGTAACGAAGCGCGCTGCTCTCCGTTAGATCTTCTCTATCTCTTCTATCAACCCTACCTGGTGCGGATCCCACACTGCTGAGCAGTATTCAAGCATTGGGCGAACAAGCGTACTGTAACCTACTTCCTTTGTTGTCGGATTGCATTTCCTTAGGATTCTTCCAATGAATCTCAGTCTGGCATCTGCTTTACCGACGATCAACTTTATATGATCATTCCATTTTAAATCACTCCTAATGCGTACTCCCAGATAATTTATGGAATTAACTGCTTCCAGTTGCTGCCCTGCTATTTTGTAGCTAAATGATAAGGGACCTATCTTTCTATGTATTCGCATCACATTACACTTCGCTACATTGAGATTCAATTGCCATTCCGTGCACCATGCGTCAATTCGCTGCAGATCCTCCTGCATTTCAGTACAATTTTCCATTGTTGCAACCTCTCGATACACCATAGCATCATCTGCAAAAAGCCTCAGTGAACTTCCGATGTCATCCACCAGGTCATTTATGTATATTGTGAATAGCAACAGTCCTATGACACTCCCCTGCGGCACACCTGAAATCACTCTTCCTTCGGAAGACTTCTCTCCATTGAGAATGACATGCTGCGTTCTGTTATCTAGGAACTCCTCAATCCAATCACACAATTGATCTGATAGTCCGTATGCTCTTACTTTCTTCATTAAACGACTGTGGGGAACTGTGTCAAACGCCTTGCGGAAGTCAAGAAACACGGCATCTACCTGTGAACCCGTGTCTAAGGCCCTCTGAGTCTCGTAAACGAATAGCGTGAGCTGGGTTTCACACGACCGTCTTTTTCGAAACCCATGCTGATTCCTACAGAGTAGATTTCTAGTCTCCAAAAAAGTCATTATACTCGTACATAATACGTGTTCCAAAATTCTACAACTGATCGACGTTAGAGATATAGGTCTATAGTTCTGCACATCTGTTCGACGTCCCTTCTTGAAAACGGGGATGACCTGTGCCCTTTTCCAATCCTTTGAAACGCTTCGCTCTTCTAGAGACCTACGGTACACCGCTGCAAGAAGGAGGGCAAGTTCCTTCGCGTACTCTGTGTAAAATCGAACTGGTATCCCATCAGGACCAGCGGCCTTTCCTCTTTTGAGCGATTTTAATTGTTTCTCTATCCCTTTGTCGTCTATTTCGATATCTATCATTTTATCAACTGTGCGATGGTATGACTGCTTTAGGACGGATGTCGTCCACACAGCTCTGAAGATACGAAAGTTAGGTAACTGCTTCAGGGCTCTTGCATTCAAATTGCTGATGCAACGGCTGTCTCCCCATGAGGCCTGGACAGTCTCATTTTTGTACTTGATCTAAGAATCTACTGGTGTTTGTCATTTACAAACAACGTTCTTATTGTGTAGAAAACGTTTTTAAGCAGGCTGACTTGTTTCTTACATCTTTAGTTTTACACGCCTCCCTGGGCAAATTCTTGGCGTTTTGTGTCTACGATGCTTCCAGTGCCAGCAGGCGTCCACAGTTATCTGCGCGTGTCACATGGTACGCCAGGCTCTTCCTAAGGTGTCCATCGGCCAGGTGGCCGAGCGGTTCTAGGCGCTATAGTCTGGAACCGCGCGACCGCTACGGTCGCAGGATCGAATCCTGCCTCGGGCATGGATGTGTGTGATGTACTTAGGTTAGTTATGGTTAAGTAGTTCTAAGTTCTAGGGGACTGATGACCTCACAAGTTGAGTCCCATAGTGCTCAGAGCCAGCCAGCCTAAGGTGTCTATTCTTAAGCGAGGCGAAGGTATCCTGCGGTCTACCCCTTGTGTGGTTGCAGAATGCCTCCAATGTCTGCGTCTCGGGTGCTCATGGTTTCGGGTCCGACTTTCCCTTCACTCTGGGCTGCTGGCGCTATGAATCTCGGAGGTATCACAATAAAGTCGAGTGGAAAACAAAATAGTGGATGTGTTAGATATCGGTTAGTTCGGCTTTAAGAAAGTGAAAGGCAGTAGACAGGTTGTTCTGATATTGCCAACATGTAAGAAAAATCAAAACATAGGATCTGTTGACCTAGAAAAAGAGTTTGCTAATTTAAGGTAGCTCAATATGTTTGAAATTTTCAGAAAAATAGATGTAACCTATAGGGAAAGATGAGCAGTACATAATATGCAAAAGATCCAAAAAGGAAACATCGGAGTGGAACACCAAGTGCTCGGATTAATAAGAGCTTAAGGGGAAAACGTATTGTCGATGTATAACCTTTTGGTAACGTAGTTCACAGCTGTGTGCCGCAAGTCTCGAGAGGAACGGAATGTTCCAAATGATTGGAAAAGAGCACAGGTAGTCCCAGTCTTCAAGAAGGGTCGTGGAGCAGATGCGAAAAAACTGTAGACCTATGTCTCTAAGATCGATCTGTTATAGAATTTTAGAACATGTTTTCTGCTCGCGTATCATGTCATTTCTGGAAACCGAGAATCTACTCTGTAGGAATCAACATGGATTCCGGAAACAGCGATCGTGTGACACCCAACGCGCTTTATTTGTTCATGAGACCCAGAAAATATTAGCTACAGGCTCCCAGGTAGAGGCCATTTTCCTTGACTTCCGGAAGGCGTTCGATACATTTCTGCACTGTCGCCTGATAAACAAAGTAAGACCCTACGGAATATCAGACCAGCTGTGTGGCTGGATTGAAGAGTTTTTAGCAAACAGAACACAGCACGTTGTTCTCAATGGAGAGACGTCTACAGACGTTAAAGTAACCTTTGACGTGCCACAGGAGAGTGTCATGGGACCATTGCTTTTCACAATATATATATAAATGGCCTAGTAGATAGTGTCGGAAGTTCCATGCGGCTTTTCGCGGATGATGCTGTAGTATACAGAGCAGTTGCAGCATTAGAAAATTGCAGCGAAATGCAGGAAGATCTGCAGCGGATAGGCACTTGGTGCAGGGAGTGGCAACTGACCCTTAACATAGACAAATGTAATGTGTTGCGAATACATAGAAAGAAGGATCCTTTATTGTATGATTATATGATAGCGGAACAAACACTGGTAGCAGTTAGTTCTGTAAAATATCTGGGAGTATGCGTACAGAACGATTTGAAGTGGAATGATCATATAAAATTAATTGTTGGTAAGGCAGGTGCCAGGTTGAGATTCATTGGGAGAGTTCTTAGAAAATGTAGTCCATCGACAAAGGAGGTGGCTTACATAACATTCGTTCGACCTATACTTGAGTATTGCTCATCAGTGTGGGATCCGTACCAGATCGGGTTGACGGAGGAGATAGAGAAGATCCAAAGAAGAGCGGCGCGTTTCGTCACAGGGTTATTTGGAAACCGTGATAGCGTTACGGAGATGTTTAACAAACTGAAGTGGCAGTCTCTGCAAGAGAGGCGCTTTGCATCGCGGCGTAGCTAGCTATCCAGGTTTCGAGAGGGTGCGTTTCTGGATGAGGTATCGACTATATTGCTTCCCCCTACTTATACCACCCGAGGAGATCACGAATGTAAAATTAGAAAATTTCGAGCACGCACGGAGGCTTTCTGGCAGTCGTTCTTCCTGCGAACCATGCGCAACTGGAACAGGAAAAGGAGGTAATAACAGTGGCACGTAAAGTGCCCTCCGCCACACACCGTTGGGTGGCTTGCGGAGTATAAATGTAGATGTAGACATTGGGCGGAGGGATGTCCTAAAGCAGTACGAGGACACTTCAGCGAGTAATAAGAAGTACATCTTAAAAGAATAAATAAAATCACTTGTCAAAAAGCGTTCACGCTAATAAATGAAGCGTGTATAGCACAAGCCCCCAAATAATTCGAGTAACTGAATGATCTTGCTATAGATACGATATAATAATTGTAAAGTAGAAATTAGAAACCATCGCTTTCGAACCTGCGCATTGCGTTCAGCGGTTGGTAGCGACGGTAAGCAATGCAGACGACCGTTTGAAGCCTTCGAAATATCTAAGATCAGACATACCCAGACAGAAAGCAGGATACAGTCAGTGTGAGCACAGGTGCAATACATCCACATCGTGGAGGAGTTTTTTGTCAGAATGTGCAATAGAGAGAAAATTAAGTTCGCAGGGAGCGCCGCAGCACACTTACAAGGTCGGAAATTAATCTAGTATTTCCTAATGAGGAAGTTATTGCTCTGCTCTGGTAGGCCTAAGGAATTACCTGACTGTGTTCATGGCTGAATTGGGACGTGTACAGTACGAACCGATCATTAGACATCGTGAGGAGGACCTCCGATGCAGCTCAGCTAGAAAGCTCAGTGACAGAAGAAACAATCTGAGTCATTAAGCCACATACATTGGTGAGCAAAACTTAAGGACAACTTTCGAGTGATATGTCACTGCCAAGTATTATATCTCGAAACAACTCGTACCATACAAAGAAACACTACTACAGTATAGTACAGAAGGTAACTGAAAGAATCGCACAGATAGACGAACAGAAATGACCTTTTTATTACAAGACTATAATTACACTGACGTCACCGCAATCTGTGATGGTCCACTGGACACTACGAAAGACGGGATATGGTTCTTAATAGGGAGCATTATCACCACAGACTATGCGCTGCAAAGTGCTCCCATGATGGTCACAAGGTTTGCAAGGTGTTCTTGTGTTACGGCGTTCCATCCCTCCACCTACGTTCCTGGGTGCATTACGTGTTCTCACTTCTCGTCATATGATGGTACGTCCAGCATTGTCCATCATTATAGTTTTGGTGGTCCAATTGCTAAGGTGTGGGGAGGCGTAATATTCCATAGACGTACTGACCTCCAAATCTTTGAACACGATATATTCGTCGGTCAGCATCATCGACACTGTACTATTTCCCCAAATATGTCATTTCAGGGGTTCATTCGGCCCTGACTTCTTTGTTGTCAATGACAATACGTGACTGCATTGAACAGCGCAGGTGGAGGGACTCTTGAAATGAGAGGATATTCGGCGCATGGACTAACCTGCCGGCTCCTCCAACTGAAATCCTACCGAGAACGTCTGGGAAGCGTTTGAGAGACATGCTGAAGAACGTCCACATTCACCAACGACCTTTCAATAGCTGTCAACCGCTCTGCTGGAGGAATGGAACGCCCTACCACAAGAATTCCTTACCAATCTTGTGATCAGCATGGGAACTTGTTGCAGAGCATGCATTACTATCCGTGGTAATCACACAACGTATTATGTATCATGTTCCGTCTTTTGTAATGTCCAGGGGATCATCATGAGCCGCAATGACTTCAGTGTCATTACTGTGTTTTTGTACATCGCACTGTGCATTTCTTTTAGTTACGCTATGTACAATAATGTAGTAGTTCTTTCCATGTATGGACCAAGTTTCATCGAGCTGTGTTACTTGACAGTGAAACATTATGCAGAATCTGTTCTCGTACTTACTTTTTGCACTCATGTGAATTTCACATACGTAGCAAAACGAATGGGCCATGGCCTAGAAATTACTGAGAGCTCATTTTTCCATGATGTTATCTCCAGTCCAGAGACGACTCTCTGTCATCCGTTCTTGTTTCAGCACCAGATTGTTAGTGGAGCTCTGTTGTTGTATCCGCAAAAGTAAGATTACGAAATTAGCATCACACGCCCTGATGACATCAACAAATATTAAAATGAACGCTTGGCACTACTGCATAGTTTTTTACTCAGACAGACAGTCATTTAGGCAAATTCGCTTCCTGTTTACTGATGTTTTCGGCAACGCACTTGTTATTTATCGTGCACGCGACAGGAGTAAACTCGTGATCTTTACCAATGCACTTCCAAAGGTTTTGATACTACCACTTACATGCTTATAGATCAGTAATAACAAGGTGTCTTATATCGCTCAGTAGGTTATTTGCCACATCATGGAAACATTTTGCAATTGGACCTTTTCCACATTAGCATTGTAGCTGATCTTCTTGGCCTCAAAGCGAGGCCATAACGGTCCCACAAAAATGAGGTAAATATGTTGTGACTGAACGTCGCAAATGAACTATCTGAATTAGACGAACATATGTGTGGACTGCGTTCCAGGTAAGTCACTTCGAAACCCAACTGCGCACATTTCAGAAAGGAAGGAAACAAATTTTGCCTTCCGTGCATGAGAAGTTAGTATTCTTCGAAAATTAAGCTCTTCCCTAGTGGTAACAGTACGTCCTACAAGCTGTTGGCTACGTGGTTGACGTCTTAGGAACGGGCTGAAATGTGTGCCTCATGAACTTTTCGCCGCGTATGTGATCTGGGACTAGCTACATCCACCATAGTGTCTATTAAATGGAGCTGGATAAACTTCCAGAATAAACTCTACAAATATCGTTGAGCACTCGTACTGCCTCGCTATTTTACTTTTCCCGCCTTGGTTTTCAGATACCATGGTTAATATCCCATGAAACCAAACAGCGCAACAGTTGAACATCGATCAAGTAATTACGCCCATTGTTGAAATAAACATTGTTAACTAGTTACGTATAAGGACCGTAAATGTCACTAGCATCTTCAGGTACATCTTCCTCTTATTATTGTAAACAGGAATTGAGCCGGAAGTAACAAGTCGGTGTACGTATACTATAGGTTTTCATAAATCTACAACAGATAGTTGTTGCATCTGGCGAATATAGCAACACTACCAATAAAGTGCATCTCCATTTTGTTTCTTTATCTAACTTGATCAGATTAGGCCCTTTAGATTCCCTCTTGGACCAGACCAGATTTTCGTATTAATTTTCACTGAATTATAATAATGGCCAAATTATCGTAAATAATAACACTACTTGAGAGATTATTTGAACCTTGCGTAGGTGTAGTATATCAACAGCAGGAAAAATTCTAGTAAACTTCCTTTAATTTCTGTCCAAATCAATTTATATGACAAAATCGTAACAGGCTTGGGCCAGCATTGACCGTCTTCAGATAAATAGCATTCGGTTCTTTACATGTACCATCAGTCACGAATCCCTTTCGACAGAAGGTAGTTTCTTCAAAAACAATTCTAATAATGATAACTAAAATGAAGTAACTATATTATTTTTAATAACAGTAACACTTTGGAACTAGTAAAATTAAAAAGATTTCTACTATTCTTAATGACTACAAAAATAGTATTAACTGTTGGAAATGACATTACAATGAGAGAAAGGGGACAAAAGTAAGGAAGTTACTGCATAAGGAGTTTTGTAGCTAGGGCTTGTGGTATATGGAAAAGGTCTGATGCCAAGCGTTGGTAATCTGCTGAAATAGAAACGGTACGTTCAAAACCAAGGAAGTTTTGTTATCACTTATTGTAATGTCGCAGTTTGGTGCTTTCTAACAGAGATATTTGGTAATAAGTTCGTATCGTTTCTGTAGTTTTGCAATTTTTTGTTTGTATTTTTGCTTAATTCTGCCATTCTAATAATTTCACTGACGTATTTGAATTTTTAAACTATGTAAGATTTTATCTGAATTATGTGAATAAACGTATACCGTTGAATCACGACCTCGCTCCTTCCATATAGTTTGACTTCTCGTAGAAAATTTGAAGCCTGCTTTTTGACGCTACTTCATGAATTTTTTCGTTCAACTCGATTGTTTTTCGTTCATTATTGGATAGGACTGTTATGTTATCAGCAAATGCTAAAGAATATTTTTCAACAATCTTACCCTTACATTTATTGAGTCTTTTTCTAATCATTTTCTCCAGAACTGAACTGAGCAGTAATTGGGATAAGGCATCGACGGCTTCTTGATAGTGCAAAATGTTTTCTAAAACTTTTGATTTTTGTGTTGTGTCAGTCATATTTGCTTTTATCAACCCTTTTTTTAAAATCAACTTCCGATGCTTAAACAGTGTCGGTCCATCTACGTAGTCATACTGCTTCTGATCTCCAAAAAATTGTAACTGTTTGTTTGGTATTACGGTAGGGGTGGCTTTAAAGTTTACGTTATGTTCTACGAATGATGTGTTTTTTCAAAATCCATTCTGATCGTCTCCAACTAAGTTATCGGTTTGCTATTTATTTTTTCACCCATTCAGCAGGAATTTAAAGATTGTTATGATACCTTCTGAGAGGAAGGAGATTATTTTATAGTCATTGGTATCACATCGTTTGTTATGAAGAATGTGAATTAATGTACACTTCTATTGAAGAAATTTGCTCAGTTCTTCAGACGTTCTATTTTTGCTTGACGTCACGCTCGTTCTCATCATTTCCGTAATTAGTCAACCTTGTCTTAGCATATTGTTGTCTCTCAAATATCAAACTATTTCTTTGACTTCTTACAGTGAATGTGATGCTGTTTCCGGATATGGACTGGGTTTTCCAGTGTTGACTTGGCGATGTGGAAAGTATTGCAGCGAATTCGCATTTTCCTCGTTATTTGACTGCGTGGTTCTTTTTGTACATTGAACATGGGAGTTTTGATAATACTGGCAGGAAATATTTGGTAGCGTAAGAGCTTTAGGGTACAATTCCTTCTGTCCTCGGTAGTTTCCTTTTTCATTTATTAGACTGAAACTCTATTTTTACTCGTGTTAGTTGATCCAAATTGTTTTTTAAATTGCTTTTTTGTGTGTCTTGTAAGACACATGATGCATTCGACTTTTCCATTGAATTGGGTGACGACTTCCTTCTTGGTGGATTGTGCAGGAAGAGTGTTGACATTTCTTTTAGGTTAAATATCTTTGAAAAGTAAATTAAAATTTCAATTTTTTTTATATTCTGAGTTTAATTCAGCCGGTCCCTCAAATGTTTTGTCTTCACCAATGCGTACAGTAATGTCAATTGTCATTAGTTCGACATGGTCTGCTGCAATATCAACTAGTTCTAGGAATTCTATTGCGCCAAAAAATTGAAATGTTAAGACCAGGCACGATATGGGTTAATTAGTACAAAAATGTCCATTAGTCTCTGTTAATCATTCCTTTATTTCAAAAAGAGTTGTTGTTAGTGTCAAACAAACAATCTAATTATCAAACGACTTTTTCTTTTTTGTTTCAAATTATGCTATATGCAAGATATTAGCTATTTCTGCTTATGGCGAACGTTTCTTAGGCTACTGGCACTGTTGAATATTTCTGAACAGCTACATAATCTGTGGAATAATATACACTGATCAATTTTCCGAACGTTTGACACGTATTGTGGAGAGTCACACATATACGTCTCAAATCATCAGTTTTATTTTTTGGTCTTTCCATTTAAACTGTTAGTGCTAACATTCACATTCATTACTGTCTATATTTCTTTATTTGATCAAGAAAAGTGAAATAGAAGACACATTCTTTCTAACGTAGTAGTGAAGTTTATCGCTGAACTGGCGACACTTTTTCTGACCACAGATATCCAATTGTGGCGGTTTATTGAAAGAGGATTTTGCTGGCAGTCTTCTGTAGATCCTTTAATTCCCGGCTTAAAAATGATTTTCGTCTAAAGCGAGTTCCTTGTAGTGGTAAAGTATCTAGCTAGTTTATCTGCGTCACCCACTAATTTTCCAATTTTAAGCAGTGTTGCCATGTAATGCTTACATTTTCATTAAAGATATTCATGGAGCTCGGTGCTCTAGGTCCCTCACAGTCCAATGACGGAGGTAAGATGGTGTATTTAATCATATTAGTGGTAGGAGCTTTACTTACAGGTGCTTTTACCATACTAATGAATTGAAGATGATGAAGAGATCTAAATCAGTCCATCTCATGTTAACCACTACGGTACAAGGACCTTTAAGGCTGTCTCAACATCTCGTTGCGAGTATTCTTTCTCTGCCTTTCTAGCTACCAATCCTGGTCCTGTACCAGTAGCTGGAACTCCTTTGAGAATGGGATTGCTTTTCGAACCACATGATGACGCGACCTGCCAATACTCACTGAAAGAGTTTTCTCTGTTCAAAACCCAATAAATAACACTAAACCCATCTTGTCGAGATATAGACGCATTCGTCTTATCTGGAGATTTGCGGAAATTTTACCAAGCGATGAGAGCACTGGTAAGGCACGAGAGCAGCATTCCGAAGGAAGGCGCTTCAAATCCGCGTCCGACCATCCTGATTCTGATTTTAAGTGGCTTTCCAAAATCATTTATGGCGGATGCCGAAACGGTTCCTTTGAACAGGACATGGGCGCTTTCCATCTCCATCATTGTCTAATACTCTAATACGGGCTGGTCAAGCGCTGATAGCCGTAATTGTCCCTCCTTTTTTTCAGGAGACTTTCTGTTTACTTAAGTGTGGAACTACACTTTGCAAGCCACTGTGCAATGAGTGGCACAGATTACTTCGAACCAATACTAACCTCTCTCCGTCCTGCTACATGTGAACAAACAGATGTAATGGAACACGCCACATATGGTGGTTTCCCATAGCAGGCGTCAATAAACTTAGACATACACCAACCGCAAAACAAATTTTCGCCTCCCTGAAGTTACCCAATACCACTATAGCGAACTGACAGTAAAACAATCTCATTTGA
Organism: Schistocerca gregaria; assembly: GCF_023897955.1. Lineage (NCBI taxonomy): Eukaryota > Metazoa > Arthropoda > Insecta > Orthoptera > Acrididae > Schistocerca > Schistocerca gregaria. The sequence continues at coordinate 136,084,801 of NC_064922.1, forward strand.
AAATTCACTTTTTCAAAATATTCGTTTCAAATCAGATGACGGCCAGGCACAATTGGTAGTGGCATTCAGAATGAAGAATTTAAATAAAATTTGAAATACACACATTTAATCACTGAACAGAAAATGAAATACGGCAAAGTACAATAACAAATACAGTTTTTGTAGTCAGCACAGTGTACTAAGCCTGTGATAAATATTCAGTGCCGTCACTAAGCTACATCACAACGTCTCCAATACACAATATACATCGCCAGCTGCTTGCAAGCCACTAAATTCCTACGTGTTTTTACATGTGTTATGATTTTCTTTGAACGACTGATGAAATAATAACTGGATTTACTACTTACAGTAAGCTGTCGAACGTCATCTAAAATTAGGTGAATACTGATTCCTTGTAATAGATATATTTAGGAATTTCCAGGGTGCTTAAAAATAGATGTAGACACTTTTTCTGTTAAACCAGTCAACACAGTATTTTTGTTCTGTTGTAATTATAGCGCCAAAAAGAGAAGGCTGCCTGATTGGTATCAACAATAAGACTCCATTTTCGTAATTTTGCCATTGTTTCACTTCCACAAATTTGATCACCCTGCGCTAGGTTTAAAAGTTAATTTTGTGTCAATTTACTTCGTTTAAAAGTTAATTTTGTGCCAATTTACTTCCTTCAAGAAGTAGAAAACAGTCACACGCGAAAACAAATTACGAAAAATACATCAGATTCCATTCCGATTCTCCATAAACGTTTCCTTTCAGTTCCAGTCAATCACACACGCACCAGCTTCTTCCTCTTCTCTCTCGATAGTCCATTCTCTTATCGACCTCTCGATAGTTCCCAGCACATCGCTCCAGTCCGTCGTCCGGTGCTGCCCTCCTGTGACACAAAGTGGGAGTCATCCGCGCGACGTACGAACACCGTGCTCAGTAGTGATGGGCTAAACTGCGATTTTCCGATATCAGTGATTTCTGTGAATGCTACTTTTCAGTATCTGCTATTCTTAACTGTGATTTGTCGCAGTTAAGAGTCGCAGTTAAGGAACGTAGGTATCCCTCCGCCACTGCGATTTCTGCTACTTCCGCGATTTCTCTGACCTGCTACTTCTGCGATTTTTGAGACTTCTGCTACTTCTGCGACTTCTGCTACTTCTGCGATTTCTGTGACTTCAGACTTCTGCTACTTCTGCGATTTCTGTGACTTCAGCTACTTCTGCGACTTACCACCGTATGAAAAAGTTACATCTGCCCACACAGAAAATTGTATCTCAACAAATCTGTCATTGGTAAGTAAGTTTTACGTTTGTTCTTCCGTTGGCTTTAATTATGTATTAAAGAAACAACTGTGAAAATATTAATAGTGTAATTAATATGTAAGTAGCCATACAGTAGCGTAATAGTTCGTGTTTAGAAAATGAATTCTAACATATTGTTATGTTCACAGGCACCCGAACGACATTTCAGTCACTGAGTAAATTGATAACTCAAAATATCATTGTCAACAGATCTGGAGAAATTGCCACTGCGTCTTTAGACCGTTTTCGTCAGACGAGAGGTTAGTTTCTAAGTGTTTCGATGGACTTAATTACTTCAGTGAGATCGTTCTTGCAAATGTGAAATATACCTCATTGAGTGGCTTTCATTACAGCAAATATTAGCAATCTACTCTGTCAATTATATTGCTTGTAATTAGTGACAGCAAAAATTGTTTAATAATCCTTGTGATTTTGCAGACACAGTTCTGACTCTTGATTACTGGTTGCTGTACGTATCTATCCACATCAAGGCTATTGAGAGAGACTCATGAAGATTCAAGACAGCTCTTAGAGCATTTACAGTTTAAAAGTGACATAATTGTGCAGATAAGTGATTAAACTGTGTTTTATTGAAGTTGTTAGGCGATTTTAAAGGAATAGTAGAAGTTAAATACAGTGATTGAATAATGAAAATCACATTTTCCACATGTTTAAGCCTTCCTATACCTGTAATTTTCCGCCACATATTTACTGGTAAACACTAGTTGAAGAGTGACATGCCGCCGCCCCCCCCCCCCCCCCCTTCTCCAAAATCTTGGTGTGACACTGACCTGTAACATAGCCCGAGGTATAGAATATGCATTTTGAGGCTGTTGATATGACAGTGGGAAGTACAGATCTTCCAGTTAAATCAGGAATAGCTTAAGTGCAGTACTTGAAAGTAACACAGGAAAAGCTTACTTATGTAGGTGGTTGTAGTGTCAGCAAAAAGTTCGTGTGTGTGAAGTTGCCATGTAGAACACCAGGGGCAAAACTCTTATCCCGAGTCTTGAACTGTGCCCGCATAAAAGTGAGGCATTCATATGACTCAATAATGCTGTATTCATTTCACTACACTTATACAGATGTCTGAGTTCTGCTGTGTTAACATTGCAAAATCCTGTAGGCATGTGGAGTATTAACCAAAATTGTTATATTGGAAGCAGAATCACATTTGTTACGTTACTTGATATTTTCAGGAGAAAAATGCAATGTTGCTTCTTATTAATATAATACATTTAGAGTCACAGTTGTGTTTGACCAATCATAACTGATGCTGAATGTGCATGTCGTCATATAATGTGAAGGGCTTATTTCAGTAGTGGTACAAGTCCATTATCTCCACTTTTCTGTCGATAATGCTTCTGAAATTAATGATCCAAACAAACATTAATAAAGGTTCATTTCTAGCAAGAAGCCATATGCTTGAATATTTATGGTATCTCAACTGTAGATTTTTCAGCTCTCATTTAACTTTACGACTCCGTATCTCAAAATGAACAAAAATGGACTTGTACCACTAATGAAATAAGTCCTTCATACGCACACACAGCACACCGATCTCGTGAGGCACAAGGCTCTTATAACGAAGTACATAAATCGTTCAACAGATGGCACTAGGAAAAGAATGTTAACTGCGCTTTTTAGTTGCTACTTGTGACTCTTAGTTGCGATTTGTCACGGAAATCGCAATTTGACTCGGTAGCGAATAGCATAGTATGAGCTTTGCTCAACAGATGACACTGCTAACTGCGCTTTTTAGTTGCTACTTGCGACTCTTAGTTGCGACTTGTCACGGAAATCGCAGTTAGACTCGATAGCATGTCGCAGAGATGAGCGTAGTACAAACTTTGGCCAATAGGTGGCACTGCGCTTTTTAGTTGCTACTTGCGACTCTTAGTTGCGATTTGTCACTGAAATCGCAGAAAGCAGTATGGAATTCGGCCAACAGATGGCTCACGGCGTTTATTGTGAAATGCCACTTGCGACTGCTAACTGTGACTGAAATCGCAGTTAGATTTTGTAAAGTTGTTACTGTGATATCTGTGACTTCTCAATCACTGTGATTTCTAACAGATACGCGATTTCCTGCCCACCACTAGTGCTCAGTTTCTAAGTCAAGGAAAAATAGCTGTCCCTATGTCTCGGTGCGTATTCTGAACTTACGTTACTCCCACGATGCATATGTGGTGATGGGAATTTTTTTTTTCATCGCGCTTTAGTGTTTACTTCGTAGATTCTTATTTAAATTGCGTGTGAGTTTCGTATAGGAGGTGCAATTTCGAGTTTTAGTTACTGTAATCGTAAATTCAGCAGATTGTAGCGCAGTCGTTAGGCATTTGTACAGGTTAGTTGATACATTCTTTGCGTGTTTCGCTTGCGTTATCTAGGCACGGACTCGTGTTTCGGTAACCATTGTTCAACATCGATTAGAATGGACAGGGACTGCGATTGCTGTGTTCGGATGAGGGCTGACTTGGCATCCCTTCGCTCACAGCTGCAATCGGCGCTGACTTCGGTCGCGCAGCTTGAGGCTGTTGTCAATGGGCACCACTGTGAGGAGTCGGACTTGGGTATCACGGGGATGTCAACCTCGTCCCGTCTGTCCCCAGATCGGTCTGCCGCTGTGGTTGCCCCGGTTGCTGGCCGCAGTGGGGCTGAGCCCTCGCCTGTGGTTGATTGGGAGGTCGTTCCAAGGTGTGACAGGCAGCGAAAGCCATCCCCGGAGGCTGATCAGAAAGCCTCCCCGGTGCGTCTGACAAACCGGTTTCAGGCACTGTCTCTGGCTGAGTCAGATGCAGCTGCCTGCCCTGTTTCAGAGGATCATTCTCAGCCTTCAAGGTCCGGGCAATCGCAGAGGGTGGGCTTACTGGTAGTTGGGAGCCCCAATGTTAGGCACGTAATGGGGCCCCTTAGGGATACGGTGGCTAAGGAGGGGAAGAAATCCAGTGTGCACTCCGTGTGGATTCCGGGAGGAGTCATTCCTGATGTGGAAAGGGTCCTTCCAGATGCCATGAAGAGCACAGGTTGCAGCCAGCTGCAGGTGGTGGCACATGTCGGCACTAATGACGTGTGTCGCTTTGGATCTGAGGAAATTCTCTCTGGATTCCAGCGGCTATCTGATTTGGTGAAGGCTGCCGGTCTTGCTTACGAGATGAAGGCAGAGCTCACCATCTGCAACATCGTTGACAGAACCGACTGCGGACCTTTGGTGCAGAGCCGGGTGGAGGGTCTGAATCAGAGGCTCAGACGGTTTTGCGACGGTATTGGCTGCAGATTCCTTGACTTGCGCCATAGGGTGGTGGGGTTTCGGGTTCCGCTGAATAGATCAGGAGTTCACTACACTCAGCTGGCGGCTACACGGGTAGCGGAGGCTGTGTGGCGTGGACTGGGCGGTTTTTTAGGTTAGAAGGCCTTGGGAAAGTGCGGGAAGGGCTGCAATGTCAAAGGGTGCTTGGCAATTACAGGAGGTGCTTGGATCAAGGAACAGTCGGAGTTATAGTTGTAAATTGTTGTAGTTGCGCTGGAAAAGTACCTGAGCTTCAAGCGCTAATAGAAAGCACATAAGCTGATATCGTTATAGGTACAGAAAGCTGGCTAAAACCTGAAATAAGTTCTGCAGAAATTTTTACGAAGTCTCAGACGGTGTTCAGGAAAGATAGATTAGGCAGAATTGGTGGTGGAGTGTTTGTGTCTGTCAGTAGTGGTTTATCTTGTAGTGAAGTCGAAGTAGATACTCCGTGCGAATTGGTATGGGTGGAGGTTATACTTAACAGCCGAATTAAGTTAATAATTGGCTCCTTCTACCGACCCCCAGACTCCGATGATACAGTTGCGGAACAGTTCAGAGAAAGTTTGAGTCTCGTAACAAATAAATACCCCACTCACACTGTTATAGTTGGTGGGGACTTCAACCTACCCTCAGTATGTTGGCAAAAATACTTGTTCAAAACCGGTGGTAGGCAGAAAACGTCTTCCGAGATTGTCCTAACTGCTTTCTCTGAAAATTATTTCGAGCAGTTAGTCCACGAACCCACGCGAATTGTAAATGGTTGCGAAAACACACTTGACCTCTTAGCCACAAACAATCCAGAGCTGATAGAGACCATCATGACTGATACAGGGATTAGTGATCACAAGGTCATTGTAGCTAGGCTCAATACAATTTCTTCCAAATCCATCAGAAACAAACGCAAAATAATTTTATTTAAAAAAGCGGATAAAGTGCCACTAGAAGCCTTCCTAAAAGACAATTTACATTCCTTCCGAACTGACTATGCGAATGTAGACGAGATGTGGCTCAAATTCAAAGATATAGTAGCAACAGAAATTGAGATATTCATACCTCATAAATTGGTAAGAGATGGAACGGATGCCCCGTGGTACACAAAACAGGTCCGAACCCTGTTGCAGAGGCAACGGAAAAAGCATGCGAAGTTCAGAAGAACGCGAAATCCCGAAGATGGGCAAAAATTTACAGACGCGCGAAATTTGGCACGTTCTTCGATGCGAGATGCCTTTAATAGGTTCCATAACGAAACATTGTCTCGAAATTTGGTAGAAAATCCGAAGAAATTCTGGTCGTATGTAAAGTACACAAGCGGCAAGACGCAGTCAATACCTTCGCTGCGCAGTGCCGATGGTACTGTTATCGACGACTGTGCCGCTAAAGCGGAGTTATTGAACGCAGTTTTCCGAAATTCCTTCACCAGGGAAGACGAATGGAATATTCCAGAATTTGAAACACGAACATCTGCTAGCATGAGTTTCTTAGAAGTAGATACCTTAGGGGTTGCGAAGCAACTCAAATCGCTTGATACGGGCTAGTCTTCAGGTCCAGATTGTATACCGATTAGGTTCCTTTCAGATTACGCTGATACTATAGCTCCCTACTTAGCACTCATATACAACCGCTCGCTCACCGATAGATCTGTACCTACAGATTGGAAAATTGCGCAGGTCACACCAGTGTTCAAGAAGGGTAGTAGGAGTAATCCATTTAACTACAGACCTATATCATTGACGTCGGTTTGCAGTAGGGTTTTGGAGCATATACTGTATTAAAACATTATGAATCACCTCGAAGGTAACGATCTATTGACACGTAATCAGCATGGCTTCAGAAAACATCGCTCTTGTGCAACACAGCTAGCTCTTTATTCGCACGAAGTAATGGCCGCTATCGACAGGGGATCTCAAGTTGATTCCGTGTTTCTAGATTTCCGGAAAGCTTTTGACACCGTTCCTCATAAGCGACTTCTAATCAAGCTGCGAAGCTATGGGGTATCGTCTCAGTTGTGCGACTGGATTCGTGATTTCCTGTCAGGAAGGTCGCAATTCGTAGTAATAGACGGCAAATCATCGAGTAAAACTGAAGTGATATCAGGTGTTCCCCAGGGAAGCGTCCTGGGACCTGTACTGTTCCTGATCTATATAAATGACCTGGGTGACAATCTGAGCAGTTCTCTTAGACTGTTCGCAGATGATGCTGTAATTTACCGTCTAGTAAGGTCATCCGAAAACCAGTATCAGTTGCAAAGCGATTTAGAAAAGATTGCTGTATGGTGTGTCAGGTGGCAGTTGACGCTAAATAACGAAAAGTGTGAGATGATCCACATGAGTTCCAAAAGAAATCCGTTGGAATTCAATTACTCGATAAATAGTACAATTCTCAAGGCTGTCAATTCAACTAAGTACCTGGGTGTTAAAATTACGAACAACTTCAGTTAGAAGGACCACATAGATAATATTGTCGGGAAGGCGAGCCAAAGGTTGCGTTTCATTGGCAGGACACTTAGAAGATGCAACAAGTCCACTAAAGAGGCAGCTTACACTGCACTCGTTCGTCCTCTGTTAGAATACTGCTGCGCGGTGTGGGATCCTTACCAGGTGGGATTGACGGAGGACATCGAAAGGGCGCAAAAAAGGGCAGCTCGTTTTGTATTATCAAGTTATAGGGGAGAGAGTGTGGCAGATATGATACACGAGTTGGGATGGAAGTCATTACAGCATAGACGTTTTTCGTCGCGGCGAGACCTTTTTACGAAATTTCAGTCACCAACTTTCTCTTCCGAATGCGAAAATATTTTGTTGAGCCCAACCTACATAGATAGGAATGATCATCAAAATAAAATAAGAGAAATCAGAGCTCGAACAGAAAGGTTTAGGTGTTCGTTTTTCCCGCTCGCTGTTCGGGAGTGGAATAGTAGAGAGATAGTATGATTGTGGTTTGATGAACCCTCTGCCAAGCACTTAAAGGTGAATTGCAGAGTAGTCATGTAGATGTAGAACAAAATTTTATGCGTGACACAGAGGGAGGATTAGGCATACACGCTAGAGAGCGTCGTAAGCAGTTTCCACTATTTTGTACAGCTTTTGTTGTTGTCAGACATGAGACTGTCTTTTGTACAATATTTGTAAATATATTGCGATCAACAAGTTTAAGTGTTGTACAAAATGTTAAAGTTATTTGGAGTACACTTTGATTTCTTTAGGTACAGAATTTTATGGTGAGTAATATTCCACATATTTTTAGACTTTTTTTATATAACATGTGGAGAGTTAAGTAATAGTTCACTGGTAGTACGCTATTTTGTATCTTGAAAAGAAGAAGGTCGTTTACAATGGAGCATATGATACCTGGAATTTAACTGTGTTCCTTTAGTGTCTTAACAAGTTTACCCGTCTTGGAAATTGAACTTCACGTTAGTGTCTAGTAGCTCTAGTTATAAAATTTATTTAAATTTTATCTGGTTTTTGATAACACTTCTGGGTGATTTAATTTCACTCACCGACCATTGGTGTGTAGGAAAGCAATACTTTTGAAGATAGACGATAAAGCACAATACTGTCAAGGTTTTGTTTTACATGGCCATGTTGTACCTTGGAAAATTTTTTCACATTTACAAAAGCCCTAATTCTCCAGAGTAATTTTTGTAATTTCAGAAACAGATTCCAGGACAATAAAAGTGTATGCAATCATTTAAAAGCATACAAACAAAATGTGTTAACCTCTGTTACAGGGCTGACTAGAGGTGAAAGTTGACGGCAGCTTTCAAATGCCCCATTTGTTTTTACATGCCTTCGTAAAACAGATTTCTTCTGCTGCTCCTCCTCCTCCTTATTCTTCTTCTTCCTGAAATGTTTCTTCTTAGGCTGGTCGTACAAAGAGCCTATCCCAAGCTTCTCTTTCCTCATTTAGCATCTCCTTTCACTGCAGTCCACTTCGTTTCACATTCTCCTTCACCTGGTCTCTCCACCTTGTTCGTGGTCTTCCACTTGGTCTTTGCCCAGATTGTTTGCATTCTAGGCCTTTTCTCCCAACTATTTCTGTTATCACACGTTTAATGTGCCCAAATTGGTTAAGCCTATTACTCTCCCTAATTTCTCTCAGGGGCTTGCTCTGAGTGATTTTCGTATTTTTTCATTCCTTACCCTTTCCCTTCTCGTCTTTCTGAGGATCCCTCATAGAAAGCGCATCTCTGTTGCTTGTATTCTGCTCACATCGTTCTTTGTCCATGTCCAGAATGCTGATCCGAAGGTCAAAATTGGAAGATAACATGACTTGTATATATTGTTAATTACTTTGGCAGGTACTTTTCAATCTATAATTATGTCAGATACATAATAATAAAATTTCGAACAATTTCCTATTCTCTCCGAAATTTTATCATTGATGTTACCTTTCTTAGTTAATTTTATTTCTACACACTTGAAAGCATCTACTTATTTAATAATTTTTCCATTGCAAGCTACATCCTCCATTTTTTTCATTTTTCTCGTTGATTTTCATTACTTCCTTCTTGTTCACCTTATTTTCGTTCCTGCTTTTTCAGTTACTGTCTGCCATTTTCTTCCCAAAAGTCATCTACATATGCTATGATTTTCTTATCGTCTGTTGCTGACTCTTAGCGAACTTTCCCTATGATGTTATCCATGACTATATTAAAAGTACTGGTAAGACCACACTTACTTGCCGAATCCTTCTCTCTGCCATAAACGAGTCTGATTTTTTGCCGTCTATGAGAACACAATTCGGGCATTATTTCTACATGTTTCTGATTATCAGTTACATTCTTTTTGACAATTCCAATCTATCCAACCCTTGCCATATCTCTTCGCTGCTAACGGTGTCGTAATCCCTTATCATATCTGTGAATGCAGCTGCGATGTCTTTCCCAAATTCCCATTTCTTTCAAAAACCTGGTATCTATGGTTGATGTTACAGGTCAAAATCTTTGTCGTTCCTCTCTTAATTGTGGTTCTATCACATTCCTGATTATCTGTAAATTTATATTTGCACAAATTTTCGTGCAGTGACACAGAGCACCTTGTTACTCTTTCTTAAAAATTGGCACAACAATTGCCTTCGTCCAATCTTCAGGAATCTTTCCATAAAATCATACTGTCCTCATTATTCTATACAGAAACTGAAACCCGATAGGTCTTGGGGCTTTGATCATCCCACTGTGATGACATCTTCTCCGGAAGCTTCTTTCACAGCTTCTGAAATTCTCTCATTCCACCTAAGAACTTCGCTGTGTCTGACTTTTGTTGATGTCCTTCCATATGTTTCTTATGCTGCCTTGACTAAGGCCTGTTTGAACCAGCTCCATTCTTCCTCTACATCCTGCCTCTCACCTTTGGGAAGCTGTGTCTTAATCTTCTCCCTGTATATCTTTAGGGTTTCTCTTCAAGTTTCCAGCACTCGAGTTTTGCCTGTCTTTTTCACCTGAGTGTAACTTTCCTGAGTTTCTTCATTGTCCCTACCAACAATCTGTGGTGTTTGTCGTGATTAATGCTTGTTATCACTTTTACTTCTGCGAGACATCTTCCCATTCCTTCAATTTCTATAACAGAGTCTATTATGGATTTATGATCAAAATTCCAACAGTATCTGGTAAACTCACACCATCGATTCCAAATATCCATTTACTTCTCAGACTTGTCACTAGTGATACCTCAACTTCCTCATTTCTGTGATCTGCTCGGTGGCTTCCTATTACTGTTTCATATCCCCGTCTATCGTTCCCAAATCTAGCCTTAATGCTGCCTATATTCACAGTCTTGTTACATGTTACAGAATCTTCCAGTTTATTGATAAACTGTTCTTTCTGTTTCGCACACGTCATTTCCTTCCATTATCATCTTAAGTTTAATTATTCTGTCGCTTATATTTTCTACAAGAAGTTCTTTGTTGGCCAGTTCTATAGCAACTATTATTGCAATACCATTTCTTCTTAATAATCTGACATTGTGGCAGCAGTAACCGACCTAACAACTGCGTCAGACAGTTGTCTTATATTGGTGTTGCCGAACGCAGCGCCGTATTCGGCCTGTTTACATATTTCAAAAAATATTCAAATGTGTGTGAAGTCCTATGGAACCAAACTGCTGAGATCATCGGTCCCTAGTCTTACACACTACTTATGCTAAGAACAATACATAGATCCATGCCCGAGGAAGGACTGGAACGTCCGGCGGGAGTGGCTGCGCAGTTCGTGACATGGTACCCTAAACCGCTCGGCCACTCCGCGAGGCCTACATATCTTTGTATTTGAATAAGCATGGCTGTTCCAGTTTCTTTGGCGCGTCAGTGTATATTCTAGAAGTTTACCAATAACTGGACAATGACATACTTCTGTTTTTATGGGCATTACCTTAACGCATTATTGACATTTCAGTACTAGCTTCGCAATGGGGCACTAGAATCCGTGTAGAAAATGGATCCTATCAAACCATGAATACTCAGTGCTCTTTGAAGTAACATAAACCAGTCAGTTGGTGTACGATAAATACGAGGATAAATACGAAGACGGTCGAGGAATTACAGTTTCGTTGGCTAGTCTCTGAAAACCATATACGCCACTTGATCAAAAGTATCCGATAGCCTATTAGTGGACACTAATAAGGATTGTGTCCACCGTTCGCCATTATGACCACCTGAGCTGTGCTGGGGACACTTTCAATAAGGTATCTGAATGTCAGTGGATGAATGCAAGCCCGTTCTTCCTCAAGAGTCGAAGCTAGAGAAGGTAGTGTTATTGGACGCCGGGGTCTAGCCGAAGTTGACGTTGTAAGGTCCCAAAGGTGTTTCACAGAGTTCAGGCAGAGACTCTAGGCAGGTCAGCCCATTTCAGGGATGTTATCGTCCGCAGACCTCTGCCTCGCTGATACCCCATTATCAGATGGGTGCATTGTCCTGCTGTCTCCAAACTATTCCTTTACTGTATTTAGTACACAGGGACGTAATATGTATGCATATCAAAAATGATTCAAATTGCTCTGAGCACTATGGGACTTAACTTCTGAGGTCATCAGTCCCCTAGAACTTAGAACTACTTAAACCTAACTAACCTAAGGACATCACCCACACCCATGCCAGAGGCAGCATTCGAATCTGCGACCGTAACGGTCACGCGGTTCCAGACTGTAGCACCTAGAACCGCTCGGCCACCCCGGCCGGCGTGTTCATATCCTTCCACATTTATTATTCTCTTAAGCAAAATAGGGGGACCACACTTAAAACACACCCTTACCGTAACATCACCTCCTCTGTGCTTCACTGTTGGTACTATACATGATGGCAGGTAACATTCTCCAAGCATTCGGCAAACCCAAAACCATCCATCGGAAAGCCACAGCGCATAGCGTCATTCATCACTCCAAAACACTCGTTTCCATTCATATGACGTCCAGTGGCGTTGCTCTTTAACCAACTCAAGCGTCGCTTATCATTGACGTCAAAAATGAGTGGCTTATTAGTAGATGTTCCACCATCGTACCCTTTTACTCTTTAACTTCCTACGCACACTCAGCATGCTAACTGGTCTGCTGGTAGCACTCTGGAACGCAGGACTGATTCCTGTCTCTGATTTCATCCGACTGCTTTCAACCACCCTTCGCAATGCTCGACGGGACTACGACGACTTGAACTGTGCTGGGGAAACTTTCAACGTGGTGTGACTACATGAAGTCCACCTGGTCTCGGTTTATCTGCGATTGCTCCTTTGAGTTTCCACTTCAGCAACACATTACTAACAGCTCACTTCAGCAGTTTTAGGAGGGTTGAAGTGACCCTGATTGATGTGTTACACAGGTGACACCCAGTGACTAGTCGATGTTCGAAGTCACTGACCTCACCTGAGCGACCCAAACTGCTGTCTGCTGCTTCTCTATTCACGACACAGTCCTGCCAGTGATCTTTTATTCTCAGGGCTTTGTCTCTCGTTACTTCTAGAGACCAATGTCGCATTAACAGAGATAGTCCAGACGCTTTTTATCAGATCATGCACTTTCCCAGAAATTTGCCAACAAACCTCAATCCACTGTTCAGGTTCTCTTGCAGTGATTTCACATACGAGGTCTATTCGGAAACTAAGGAACGATAGGTCGCGAAAAGTATAGTACAGTGAAAATCAAAACTGTTTTATTGGCAACAGTTAGCTACACCTTCCAACTACTTCTCTACTCAGTCGCCACTCAGACTTAGACTTCTGTCGTAGCGTTGTACCAACTTTTCAATACCCTCGTTATAGAAGACAGCCGCCTGTGCTTTTCGATAATTTTCTGCTCTGGACTGCAGCTCGTTGTATTTGTCAAAATATTGTCTTCATAGCCAGCAGTTCTTTTGAGCAGAGATGAACCTCAGGGGTAGCCAATTATGGGCTGTATTGTGGGTGATCAAACACTTTCCATCGAAAACGCTACAGGAGCATCTTCATTGCCTCCGCAGAGTGCGGCCGAGAATTGTCGTGTAGAACGAACTGCATGACAGATATGTTATGTGGATTGCATAGCTTCAGGCGAAATCTTTCACCAGGCCCCCATACTTGACGGGAGACGCTAATTTCTAGCCATCTTCACGTTCTCACAGTGAGCTCAGAACTGAAAACAGTTGCACGATGCGATCGACAGGCATACTAAACACAGTGCCCAACGCATCAGTGCAAAGCTTCATCAGATTTTCACTGCATTTTCCATTTTGCGACCGATCGTTCCTTACTTCCCGAATAACCCTCGTATTTATCCTGTTTCATTTCACTTGATGGTAATACTCTTAGACGTTTAAACAATCTGACAGATTCTAGAAGAGAAATGGAATACCCAGGTGTTGGTTTCATATGGGCATTATGTTTCACTGATCTGTTTCTGAAGATATTTGTCTTCTTTAGATGTAGTCGAAATGCTACATTTCCGTTCTATCTATGGCAAGGATACTTTCCAGTACAGCTTGAAATATCAGTTCGAAACCCAGAACACTCATTTCAACAGGCCTGCGCAGAGTGCATAACACCTGCTAGTGTCTATGTGGATGATGGGTCCCATCAATTGCATCAATCTCCGCTGCTGATTGGAATGACATAAACCAGCCGATTGGTGCGTACCCACCATAAACACTGGTTTGAGAGCCGATGACTAAGATGGCGATACCGAAATGAAGAAAGAAAGAAAAACACGTGAAATTGCCGTCGAACTTTAGGAAGAGAAATGAACAAGCGGGAACCACGTAGCACCACATCGGATCGGCGATATGAGAGTGTGTGTTCCGTACCAGTGTTATGGGCGGACTACACGAATCACAGCTGCAAATCTCGCTATCTCTATTCCCACAGATTCGAGCTGCCACAGCGGTAAGCGCCAAACTGAGCACTTTGATGAGCATCCTAAGTGAGAAAATCAGAGCGTCACAGCACGTGGGAAGTCTTCGCCTTTGTTATCTGCAGTTAGGAAAGTTCTAAAATATCTCCACCTAAAATAAAAGGGAAGCCAGCCCTATTGAATCATTACTACTGTCATTCAGTCATACTGGGAGAGGTATGTGTGTAACTTTGGATACTTTGATCATGTTAAACTTTCTTATACTGAGTTAGGACCAGCGATACTGGATGATAGATGTGATTTTCACACAGTGTGTTATCTATCTCGGCGTATTAGTTTCTTAATACCACTCCTCTCGTACCATTTATCTGCCATCTTTGCGTAACAGCAGTACAAACTCAATCATCTTCGATGTACATGCATGAAAATTAAAAACCATGGCTTTTTGTATTAGTAAGGTAAATTATAGTAAACACAGTTAGAAACCCGTTCCTATAAACCAAATTCACGTCGAGCTGGAGGATTTCTAAATTTAAAACGAAATTCTTTGTGTGTCAACCAAAACAACCCAGCGAAAAATTTACTTAGAAAAGATACTGCTCGCTTTCGTCTTCATAATTGCGCCAATGCATTTAAATATATTTTCCTCTTCGATGAACCCTCTGCCAGGCACTTAAATGTGATTTGCAGGGTATCTACGTAGATTTAGATGTAGATGTAGGTGTTGTTATCATGTTTCTTATTCGCTGTTTAGTTTGGCGCTAAAAATGTTCGCTCACACAACCATTCGGTCAACTCGGTATCAGCGGATATACTTGTTCGATGAGTTGTTTCCCTGTCTTTGTTATGTTGCATAACTAATCGCTTAAGCCACGATACTTTGGAGACCTCTTCAAATACTCCACAACCACAACAGGTAGGCCTGCCTCTGTGTACAACGGGGGAATCGAGTGTAGCAACGTGTTGGAGTAATAGTTAACTTCGATCTTCTCCCCCCCCCCCCCCCCCCCATATACAGCTGCCTAATATCGTAGAGCCAGTGCGAACACGCAGAAGTGCCGCAACGCGACGTGTCTGAAGTAATGACACCATGAATCCAGCAGGGCTGTCTGTAAATCCATAGGAGTACGAGAGGGTAGAGATCTCTTCTGAACAGCACGCTGCAAGGCATCCAGGGTACGCTCAAAAATTTTCATTTCTGGGGAGTTTTGTGCCCAACGGAAGTGTTTAAACTCAGAACAGTGTTTCTGGAGGCATTCTGTAGCAATTCGGGGCGTGTGGGGTGTCGCATTGTGTTGCTGGAATTGCCCAAGTCCGTAGGAATGCACAATGAACATGAATCAGACATGGTGCTTACGTACGTGTCACCTGTCTGAGTCGTATCTTGACATATCAGGGGTCTTACGCCTCTCCAACTGCACACGCCCTACACTATTACAGAGCCTCCACCAGCTTGAACAGTCCATTGCTGACATGCCGGTTCCATGGATTGATGAAGCCGTCTTCACACCCGTACTCGTCCATCCACTCGATACAATCTGAAACGAGTATCGCCCGACCAGGCAACATGTTTCCAGTCTTCTACAATCCAATGTGTGTGTTGACGGACCCAGGCGAGGCCTAAAGCTTTGTGTTGTGCAGTCATCAAGGGTACACGAGTGGGCCTTCGGCTCCGAAGGCTCATATCGATGATGTTTCGTTGAATGGTTCGCACGCTGATACTTGTTGATGGCCCAGAATTGAAATCTGCAACAATTCGCGGAAGGGCTGCACTTATGTCACGTATGTCACGATTCTGTTCAGTCGTCGTTGGTCCCGTTCTTGCAGGATATCTTTCCGGCCAGAGCGTTGTCGGAGGTTTGATGTTTTACTGGACTCCTGACATCCACGGTACACTCGTGGAATGCTCGTACGGGAAAATGCCCACTTCACCGCTACGTCGGAGGTACTGTGTCCCATCGCTCGTACTCCGACTATAACAACGCGTTCGAACTCACATCTTGATAACCTGCCATTGTAGCAGCAGTAACGGATCTAACAGCTGCGCCAGACTCTTGTTGTCTTATATCGGCATTGCCGACCGCAGCACCCTATTGTGCCTGTATACATACCATTGTATTTGCATACGCATGCCTATGCCAGTTTCTTTGGCGCTTTAGTGCATATGCGACGTTGATCCCCTGTGCGGTTGGTGAGGGTGTCATAAATCTCTTGGATCCTCTCCTGAGGCAAGGTATCTTACAAGTATTGCAACTGGTCCTTGATAGAATGGATACTGTCACACGGATGAAGCTGATGTCTGGTCCCACGCATCTTCTATCAGGGACAGATCCGGGCATCTTGGTGGCCACGGGAGGATCTCAGCATCACATAGACAGTTCACAGAGACACGTGCCAGGTGTGAACGAGCAGTGACCTGCTGTTCAATCGCACCAGCAATCTGTCGCAAGAGAGGTAAGACATGATGATGCAAGATGTCCATGACGCACCACTGTGACTTCAGTGTTTTCTCTGTCACCAGTAGCCGTGACCTGAAGACATACTCAATGGCTCTCCGCACCATGACGGCATGCTAACGCCGCTGTACCTCTCGATGGGAGCTCTCCCCAGGTCACCGACGATAGTCATCCGGGACACTGCAGAATGACGACTATCTGCTGAACACAGTGCGGCGTCATTCATTAGCAGTTCATGCTTCCTAGTCTGGCACCATTCCAGACGCTGTCGCTTGTGCTTTGGTGTTACGGCAACTTACGCATGGGACGCTAACTCCCTAATCAGACTTTTGCTCGTCTTCAATCAGTGGTGCAGTGTTACACAGAATTTTAGAGACGCCGTTACTTGTTGTCACAAGGAAGGTGCAGGTTTGAAGGGGTTACGATGTTGGTGCTCTGTTCGACGATATTCCCTTATTGCTGTCAGATGTGGTCGATCGGAATCTTGATAAAGTGTATGCCTGCCTTCACCTTCCCCTACAGATCGCAAGTGAATGCTCCAAAAAATGGCACGATTCGACTATCTAGCCAAATGGATACCCACATGAGACCACCTTCAAACTTTGTTGTGTGCTAATTACGCTGTCTTACAGGCGTATGTGCCCTTCTCAGCGATCACTCAACATCTTATGACGCTGTTGACACCCCTTGTATGGCCTATCAGGCCTGATAACAACGCTAACAAGACTACATTCTGGCGGCTATTTCACCTGTGTCACAAGGAACTGCATCTCTAATCATTTTCACATCCGCCGATGGCGTGTATGTGTGCGAAGTTACACTAACAAACTACAAAAGATAGAAACATATTTCCAACGTTCCTGGAAAGAGAAAAGTTCAAAGTTTTATGCATTCAATGTGAGCACCATGTGTCAAACGACACGTACCAAAACTGTTTTTCATTTCCTGCCTCACACAAAGCAACTGATCTCTCTAAGCACGTCCGACATTACCTGAATGACATCATTCTAGGACGCTGGATTGGAAGATGAGGAGCAGAAGATTAACTTCACTATCAGTGGCCTCCTACGTCTCCAGACTTCATACCTTGTCACTTATATCTATGGGGTTACCCAAAAGACTGTGCTTTTACCCCTCACCCGCTATGCTGACAGTCTTGAAAGTCTGCGACATCGCACTGTTGAAGCTGTGAATACGATAACGAAACGAAAGACCGTCCGCTTCGTGTCGCAGGAAAAGACTCATCATTTTGATATTTGTCGTCTGACACATGGTCTCACAATGAATGCACAAAACTTTGAACTTTTCTATTTCAGGAACTGTGTTGCTATCTTTTGTAGTTTGGAAGCAATAAATGTTTTAAGTTTGTTCCTTCTTTTTGAATAGCCTGTGTATAGGGTGAATCACGGAAAATTGCGGATATTGCGGAAATGGAAAGTGCTATGGATGTGCGGTTTTCACAGAATGGATTGATAGGATCTCATATAGTTAGCCAATTAACATATTGTAGTGATACGTAGAAAGTGTACTTTTTGTACAAACTTATACTTTTTAAAATGAAACAATACATATTGACATTAACAAAATAAAAATAGAATCAGTTAGAATGCCAGTGGTGTTTGTGGCAGGATTCTAGGAGGATTCTAGCGTCAGTCGTATTTTTTATACAGACATACACTTGTTTAAATGAAAGGCTGCATTTTGACATTAACGTACTAGAAGTTTTGTAAAGCGTAACGCCAATGGAGTTTTTTTGCAGGATTCTAGTGCACGTCGTTTAGGTGATATGATATTTTGAAAATTTTCCACACCGACACTCATTTGTGACATTCAATCTGCGTAGTTGCCACGTACGATGTTATGTTTGCTAACAGTGTGGTTGTGTGTGCCTTGCGTGCACTTCGAGTTTGTTAGTCAGTTAGTGTGTGACAGTCCAAGCCGTAGGTCGTGACTAGACGATGGGATGGAGAGTGTGGGAACAACGCAGTTCCTTCTTGCACAGCGTATGCGGCACGGTATTCCAATAAACGTCAACCAATTCAGTAGTTATTTATCAACTTCTTCAACCAGTTACTTGATAGTGGTAGTGTAACACTTAGACAGCCTGACAGAAGGAAACAAGTGAAGACAGAGGAGGCGGAAATTAATTTTGTTGCTGCTGTTGCAGTCGATCGGCACGTTAGCTCCCGTCAATTGCATGAAGAAGTGGCATGAATCAGGCAAATGTCCTACGCATTCTAGATTGGCACAGGTTTCATCCCTCTACATCTACATCTACATCCATACTCCGCAAGCCACCTGACGGTGTGTGGCGGAGGGTACCCTGAGTACCTCTATCGGTTCTCCCTTCTATTCCAGTCTCGTATTGTACGTGGAAAGAAGGATTGTCGGTATGCTTCTGTGTGGGCTCTAATATCCCTATCACATCCCTCTCCATCAAGAGCTGCGTGGAAACTATTATGAGAATCGTGTTATCTCGTGTGCATCGGCATTAAGACAGGATACTCCAGATGTATCATGTATCTTGTTTAGTAATGAAGCCACATTTACCAGTTACGGCGTCGTAAACCGCCGAAACATGCACTATTGGTCTACTGAAAAACCGCTCGGTTTCACGTGGAACGGCCGCATCCATGGAGTGTAAATGTGTGGTGAAACTCCAGCTTATAGGCTCGTTTTTCATAGACGGAACACTGAATGCGCACAAGTATCGGAGTCTCCTAACAGACCATCTTCCACTGATGCTAGAAGAGATTCCTCTCCAGACTAGGGGGGCCCTGTGGTACGAACATGATGGCTGCGTAGTCCATAGTGCACGAAGTACTATGCAAAATCTTCGCTAATTGTTTCCTACTCGTCGTATTGGACACAGAGGACCTGTACCTTGGCCGGCCCCTTCCCTGGATTTGACGTCTTCGCACTTTTTCCTGTGAGGCAAAGTGAAAGACACTGTCTACAAGGACATATCAAACTACACTTGATCGTATGCAACGACGTATAACCGCATCTTGCTCGGACATCTCCGTTGACATGCCAGCACGTGTGCGGTTGTCGTTCCATACCAGACTGGATGCGTCTACTGCCACTGCCGGCCATTTTGAACGAAACCTGTGCTCGTTAGTTGTCTCGTTACTGGTCAGAATTCACACAACTAGAGTATGCACTTGTTTTATTCTTTAGTGTGTGCTACTACAGATATTGTACAAGCGTCGGTGTGGGAAGTTTTCGAAATGCGATACCTCGTAAACGGTTCGCACTCGAATCTGGCAACGAACACCACTGACACTATAACTTACCCTGCTTTTAGTTTGTTTGTGTCAATAGGCACTCTCCAATATTACATTCAGTTTATTCGCTAACAATACGAAACCCTGACTACCAGTCTACCGCACATCAACAGCACTTTTCATTTCCGCAATATTTGCGGTGCAAGTTTTACGTGATTCACTCTTCGAAGCCTTTGAATCAAACGTCTATACGTAAAAGATCGCGTCGCTGGGAACATTTCCGATAATACGACGTTCATGTCAAACCAAATAATGACATGCTTACAGAAAATCATGTGAGCAATATCAAAAGAACCATTTCTGGAAAAGAATTTAATCAATCTTCGAAAGAACGCACAAACCAAGTCAGTCCGTTAATTATTGGCATGATGTGTTTAAAAAACGGAAGCTTCTGGTTAAGCATGTCCATCACAAAAAGAGCTGAACATGCCGCAAATGTATTATGCACGGTAAATAAAAACAAAAATCTCAAAATCACTTTTGTGCGTTTATTCCTAGACGAACTCAATATCTGAAAATATGATATGGAGCGTTTTCGTATCTGAGCTGTTCAGCGAACGTAATGAACAGAATATTCTTGTATTTTCAGAGAGACATCGTAGTATTTGCTGATGGCACAGAGTAATAACTGAGTAGTGTCACTAAACAGTAGTTCAGTTTTACATTATGCGATTGTTTCCTGAAAAACGTATGTACAGCTGTGTATTACTAATGTTTACTTTCGATTATTTTACAAACTTGACACATTTTGGTAAACAAGTGCGTAAGGAATATATAGCACAGCAACCGACATTATCACGTTTTAGTGGGAAAGGAAAATAAGTGTTTTTCACCTTAATGACAAAAAAAAATGTTCACGCGCCATATACAGATTGAGACGAAAGAGCGGAAAACCTACCGAAGGCTCAATGAGTTAAAACAAGAGTGCAGAAGAGGACACGGTGAATGCCATGTGAAGGACGAAGCGGAAGAAGAGAGGGAGAGTATCAGCGGGTAGAGGGAGAGAGGGAGGGAGTGAGTGAGAGAGAGAGAGAGAGAGAGAGAGAGAGAGAGAGAGAGAGAGGGGGGGGGGGGGAGAGAGAGAGAGAGAGAGAGAGGGATGGAGACGGAGAGCGACTGCGCTGAGACAGCCTTGTTGGGGTTCAGCGCACTAAACGCACGGAATTCAAAATGGCGGCTCATTTTATGCGAAATATGCCGCTCTAAAATGAATTTGCTCTCAACTGGTCGTTTTAAAATTTTGTTGTCTTGCATACCCACTAAATTATTTTAATTCTAGAACGAGGTATCATTCATAGAAGCAAAATAAATAAATTTCACCTACACAAGAATAATTTCTTACAATGTGTTTCAGTTCTGTGAATTGACGCAATTAAATAAAACGAATTAAGTAAGCATAGTGTAGTCATCCGCTCTGCTTCCCTGGAATGTTTATGTTCATACTGTTACGGTATTATATTGCAAGAAGTTCGACTATCAATACTTGTACTAATGACGTAATTAAGAAACTGTCTTAATCTGATTTCCGTAAGCAATGAAATATGTCACTGAACTTACCTGTCGCATTAATTGAATCCCAGTGATAAGATTTCATAATCTAAATCACACATATGCCGATCAATGGAGACGTTGACGCATTTTTTTACAATTACTCTCAAATGGCTTTTTATTTTCACGCAAAAGTCAGTATAGCAAAAGATTGTAGAAATCAGGAACCTTAAACTCAACCCACAAGATGTAAACATCACAGGGACCATTGCCTCTATATAACACGCAAGTGTTTCCAGTTGTTACATATCATAAGTTGTTTACATCATAAGTTGTTTGGATACAAGTATAATACCTAATGTCCATTATACCCCTAATGAAATCGAATAATCCGCTAACTGTAATTAATAACTCTGATGTAAGAGATTGTTAATCATATTGAGTCACCTACCTGGCTGAGGTTGTTCCGGCACGCTGAAAAGACATCTAGAAAGCCACGAAATGCTATATCAGTGAGGAGGAATCTGATTTCGTTGTGAAAACAGAAGCCTCGATAAGCGCGCGTTGCCCCAGCTAGGCCTAAAATTTGTCGCTGCCGCCCGCCGTACGTTCACACGGCTACTACAGCTGCGTTACGAATTTTTGCCTATAAAGTGCTAAGATACATCCAGTACTTAGTTTCACGCTTTTGCTAAGTCTTACTGAGACATGGAATGTCTCTCTGTTAGTCGTCATTACGGAACTGATACCGCAAAATAGTGGCGCCGTTTTCCTTCCAGCTGCCCTATGCAGCACAAAAATTTCATATTCCTGCCACACTCGTTGCAGTATGTTCTGTTCAACACATAAGTAAATATCGAGATGAATAACTTCACCGAAATCGATTTATCGCGTAAGAATGATAATGACATAATAGGTAGAACGAGGAACAAATAAAGGAAACAGAATTGAAGAATGATTTGCCGCGGGAGGTAATTGGACACACAGTCTATGGATTATTAAATAAATCAAAGGAGAAATAAAAAGAAAACAATTGAACACAAGTCTCTCGTTAACACCGACAATGCAACATATCGTGGTAGTGTGTAAATTTATTATTGTAGGCGACGGTCGTGGACGGTCGGTTTTATTTCCTATGCAAAATATTTAATACTTTATGTGTGATAAGATCTTTGGTTAAAGATGTAAAATAAAGAAAACAGTGGCCACAAGAAAGCGAAAACAGGAGTTAGCTGATAACAGAGCGCAGGAGTTTATAATTATTGTAAAATATTCCCAAAGATTCTGTTAGAGACGATGCAGAGCGATGGATATAGTTGACATATGTTGATAAATATAATACTAATGAAGACGTTGACCAGTGAAAAATGTTGCAATAGCGCGTTTAAAGGTGCCTGAAAATTAATTATTACAAGACTAAAATAACGTATAGCGTGCATAGTGAGAAGAAAACAGTACAAATTAACAATTAAATAATAAAAACAGTTGGCGACATTTCATCGCAGTGACGTGACTGACAGTACAAGAAGGGCAAACAAGGCTAGGAGGAGTCTAGGAAAGCTAAATAGCGCATTTGAAATTAAGCATCTGGACCTTAGCATCCCTCACATTCGAAGAAATCAGACAAATAATCCGCAAGTTGAAAAATTAAAAGACATCTGGAGAATACGGAATAGTTTCCAAAGTGTTGGAAACAGATGGGCAGCCAACTCACTCTCAGTCTTACAGAATATTTGGTGAGTGAAAAAATCATCAGAGAATGAGAATGTGGATTAATTACATAAAAAGGAATTTCTTTACTTTCAGTCGGCTATAATATCCACAACATAAAAATTATCCTCCAAATTCGCAAAAGCAAACAAACAGTAATCATATTTGTCGGTTTCAAAATAGGCATATGATTTGGACAGACGAAAACTGTTTAACATCCTGAAGAATTCCAGGTTGGACTGATCAAGCAGTTTATGTTCAACACAACATCAAATGTTAAATTTTTGGGAGAACTTTTTTAACTGTTCGAAACTGAAACGGCGGCCATACAAGAAGATGAGTTATCGGCATTACTGTTCATTGTGGTTCTCGAAAAAGTGACCACGAAATGCAAAATGAAACTAAGAGTGTAAATATTGATAGAATTCTCCTAAATAATATTAATCTCCAGTGTCCAGCAGTAGTGATGACGTTCCATCTCTCTCCAATAACTGACCAGATGCGACCCATCCTGCAGACGAACTCTATGAAATAGAGCCAAAAACTGTGTCCCGTATTTCATAAGAGAAGACACACTGTAGGGAACGAATCATATCAAGATTCAGCAAGCAACATTGCACCAGTGTGAGGTACTAGCATGGCTGAACCATAGGTTGAGGACAGTAGGTTCTCTCTTTGACTTAGCACAAACTTGTGTCTGATTGTGTGGACAATGCAACACTTCTACTTAAAGCTCAACAAGAATTCACTTTGTACCTGGGTATCGGAGGCAGAAGGTTGTCCTCCAGACAGAGAAGAGGTCTGAATGTGACTGGGCACAAGTGAAGTGAGGTTAGGTTGTGTCAGAGTTCTGCTCTGGATCGATTATTTTTCTTGATGTACATCGATGAACCGCCACTAAACGTGACGTATGAATCAAATGTAGTTGCCTTTGCAGATCACGTAAGTGTTATTGTGTAAGACACGGGGCGTAATATAAACGATGTTGCTAACGGGGTAGTCAGTAATAGCAGCCCTTGTAAAAGTGAAGTTTAATTGTCCCAAGTTGATCAAACAGTCCTTGAAGTCTACCATTTTCATTTCTAAGGCCCGAGTGTAAACGGTTGGCTTACGCTTGGAAGTATCACATTGAAGATCATGTTGCAGAAACTGAATGCCGCTGTCTCCGCTACGAGTATGAACTCCATAGTCTACGAAACTGAAACACGAAGGCTTGTTTACGTTGCTTGCTTTCACTGTGTTGTCTTGTGTGTTCTTGTTTTTTGGGAAAACTCTGTGCACTCAGAAAGAATATTTTAAGCTCAGGAATAGCGGTTTCGCTGCTCTGTGCCCTTAGTACACTACACCGTTTAGGACGTCACTCACTTCTCTCAGGATTGTAGCATGTACTCCATCACTGGATTCGTTGTTAACAAACTGACTCATTCAGAGAAAACTACAGCATTCATTCTGTGTACGCTACACGGAAAAAGATAACTTGGATAACACTTCCTTAAGCAAGGTTGGCACTATTGATCAACTTTCACTTTCAGTAAGGTTCCAGCAGAACAGGAAAAGTTAAGTCACGAAACCCAAGTATTCAAATCCAACTTGAAATGTTCCCTTTTGGCGCAATCCTTCCATTATGTGCAAGAGTTCCTCGCTGTAATTGTAGTATGTTATTTATCTCTATACCATTTAACAATTTTTTTCCTGTTTTCCTAATTGCTTATGTCTTTTGCTTACAAATTTTCTACTGAGCATTCTGTAAACTATTTTCTGACTCGTTCCACGACTAGGTAGCTTTTCCTCGGATGGTCTCACGGAACCTCATTCTTCCATAAATAAATAAAATGAAATAAATCAACAGATCTGGAAAAATCTCCCATAAAGAAAGATTCAAGTATCTAGGAGAACCTGAAAAATTACGGGTCTAAATTGGAAAGCTAACAAAAAAAGCACTGAAAACTTACAAACAGCATACAAACTCACCAGTAATACGGACAAGAAATAATATACATCACAGAAGAGAAAAATTTGACATTATGAGACAGCTTTCAAAACACAAGACCTTTACACAACTGAAGCTGTGATAATTGGCGTCAGATCACAAATAAAAATCATTGAAAAACAAGAACAGGGAATTCTCGTCAAAATCTTAGCATTTAATTCCTAAAAGCAATCTGAATCAAAACGAAATTACTAAATCACAAACTTGCAGAAAAAGCACACCTGCTATCAGGAAACAGCTATTACTGTTTACGACCATCTGTGTCGTTAGCCTAATCGACGAAAACCAGAAAAACCCACAAGTGACTAGCAGAAGTTAATGAAGACTTAAATGAATTGACGAAGAAATCATTCAAGACAGAACTAGAACCCCATTTCACAAACACAAATTTGGTGAGAAACCCACCCAACAAAGTTCAGGGTAGACAAAAGAACGTAAAAAGAAATACAGTGCATTAATGAAAAGATACTGGAAAGGAAAGAAGAAAAAGCTGCTAAATTTGTTAAAATGCGTTTCTTAGTTGCAAAAAAAAAAAAAGAAAAAAACTTATAATGTGGAAAAATCTTATCAGGTGAAAGGAAGGGACACTTTCCCGTTCCGCATGTGTTAATATGTCCAGCACGAGCGAATGGTGCGGCAAAACTGAATGGTCGGATGAATATTGGAATTTGTATTATGATGGTTTCAATGGTGAGTATGAAGAGGCGTAAAGATCGTCACAAGACAGTAGTTAAAGACTTACTTGAATTGGGACTGATGACAGAAAATAATTATGTTATGCTTACTCCTACAGATTTTTACGCTTTGGCGTCGAGATGAGTAAATAAAGTCTCAGTGTTACTATGGTAACGGTCGTGAAAATGCGCAACCAGTATCTACGAAACTCAGAGTTGAAGAAAGATGAGAAATAAGAATTGAGAATCAAATGTTCAAAAAGCACGTTTGATGTTTGGTAGCAGCGGACAAAAGGTTTTCATGGAGGAATCACTGAGTAATCATCAGCTCCCTATGTGTACAGGGAGTGTGTAGACCACTTGCCTGCGAAAGGCAAAGGACACGAGTTCGAGTCTCGGTCCGGCACACAGTTTTAATCTGCCAGGAAGTTTCTCTATGTGTAGCTCACACAGGGACCTCGAAAATAGAAATAGACCAATAAGACAGTCATCTATCACCCAAGAAAGTGTGTGAAAAACTGTAATATACTTTCTGCCCAGTACTTTACACAGAATACCACTAATTCTGTTCTGTCAATCATTATTTTAGTTTCATTTTTTTGGACACTACACATTTCGAATGCATACACTCATCATATCTTTCGATGCTTATCGCGGCCGTTATATACAATTTATAATATTAAAATACTAAACTAAAGAGATACAGAAAGATAGAGAGGCTATGGGAGAAACACTGTTCTGAAGTTCATTGAAGAAAAAGTAGCATTCACCTACTCCTTAATCGTTAAGCAAAGAAATAAGTCCTTGCTTGGGGAAACAGTTGTTCACAAACTGCCGACATACATGTAGGATGATAGCAGTTAATGAAGATATTATCGTGCATGTGAATTGAAAGAACACTATTTGTCATATAACAGTAATGGTGAACGAAGGGTCAAATATGTCAATTGTGCCACGTCCAGGTGTGCCGAAGTATATTGTAATCATGCATTAGAAATGAATCTTTAATGCTCGTTAGTAAAAGTAACATACATTGGGTTTTCTTTTTAAAAAAATATAACATTTAAGGGACACAAAAAGATGAGCAATGAACAGAATTTAAGGATGAAGACTATTTCCAGTCGAAGAGTATTCTGTAAATGTGAACAATTTTAGAATTTATATTATCTTCAGCATTTAAATTTACGATGGTTTTGCAAAAGAAGCTCCTCGATGAATATTAACTACAAATGTTTTGTTACTTTTCCTCATTATAAAAGATTTGGTTGCTATTTTGCTGTAGGTGTGTGTCTCGTTATACGAGGTACAGCAGTGAAAAATCTTTTGTAATCTGTGGGATTCCGAAATGTCCTTTAAGTATTTTGCCATATTAGTAATAATTATCACACTAGAAAAATAAAAAGAGACCTACAGTAGGTATTCCTAATAAATGTTTTAAGCTCAGTGTTTACTGGTGAGTCGAATTAAACATATATGTGTCCATCACTGCTATTGTATGAAGTACATGCACGTCGTAGTCAGAAAAGGGGGAGGAGGTCAGTACAAGCTGTAACAAATCTGTTCATTGGACACTAAACTTTCTAAATGTAACCATTACTTCCATCTAAGATCGAGATAAACACATAGGTATTCTTTATTGTGCTCGATCTGTAGGTATGATGATGTTACAATACACTGACATCATATTTATACTGTACATGGAAACAATTTCATCCCACTGAAAAACATAACCGTAAATTATTTATTAGTATTAGGCAGTAGTAAACCTGAACTGAGTGAGGTGAAAGCAGTTGGTTCAAAGTACGTCGACCATATTGAAGGAATGTTCTAAGAGTTGTTTACAGTTACCAGTAAAGAGCGGACTGTACGATGGCTTCCTAATCTTTTGCATGGCGAGCTGTTATTCGTGCTTATGAACTTAATTTTAATGTGATGACTTTTTTTATATAGCTCTTACGTGAATTGTTTCACAACGGTTTGTAACCGATGTAACAAAAATAATTCCTGGGGCAAAAAACGTCAGTTGCGAACTATGAATTTTACAATGCTCGAAGATGGCTCAGAATATCATGTATGTGTTTAACATAGGAACATTAAACTCAGTGTTATCATTGATTAATGAGAGGCTATGTGTATTGGGTAATAAAGCCCTCTCCCGAGTGACAAGTGAGAGTAAAGATGATGTTCTGTCCATCATGAACGTCTTATTTTATGACATCCCTTCCTCAGTCTACAATAGTCCAAAGTTTACGGACATACCAGGAAACAAAAGTTTCCATCAGTTAAGGTCCTGAATGACAGACTCTGACGCACCTAATGAACATAACACAGACGTTCGTAAGTGACATCACCTTATAAACTAATCACTCCATAATTAAAACACAATTCCATTTGCAAGTCTACAAGGGTCTGTCTTCACATTACAGTTCCTCATATAAACTTGGAGAACTGAGGAAATACGCATAGTTGCAACACAGCTGAAACGTAAGCTACCAACATTATTTCAGTCGTCTATTCACCATTAACGGAAAAATGTTTTCGGCAGTTGATAGAATTTAGATTGAGATATCCCCTTAACTAAGAGAGAGTTTCGCATTAGGCCAGTACGTAGTTTTCCCTCTGAATGGCAGTATGCAAAATGGACCTTAGATATTACAAAGCTTCTTGTTGTTTGCGTGTCGCAGTTAAAAAAAAAGTAATCGGAAGAGCCTCCCCGTAACGCAATAGTAACGACACAGAGTCAGAGCCTCCACTACTATTAGTTTGTACATAGTTTTGTTCACCTACATGTTTAACAGCAAATGCAATTTGCAGTTATCAACGTACTGACAATAATCGATGTTCTCATGTTTGTAATCCGCTAAGAAAACGTATAGTTACTTACGCAGTAGCAATGCAACAGAACTATCTGATTTCTTACTAGCTGAGGAAACTTGTAACTATTTCTATAACATGGAACTTCCAACTGTTCGTCAGAAAGCAGTTAAAATCTTCATATTTCTTGACGTGTAAGGAAACTAACAAATGTTAGTGGGAATGCAGCAGACTCGTATTATTCCCCAAACCGATAACGCACCATCAACTATATAACAGGAATGCAAGAAAGTCCTCATTATATTATATTAATAGTTGTTCCATATATCATGAATACGACATTTCGTAATGATGTGGAACATGTTAGTTTAATGTAAGTTTTCTTTACGCAGTACATCTGTTTTTAGTTACTACTTCATAGCTAAAAATTCATCTATTGAGTGGAAGGAGTTGTCATTCATAAATTCTTTTAATTTGTTTTTAAATGTCGATTGGCTATCTGTCAGACTTTTTATCCTTTTTGGCGAATAACCAAAGATTTTTCTGGGAGCATAATTCACCCCTCCTGTGTCAAAAACACATTTAACAGAATAATGAAGATCATCCTTTTTTCTGGTGTTGTAGCTATGAAATTCACTAATATTTTGAACTGGGATGGATTATTAATAACCAATACAGTGAATGCTGCAGTGAATATCCCGAGTTCCTTAAATAAATGTCTGCGAGGTGATTATGGGAGGGCTCCAGTTATTATTCTGATTACGCGCTTTTGTGGAATGAATACTTTTTCTCTTAGTAATCTATTACCCCAAAATATGATGCCATTTGGGAGCAGTGAATGAAAACAGGCATAGTAGGCTAATTTACTGTTATGTTTATTACCAAAAGTTGCAAAACTGACTAGCATGTCACTGAACCTAACCGTTAAAGTAGATCATCAATGTGTTTCTTCTAATTCAATTTCTCATCAGTGCACACACACAGAAATTTTTAATATTCTGCCTTAGCAACAGACTTCTATTCGAAGTCCATATTCATCTTTGATGTTATGTCATTTCCTGTAGAGAAGTGTATGTACTGTGTTTTCTCGAAATGTAATGAGAGTCCGTTTGCAGAGAACCTCTTAACAATTTCCTGAAAGACATTATTTACAATTTCCTCAGCTGATTCTTGTTTGTTGGGTGTAATTAATATATTTGTATCATCAGCAAGAAGAACTAGCTTTGCATCGTGTATAGGGTGGCAAATCATTCATATATATTAAGAACAGTAAGAAACCCAAGACTTAACCTTGTAGGACATCTTTCTTCATACCCCACCAATTAGAGAAATGTGCTGAATTTTTAAGACTATCTATCCTGTTAATTTCAACCTTCTGCATTCTTCCAGATAACTATGAATAAATCATTTCATGTTTAACAACCTTTCACAAATATTGTATCTGTTATTCTGAAGTGAGTATGCGACAACATTAGCATCCACAGCATATTCAGCAAAAGTTTATAGTCTAATAATGGAGACTATTCACATGTACACAATGCAGCAACAGACTGTTAATACGTTGAGTCAACGGATTATTTTTACATTAAAAAATTAAGTCCCGTTTAAGTACGCTACCTTGATGTAAAGTACGACATTGTCACTTTACAACACGTGGAACTGTTATCCCAATCACCACCGTTGTTGACGATCAAACATTACACTGTAATACACTGAACACTTTCGGCACACTATGTGTGAGGTATGATTTTGTTTTACTTCACTAGACACACTGCACAGCACTATTCCTTCCGTCATTAGTATTTCAGATTTGGACTTTCCACTCACTACGTCTTTGCAGGTCCTAATGTGCCATGAGTCCTACCAACAATACACTCGACTTTCTGGTCACACTGTTATTTGCATGTATTATGTATAACTGGTGACAGCTTTGTAGTTATGGATCATCATGTGACACTCAACACCACTCCCTACCCTTGCTAGTTGGAGACGTAGATCCCTGTTTCCCTGCAAGCACTGACATACAACACTCTTGCATGCGTTCGTCTCTCACTAATTCACAGAAGTTATTCTATTGGTTATAAGTGCTCCAGGAATGATACGAGCCGCTTATCGCCATAAGATCTTGATGGAACCACACAATAGCACTTCGAACGATATGAGACAGCTTTCACGACGCACGCACTTCCACTGTGTGTTTGTCGTAAAACACCGCACTTCGTGTTTAGGGAACTCGTTAAGTCAGTCGTTTCTGTTCTTGATCCTCTTCTTTCTTCGTGACGTGATTCGGCGCTGCACCGAACATATTTCCTGGAAATGACATTGAGAAAGCATACAAACAAACATACTGTAGTCATATTACATTGGGTAAAGGAATAACAATTTTCAAACAGTGCCTTAATTTATAGTTAAATGTAAATATTTTTAACGGAGAGAATGTTGCGTCTAATGCCTCATTGAGACAAGAAAATCAGGACCACACTACTGTGACTGGGCCACACAGGTAGGCGTGGCTATTTCTTCTTGACATGCCAGCTTCTACTCACACGCGAAATATTCCCGTAGCCGTTTGATTGTTCATAGAAGAAAGCAGATCGTCGAAATTCCGTTGCGGGTCAGTATAGATCGCACAAATGGTGTGTGAAAATATGTTAGAGTGTTTGCTGCGATTTGTAAAGATTTTTACGTATGTACGTGTTTTGTGACTATAGTCTGTTCCTGATTTAGCAATATAGTACTGCACATTTCGGCAAAATTGTTGATGTTTGTGTTGTAGTGAGAATGGATGGTTAGGAAAGCTAAACCTTCCTTAGTGCATGTACACCATCACCAAAATGATCTATGGAAATTAACAATAAATTAAAAAAAAAACACACATCCTTTGGTGCAGATATGCCATCACTGGCGCCGGTCAGTGGATGTGTCAATACCAAACTATTAACGTTTCATCCAACAATAATACCATACGTCGCCATGAATATAATTATCGTTAGTTAATTATTGTTATTTTATACAGCTGTTCAAATTCTTCAAATGGCTCTGAGCACTATGGGACTTAACATCTGAGGTCATCAGTCCCCTTGAACTTAGAACTACTTAAACGTAACTAACCTAAGAACATCACACACATACATGCCCGAGGCAGGATTCGAACCTGCGACTATTAGCGATCGCGCGGTACCAGACTCACGCGCCTAGAACCGCTCGGCCACACCGGCCGGCTATACAGCTGTGCGGCTATGGTTGACAGGAGTGCAGCTATGATTGAATCTGTGAAGTTCTACCAACATCTTAGAGAGGAACGAGAAAACTCCAATTACTATTCTGTCTTCATGGACAGAGGAAAGTACGACTCACTTAGCAGCAAGGTTAAATAATTAAAATCTGGACGAAAGAGGCACGGAAACAATCACAAGTATTTGAAAAGGTATGAAATGAAGTGTTCGAGGTGAATGGAAAAAGTAAATAAATACAGTTACTAAAGAAGACAAGATTAAGTACTGTGTTTATGATGAAGAGCTGTATGATATTCTGCATAGTGCTGATGTAATGGCTGGCCACGATGGACGCAACCGATTGATAAAATGCTTAAAGTCAGATTACCATAATATGAGATAGACACATGTCCAGGTTTACCTCAGCTTATGTGAGCCTTGTTTACAAAAATAAAAAGGTCAGAAGAAAGGAACAGTAGTGAAGCCCATGCTGTTCAAAGAGTTAAGTTCCGGATGTCAAGTTGATCTCATGGATTTCCAGTCGCAACCAGATGAAGGCTATAAATTCATAGTGTTTTATCAGGACAATCTTGCGAAATTTGTTTTCTCTGGCCACTGAAGTCCAAAACAGATGAGGCGGTATGCGATAATATTATTGACATTTTCACATTGTTAGGTGCTCCCTCAGTCCGTTAGAAAAATAATGAGTAGCCTGAGCTATGCATTCCGGAACTGAAATGTTCCCGTACGAAGTGACGTTTGGATGCCCTCCTAAAAGTGGTTTGTCATTACTAAGTTTACCTCCTGGAGTACTGAGGGACGTTCCATCTGAGGATGACCTTGACAACTTAATTAATGAAGCGAGTGTTGTTAGTGAGAAAGCAAATGTCCAACAGGATAAATAACAACAGGAACAGAGGTTGAGAGGAGGAAGAATATGTGCCGGACAATTAAAAATACTGCCTGACTGATTTACACGACTCAACTTGAGATACAAAAATATACAGAACTGAGGAGTGCAAGTAATTAGAAGAAGAGCATAAAGAATGCAGCAATGCTGATATCGTCGTTTGCCAGCAGTGGAAAAGGGATGTATAGAGAGAGTTCCGGATTTGATCTTGGGTACTGTCTTCGAGACAACGCTTGGTGGCTTCTACCGAATGGGGACGAGAGATAGTATGCTGAGCCAGCTTTACAGAAGATAATAAAATGCAACTTCCTGTCAGATTAAAGCTGTGTGCCGGACCGAGACTCGAACTCGGGACCTTTGCCTTTCGCGGGCAAGTGCTTTGCCAACTGAGCTACCCAAGCACGAATCACGTCCCGTCATCACAGCTTTACTTCTGCCAGTATCTCGTCTCCTACCTTCCAAACTTAACAGAAGCTCTACTGCGAACCTGCCAGGAAGTTTCATATCAGCGCACACTCCGCTGCAGAATGAAGATCTCATTCTGAATAAAATGTTTTTAAATATTTCGGGAAGTGATAATATCATACGCGACTGCGACTACAGTTTAGCACTTGCCCCGTTAGAATAATCTCAGAGGAGGATGTTCCAGCAGAGTAGACTGTTACCCTGAGGACAGTTGAAACCTCTAGTCGACATGAAGCAGCCAAGGATTCTTCACATAGAACTTCCAGCACGAACGTCAGACTTTGAGACGATTTTGCAAAGAGAAAAACGTATTGTGGAATTATAAGTGTCATTGTGCACGTTCTTGCTGCAATAAACAAATTTTATATAATATGACTATGTTATCAAATTGCAGCTTTCTAAACATGACCACGTTTTGTTATAACAATCTTGGTTCACACTCCTTACCACGTGACTGTGGACGTTCACCTCCACTAGCGATGGTGAACTATCCATAGCGAATGTGTATCATTTGGCAAAACTGTAATCAGTAATCCACTTTCACTAAAGAGGTCACTGAAAGTGTACCATCACCAGAGATAGTGTACCATCCCTGAAACTTCCAGTTTCACTTTAACATACACATGTCATATTAACTTTGCAGTTGCATAATGTTGTTTGTTTACATCCTAAAAACTAGAGTAATTTCCAGTAAAATGAGCTGCATATTGATAATAACATCAAGTTTCAAGGGAATTTGTTTATTTTAGTTATTCATTTGCACCTTGACATGAAAAAGCAGACTAGAACACAATGTTTCTACAATGTCATATTTACGGATATTGTAAAGTTTGTTGTAGCTTCGAACTGTTTGTGACGTACATTTTCAGTGGAGTTTTCGTTAAGTTTTTTCCCGCTCTGACAATTTCTGCGTCTTCACACACGTGGCCATGGTTCAAAAGACTCCATTTAAGAAACTGGGACACATATTCGTATCAAAACTTCAGGTTTTAGTCTCTGTATGTCCATCTTTATTCAGACGCATAAAGGACCTCGTCTGTTCAGGACAAAATGGCGAATTAATACATTTTCAGCCATCTAAATATCCAGTTATTGTTTTATCTGTGCAACCAGTTTCAGTGCTACGTTAAACCATTTTCAGGCTTCTTGACCGTCATGTAGGAGCGATCCCACCTCTGGTCCAGCCAAAATAGGGTCCAGCATTCAATGACTGGTATCCCTGTATTTCTTAAGAAAGGGATCCCTTCGATCATCACTCGAGTCGACAAGTGGACGCTATTTTGACTGGAGAGAGCCTGAAGATGGCTTAAAGTAGCACTGACACTGGTTGCACAAATAAAACAATAACGGGACATTTAGATGGCTGAAGATGTATTAATTCGATATTTTGTATATTATTTTATTTTAATTTTTTTAATTTTCGTGTTCTTCACACATTGTTTTGCCTGTTTTATGTGCTGTGAAAAACGTCGCCAGTGTTGTGGAAGTTAGTTCATGTTGATAACACAAGAACAACAGCGATGTTTCTAAAGGAACTGTTTGTTTATTTGGCGTCTGTTGTCTCGTTTTATTTCTTGTTCATTGTTTATTTTAGAAAACGAATAGTAATATATTTGCTGCGGAAAAGGGCCGTACCATCAAACTTGATTTAATTTTCTCTCATCACGACCACTTTCTATGCTACAAAGATAAGCTGATCTCCCACGTGAATATCCACATCAGACAGTTTGAAAATATGAAGCTGGAACGACAGAAATTCGAATTCTGCGGGGAAAAAATGAGAAAAATAAGACAGCAGAAAAACGTAGTTAGGCGATACGTATTCGTTATGTTGCAGGACTAATGAAGCTAAAAGAAGGGAGACGAAATCCTACTGCTTATACTTTTGCCGTCTTATAATAAGGAAAGCATCCGAGAATAAAATAGAATAATTATGAATAGTAACTTAGAACACAAGCCAACATGCTTGTTCATACCGATGGTGTCATAGGCTGGAAGAGTCAAAACAAAGTGCACGAGTACCTTAAAATTCGAGCAAACACCTAAAAAGGAGATAAAGAGCTTGTACGTATGGAACAATGATATGTGGAAACTATTTTCGGCTGGTAAGGTGTTATTGTTAGACATTTTAGGCTAGAAAAAAGAATGAGAGATTTTTAGTAATTCACCATGGCGTGTTGTGACACGTTTCAGCGAGTTACTCTTTCATTCATTCATTTTCATTCTTTCAGTCATCCTTTCATTATGTTCTGCACATCCCGTAAGAAAAGATAATCCTTAGGAAACCTGTATGTGTCAAGGCATATATAAATAACGTGGATCAACTGTTCGAAACTGCATTGGTGTTTACGCAAGCTAAATTTAACATAGTAAAAATGCCTGGACTGGCGACCTTCGAAAAAGATGTCGTTTACGTAGTTCTACTGAGTAAGCGCTGTCTGTCTCCCTTGTGTAGCATAATGCCTATATGGGCTCACTGATGTTTATTATAAAACAGTTGTCATCTGTATGTCCTACAGCAGAATCGCGCGAATCGTCCGTGTAATGAGCATTGGTGTGTCTAAATGTCTTAACCTTGAATGTAGGTGACCAATAAATTTGTAGAAGTGAAGGCTAATGAGCTAAGTCTTAGATTTTCTCTCGTATTGGCGGGGTTTCCCTATTTACTGCTTTGCATCAGACGTATCACTCTTGAAGACCTTCTCACTAGAACACAGAACCCCACTCTGAACTGTAGATAATGAAGCAAAGTGTTCAGTATGTACTTGTTTGTCATTGTAGTAGCGATAAAACTGTGTGGGACTTAGAACACGTCTACATGATAATCAGGCATCTACTTCACCCAGAATTCTTACTGACTAAACATATTTTTTACAATATATGTACTGTACCAGAAGATAATTACGTAAGATTCTACGAGGGACGGCGTGTGTAACTATTTAAAATGAAGTACCAATCTAGTCTCTAAGTCGAAAAATTGGAAGGTACTTTAACGTGGTAAATATACTGAACTGAGTAACGCATTTCAAAGATATAATGAATTTGAGGTTTATCGTCATCTCTTTATGTGAATGCAAGTTTCCGGAACACTTTGTTATGTTATCCATTATGGTTTACGAGCACCGTGACTGTTTTCATTAAATATCACTAAAGACAAAATTGCGTCCAGCCAAGCTTTTTGAATTATGATTTATTTCGCCGTATTGTTACTTTCCGGCCTGATCGCATCGTTCGGTTGCAGCGAGAATTTCTCGCACAGTTTTGTAAGATACAGGGAAGGTAAGGACGCCCACGGGACAAACAACTTAAATAAATTAACTTTTGCTGCTCACATAGCCAAAAACGGAAGCACAACACGTTAACTATGTATGTTGCTTGCTAGGAGTGACTCAGCTACATCAAACTGATCGTACCAGCTTACACTCTTTTTAACCTTATCTCCTTGAACATAGGCGTTTATGACAAAAAAAGCTTTAGTTAACCTCACGATTAACTGGAACACTACTGCACTTAACTAGCCGTTGTGTCGTGGGTAGTTCGCACTTCCTAAACCCCTTCCCGAAGACTAACCAATTTAATTTACGCCAACGAGGAAATGAGGAGTTAAAACGGACTGCTTACTTCCCTCAAAGTTGCAAAATTATTTGGCTGATCGCTACTGATCATCTCAATCATTTCTAAACCGTAACTGAAATAAATTATCGTTTTAATAAATACAAGTTTACAGCATTTCCAGGACAGGCTGTGACATTAAATGGCAGTGAACAAAATTCAAGGAACATCGTAACTGGAAAATGAATCCTGAAATGCTGATTTTTCGTTCACTTAGCAGCTGCAAACTCTTCGCGACATTTCCTGCCTCTAACGTATTTTCAAGCAAATTATTCGCCATATACCACTTATAACAAATCTGTGTGTTGATTTGTGTAGTGTTGGACCGGTACTTCAATCAACTCGTTAAAACTGTGCCTAATACTAATCTCTAGTCTATTGATTACTAGTCTGTCTGAAATACGTTTGGCGTTGGATCTGAAGGAATATTGTGGGGCAGCCAGACATTCGTAGATAAAACGTCGCAATGTGATGTAATTTTATAAAATTATCGAAGCGATGTCGATCATGTCACCCAACAACAGTCTCTTTGAAACAAAAAAAAAAAAAAAATTATCAGGTGAATTCCGTTTACATATTTATGAAAATAGTACAATATTGATGATACTATTCACACAATACAATCCTTTCGAAATTGTATTTTAGGATTTCTGTAAGATAACCATATTTTGAATGTTGAAGCTAGTTTGAAACGGTACCCCGTATTTTGTTGCCATGAATCGAGCATCCGATAACTGGTAAAGATCTTAGCAGAATAATAGGTGTCATAGGATATCGACTCATTTTACTAATTTGAAAATTACTATCCCATATGAACAAAGGAAGACGTTGCGCAATATTCAAATTCAACTAAATGAGTGTTTTGAAAAGTATCGTTTATTGAGCAGATCCTGGAAGTTAAAAGATCTTTATTAAGACGTACAACTGTAATACATTCGTATCGGCTGAATTAATATTACTAGAATATAAATCTGATTATTAAGTCTTCAATAACATCGAAAATATCACAGGCTAGCAAACTGAAAGTGCTCTTTTGAAATCAAAAAGAAAGAGCGTTTAAGATGATGAACTTTATACGTAACTTCTGTTTCTTTAAATTTCCAAAACTTTTTGTTTATTTTATATTCCTAAGATAGTAGACAGGTTTCAGGATACAATAGTGGATTGAGGTATGGCTGCTATTACATTAATGTACATTCAAACAGATTTCATATCTAACAGCAAAATTCTAATTTTATTCTTCTTTAGAACAAGATACAGCTAGCCTTCAGGTAGCGTATTTGAGTTATTATATACCTCTGTGTACCTATTTTTGTGACATAACATGCGATAAACTGTCGGGTAAAATGTTACCTTTAAAACATTTTGTATGTTCAACAAGCGTCAATGTTGTGGTACGTCATGGAGATCTACAGTGCTTTTATTTTTGAGACCCAACCAAATGTAGGTTGGCAACAGTGTGGAAACGGGCAGGATGAAAGCCACGTGCTACTTCGATCAGCGGTTTAGAAGCTAAATGCTGAATTATGAAGGCATATTCTATTTATCAGTATTTATCTTCCATATAGCTATAAAACGCAATAGCACAGGTGAATTTCAGGATCAGAGATCTGGAATGAACTGCAGCCATCAAAGTCGTCGTGCTTAAATAATGAAACCCACAAGTTGGGTTTGCATCGCACTAGTGCTGTACCGGGCGGGCACTCAGTCTTATCAACCGAACCCACGCGTCGGTGACGTCACGGGCCGCTATTTAACTAAAATTATCCTTAATTTATGGTTCGACTAGTACGATCTATCTATAATTTCCAACGTCCTAAGTATGTTGGTTCTTTATTAGTAATCTTTCTACTTCTTACTCAGAGGAAACAAACATTTTCCGTAATGTCTTGTGTTCTGTTTTGTTTCTGTTACCTATTTGATGTCGTTGGGAAACGACAGCTAGGTTGTGCAGTGCCCTAGTCCAGCCTCTAGCAGGCTGTTCTACATCTCCGATTTCTCTCATTTCATTGCTCCCGCAAAGTGTTGTACAAAGCTGCCGATTCTTTGATACATTATGTCAAGACGTCTTCCCATACTTATTCACTATATTTTATCGATATCTGACACTTTTCAGGCTAATTTGCGAGAGAATTTTCTCAGAATTATTTCTTGCCTTTACTTAGTTTTTGAGGCGATTTCTCTCAAACACCGCTTTACTAGCAGAAAATTTCATTCAGACTACTTTTGCAGCAGTCCTGCCACTGTAGAAGAAGGAAACCTGTTATAGAAAGCGTTGCACAACTGTACATCACATCTTGTATTATAAAAACTCTGTAGATTACCCTTTGTCTCGTTTGTAATAAGCAGCGACCTACTTCATGCAACAGTAAAACTGCCTGTGTGCGAGGTTTAATGGTTATTTACACAGTCGAATAACCTTGGACTTTACTTGGAACAATGGTAAGGGACACCAGATTCTACCAACTGATGATACGTAGTATCACATTACTGAACATAGCATTTGGAAATAAGATAAATTATCACATAAACATTATCCCAGTTCTTGCTGTTGTCGTAGGAAGTGAATGTAATTTAATAACACGGAGTCACATTGATATGCTGCTTATGTTTCAGGAAACTTTCCACCTTCACGTGCCTAGGTTATTGTGCATTTATTAGAATACACCGTGTTAAAGTAAATCGGAAAATCATTTCAGTTGCATCCACAAAAGAAGAGTCACTATTTGTACAACTAAATAGCAAAAATAAACGTTGCTAATTTTGCCTTAAGTCACAAAAATCTGTAATTACAAGACATATCGTAACTAAGAGCTAACGATTACTATGACATGCGTAAACGATGGAACGAGAAGTAATAATACTTGAGTGCTACGTCATCTCACACCTTTAAAACCGAGCGAGGTGGCGCAGTGGTTAGCACACTGGACTCGCATTCGGGAGGACGACGGTTCAGTCCCATCTCCGGCCATCCTGATTTACGTTTTCCGTGATTTCCCTAAATCGTTTCAGGCAAATGCCGGGATGGTTCCTTTGAAAAGGGCACGGCCGATTTCCTTCCCAATCCTTCCCTAACCCGAGCTTGCGCTCCGTCTCTAATGACCTCGTTGTCGATGGGACGTTAAACACTAACCACCACCACCACCACCACCACACCTTGAAACGTGTTGAAGAGATATAAAGAAGTTCTTATATGTGTTACTGTATGTGCAGAGTTTGCTGCTAGAGTGTCTGTGATTTGGGGTGTATAGTATACTTGGACAAGTACCATATATTCAAGACTTTCCATTATGAATACTATTGGCTTTTATATGGACGAAGTGTATCATGTACAATCTTTGTGTACACCGTTGAAGTTCACCAGTCACTTAGATAAATGTGAAACTTCACCAGTGTTCATGTAACCTATCGATCACATTGATATTCACCCAGGGACGTTAGCCATTAACGTGAGATTAGATTATTACAGGAAACGATTTCAGTCTTTTCTATTAGAGACATCATTTGGAATTTTTATTGTGTTGTATGGTGGTGTTATTACTACAGTGACGTACTACAATGGCACAAATACTTAAAGCACCAGACGGCTCGATCTCTTGCGTACGGAATGTTTGTAACATTCGGTTGTTTGACCATAATCAGCCCTTTCTGTACTCAGGAGGGGAATACGGCAAGTGTCATCACCCAATTTTCCGGGAACTTTGTTCAGTGGTAGAAAAAAAAGAACATGTGTCACGGCCTATCCATAGATACTCGACCGTTTTTGAAAAGAAAACTATGGTCAAAGATTTCGACGTCTTTAAATGACCCTTTTACCGGGCGGTCTCCACAGCCGAAACGGTGGATTACTGGTTAACGAGCCGGCTTATTAATTTTGCGCCCCGTGTTAGAATCTCGAGTACTGTTTTTATTCATATTATTTTATATTGCTTTTATTGTTTTCATTTACAGGGTCACAATTATTGAACTATGTGAAATAAAAACGTTATAGCTTCTGAACGGTTAGGACGTGCAAACTGCACGGTTGGCCGCGGGGCATGATGGGAATTATATGGTTTAGTTTAGCGGCGAAGCCCACTTTCATTTGTATGGGTTCGTCAAAAAGTGATCCGGCGCATTTGGGGAACTGAGAATCCGCATTTCATGATCGAGAAGTTGGGAAGGAAAACATAGGTACAAAGAAGGTAGCTGCAAAGAAACCACGGGTAACAGAAGAAATACTTCAGTTGTTTGATGAAAGGAGGAAGTACAAACATGTTCCGGGAAAATCAGGACTACAGAAATACAAGTCGCTGAGGAATGAAATAAATAGGAAGTGCAGGGAAGCTAAGACGAAATGGCTGCAGGAAAAATGTGGAGACGTCGAAAAAGGTATGATTGTCGGAAGGACAGACTCAGCATACAGGAAAGTCAGAACAACCTTTGGTGGCATTAAAAGCAACGGTGGTAACATTAAGAGTGCAGCTGGAATTCCACTGTTAAATGCAGAGGAGAGAGCACATAGGTGGAAAGAATACATTGAAAGCCTCTATGAGGGTGAAGATTTGTCTGATGTGATAGAAGAAGAAACAGGAGTCAATTTAGAAGAGATGGGGGATCCAGTATTAGAATCGGAATTTAAAAGAGCTTTGGAGGACTTACGGTCAAATAAGGCAGAAGGGATAGATAACATTCCATCAGAATTTCTAAAATCATTAGGGGAAGTGGCAACAAAACGACTATTCACGTTGGTGTGTAGAATATATGTCAGGCGACATACCATCTGACTTTCGGAAAAGCATCATCCACACAATTCCGAAGACGGCAAGAGCTGACAAGTGCGAGAATTATCGCTCAATCAGCTTAACAGCTCATGCATATATTACAAGAATAATATACAGAAGAATGGAAAAGAAAATTGAGAATGCGCTAGGTGACGATCAGTTTGGCTTTAGCAAAGGTAAAGGCACGAGAGAGGCAATTCTCACGTTACGGCTAATAATGGAAGCAAGGCTAAAGAAAAATCAAGACACGTTCATCGGATTTGTCGACCTGGAAAAAGCATTCGACAATATAAAATGGTGCAAGCTGTTCGAGATTCTGAAAAAAGTAGGGGTAAGCTATAGGGAGAGACGTCATATACAATATGTGCAACAACCAAGAGGGAATAATAAGAGTGGACGATCAAGAATGAAGTGCTCATATTAAGAAGGGTGTATGTAAGACAAGGCTGTAGCCTTTCGCCCCTACTCTTCAATCTGTACATCGAGGAAGCAATGATGGAAATAAAAGAAAGGTTCAGGAGTGGAATTAAAATACAAGGTGAAAGGATATCAATGATACGATTAGCTGATGACATTGCTATCCTGAGTGAAACTGAAGAAGAATTAAATGATCTGCTGAACGGAATGAACAGTCTAATGAGTACACAGTATGGTTTGAGAGTAAATCGGAAAAAGACGAAGGTAATGAGAAGTAGTAGAAATGAGAACAGCGACAAACTTAACATCAGGATTGATGGTCACGAAGTCAATGAAGTTAAGGAAGTCTGCTACCTAGGCAGTAAAATAACCAATGATGGACGGAGCAAGGAGGACATCAAAAGCAGACTCGCTATGGCAAAAAAGGCGTTTCTGGCCAAGAGAAGCCCACTAATATCAAATACCGGCCTTAATTTGAGGAAGAAATTTCTGAGGATGTAGTCTGGAGTACAGCATTGTATGGTAGTGAAACATGGACTGTGAGAAAACCGGAACAGAAGAGAATCGAAGCATTTGAGATGTGGTGCTATAGACGAATGTTGAAAGTTAGGTGGACTGATAAGGTAAGGAATGAGGAGATTCTATGCAGAATAGGAGAGGAAAGGAATATGTGGAAAACACTGATAAGGAGAAGGGACAGGATGATAGGACATCTGCTAAGACATGAGGGAATGACTTCCATGGTACTAGAGGGAGCTGTAGAGGGCAAAAACTGTAGAGGAAGACAGAGATTGGAATACGTCAAGCAAATAATTGAGGACGTAGGTTGCAAGTGCTACTCTGAGATGAAGAGATTAGCACAGGAAAGGAATTCGTGGCGGGCCGCATCAAACCAGTCAGTAGACTGATGACCAAAAAAAAAAGTCTCTTCATCCTCTACAAGTGACCATGTCATGTGCGATCTCCATTTATGGAATAATCGGTGCGATATTCCTTGATGACATGGTAACTACAGAAATTTACGTGAAGGTTTTGGAAGATGATTTCATCCCAAGCGACCTTCAATTCCACAAGATGTGGTTCATGTGAGACGGAGCTCGCCTCCATTGAAGCAGCAGAGTGTTTGATATCCTGGATGAGTAATTTGGCCCTGGGGTACCCAGAGGCGACTGGTGTGGGCCTCGATTGGCTGACATATTCTCCCATCTGGACACATGCGACTCCTTTTTGTAGGGCTATATTAAAGGCAAGACGTATAGTAATAGCCTCAAAACCATTGCTGAGCTGAAAACAGCCATTCAGCAGGTCATCGACAGCATCAATGTCCTGGCACATCAACAGGTCATCAGAACTTCGTTATTCGTCTGCGCCACATCATCGTCAACGATAGCAGGCATATCGAAAGTGTCATAACCTAAATCTGAATATCTGTAGTGACCTTTACATGCTGAATAAGGTGTTTGCAAGCCATAGGGGAACTACTTTACATTCTTTTTGATATAGTTCAATAATTGTCACTCTGCATCTACCCATGTCCGTAGAAGGTTGCTACACAATGTTTCTTAACAAATTGTGGAATACAAGGATGTTATATTAATGGAAAAATTACAGCTATTTTTCACAATAAGTATCACATATTTACTATACAGTGTGTCCCATTCATCGTGACCACCCTAAATGTTTCCATCGTCTCTATGCTCGGCATCGTACAAGGTAATGCACCAAATCTTCCTGAAGGATAAATATCTGAATAAAATGTAAGGACTGAAGAATTGATATAAGAATGATATATCAT
The DNA here is from genome assembly GCF_023897955.1 of Schistocerca gregaria. NCBI lineage: Eukaryota > Metazoa > Arthropoda > Insecta > Orthoptera > Acrididae > Schistocerca > Schistocerca gregaria. The sequence continues at coordinate 136,128,283 of NC_064922.1, forward strand.
AATATCAAAATTTAAAAACATTTTAGCCCATCAACATACCATACAAACATATATTAAACAGGGTGTTCCATTTATCTTGACCACCCTAAATAACTGGTGTCCAGATGCAAATTACAAATGTTTCAAGCAAATGTTCTTTAGCCGTCAAGGGGACATCAATCAGCATGATTGTCTTCGCTCTAGCTTTGTTTTTTTACAAATATATGAACAGCGGTATTACTTTTTTAAATGGCACCCTGTATTTTTTATTCGGGAATTCAGTTCCTCTCCTGAAGACCTATTCAAAAATATATCACAGTGTATCATTCACTGAAACAAAACGTTTTCAATTACATAACAGAACATTCACTTTGAGACCGAAATTACATACTCGCCCTCTTGCTGGAGTTGTCAGAAAAAAAATTAAAACCAAGAAAAACCCTACACAAAATTAACTTTGACTCTCCTGTATCATTTCCCAGGAGTAGAACATTCAAAGATGCTCAAAGTGATGACCCTGGTGACACTGGTGCACTCGTTGAATGAACGAATTATTTACTGTTTCCAGTGTTTCCTGCTGAAGAGAATTACAAGCAAGCACGATACGTTCCTGCATGTTCTCTGGAATTGTTGGAATATCGCGATGGAAAACGTCTCCAATGCTTCCCCAAAGAAAAAAAAGTCCAGAGGATTTAAATCAGGAGACCTAGCAGGCCAAGTAGCTGTTGCTCCTCGTCCAGTCCACCTGGCAGGACGCCTTCGGTTCAGAGCACGACGTGCACTCAAGGCTTTATGTGCTGGACATCCATCGTGTTAATACCACATAGGCATTCTGGTTCTTAGCGACACTTCATCCAGAAGAGGAGGAAGAATTCGTTTGAGGAAGTTGACATACGCTGTCCCGTTTAGACAAACATTGATGAAATAAAGGCCAATAATTGTAGTACGAGGCATCCCACACCAGACGTTAACTCTCCATTGACGCTGATCTTCTACCTGTTTAAGCCATCGTGGGTTGTCGCTGGACAAATAATGTATGTTCAATGTTTTACCTGTCCTCTGTTTGAGAAGGAACATTCATCGGTAAATAGAACTTTGGAGAAGTAGTTCTGGTTGGCGTGGATTTACTGCTAAGCCCACTGGCAGGACTGTACACGATTCTGGACATCATTCCTTTGCAACTCTTGATGTAGTAGGTGTACATGGTGAGGATGGAACCAGTGACGTGTAAGAATAGGATGTACACTGGTTTTAGGAATGCCAATCTCGTGTTCAAGCTGTCGTGTGCTCAGATGTGGATTCATAGCAACGGAAGCGAGAACAGCAACTTCGGTAGCTTCTTCTGTGCGAGTGCTACGACGACTGCGTTCTCGTGGTTTGAAAATTCCCGTTTCCTGAAGCGTCGCAAAAAGACGAGAAAACATCTGTCGGGTAGGTGGGTTCTTGTCAGAATATCGCTCCCTGTACAGTTCCGCTGCCTGTGTAGCATTTCGCCTACCTTCAACAGCAATCAAACAAACATTATGTCGATGCAGTTTCTAGGAAGGACAATCTTTACTGTATGCCTATTCTACACAACAGTATTTAAAAGGACTACACTACTGGACTAAATGTACCCTTACATAAGAAAACAGTATTGCAATTACTTTCCTCCTAACTTATATTCCGCATAGATGAGAAGCACTTCTACCTTCTCTCCGTTGGTGTACATTCCACTCACACGGCTCTCCAACTGACGATGGTTGACGGAATGACGGGTGTGCATTCTACTTATGTTTACATTTGTCTTCTGTCAACGTCAGCACGTGGATGTGTTCCATTACCCCGAGTACCTGCGCTAAGCGCAGGGAGCGTCAACGTCAGTTAATAACGTTGTGTTTCAGTGAATGGTACACAGTGATACATTTTTGACTAGGTCTTCAGGAGAGGACCTGAATTTCCGAATAAAAAATACAGGGTGCCATTTAAAAAAGTAATACCGCTGTTCATATATTTGTAAAAAACAAAGCTAGAGCGAAGACAATCATGATGATTGAAGTCCCCTTCACGGCTAAAGAACATTTGCTTGAAACATTTTGTAATTTGCATCTGGACACCAGTTATTTAGGGTGGTCAAGATAAATGGAGCACCCTGTATAATATATGTTTGTATGGTATGTTGATGGGCTACAATCTTTTTAAATTTTGATATTATGATATATCATTCTTATGTCAATTCTTCAGTCCTTACATTTTATTCATAAATTTATCCTTCAGGAAGATTTGGTGCATTCCCTTGTACGATGCCGATCGTAGAGACGATGGAAACACAGATATTCCGATCACGTGAAGGCAGGTTTGCGACAGTGACATTTCTTCGTATGAATCTCACCCGGGAAAGATTTGACGTTAACATTGCTGAAGATTTCACTTGTTGGCAATAAGTTCGCGGAAAACCTTGCGTAACAGGCCTCTTTCCTGACTGACACTTACAATTGATTATCAGGAATTTCACCGAAAAGAAATGAAAATAATTTACTCATTCTTTTTTCGTTTTTTTTTTTATTTCATTCATCTGACATACAATTAGCACACGAGTAGGGATAACTTTATGTCGTTATATACCAGCCGGGGTGGCCGAGCGGTTCTAGGCGTTACAGTCTGAAACCGCGCGACCGCTACGGTCGCAGGTTCGACTCCTGCCTCGGGTATGGATGTGTGTAGTGTCCTTAGGTTAGTTAGGTTTAAGTAGTTCTAAGTTCTAGGGGACTAATGACCTCAGATGTTAAGTCCCATAGTGCTCAGAGCCATTTTGAAAAATGAAAGTAAAAATAAGAATCTGGTTTCGAACACGGAGCTCAAAATCAAGAAGCCGCGACGATAACCACGTTGCCACCATTTTATCCGATGATATCAAGCTGCAAAAGACACGAAGTACCTCGAAAGTACCTCGAAAACTTTGACCGTCTTTTTTTTTTCAGAAATGGTCGAGTATCTACGGATAAGCCGAGGCACGTGTTGGTTTGTTTTTGGCTCCTCTTCCGCTGAGCGATGTTTCTTGGAAACCAGTTATGACATTTTCCGTGTTCTCCACGCCCGTTAGCGAGGATGCGAGCGATCAGAAGGGGCGGTTCTCACACGCTCTGTTTACTTCGTCGATTCCTTAGTCATTGGATTCTTCAGTACCTCTCATCATATACTAGGTATACGTGAAATGGAAGGGGGGGGGTGATGAATAAAAAGAAAGTGAAGGGATTACTGATGTCAGCGGCGTAGGGACATAACGCGGAATCAGTGGCTTTCAACCCAGGATCTCCTTCTTACTAGGCAGGTGCATTAACCATAGCCCCGTGTGTGTGTGTGTGTGTGTGTGTGTGTGTGTGTGTGTGTGTGTGTGTGTGTGTGCGCGCGCGCGTGCGTGTGTGTTAACAGAAATTATGATCTTCGTGGCCATCTTCAGGCCTGAAATCGAAAGTAATGTAAAAATACGACCCCTAAGCGGAGATATTGTCAACAGAAAATGTGGGTATATGAAGAAACGCTCCCCTTGGATGAATTTATAATAGGAAAATACCTACAGCTCTGAAAATTAGTAGTCTTGCATATAATGGTATTTTAGAAATGACCCACACTCCCACAGACCGCCACCTATCCGCAGTCCCTGTCAATTTCCTGCACGCCTTCTACCTGCAGAAGGTCGGACGTATCTGAGCATCCGCACTGAAGAAGGTGGATCCATTTCTCATCCAGGAGAATCAGTTATATGAGTACGTTGTGTCTGTTCTTTCGGACATGTCAAGAAAGAATACTTTTAATCTTGCATAACTACGGTGCCAGATCAGATACGTCCAGCTTCTTGGCTGTACCTTCGCGAAACACCACATATTTATCCATCTGCCCGGTAAACTACACCTCATCAAAAACAACTCTGCAACCACGAGAAAATTAAACATTACCTGTTATCGCCGGCGTAGCGTCCCTCTCGACACTGTTTCCGTTCAGCCTAACATGGAACCATTACGTATGTCACACTGTAAATTATCCATATTCTGTTTCTGATTAAATCTACATCTATACTCTGCAAGCCACCCTACGGTGTGTGGCAGATGGGTCACCGTGTACCAGAATCAGTCCCCCTTTTCGTCTTCCAGTCGCGAATGGTTCACAGCAGGAACGATTGCTAGCAAGCCCCTGTGTTATCCCCCTAATTTTATCTTCATAAATTTTTCCCAATATATACTCACGATAATGCACGATATTGAAGGAATATTGTAGAAGCGTATATTCTCGGAACTGTAACAGTAAACCACACAGTGGTGCAGACGGCCTCTCTTGCAGTTTCAGTCTATGGAGTTGGCTGCTCATCTCTGTGACGTTTTGCCACTTACTACCTGTAACGAAACGTGATGCTCTTCTTTGGATCTTCTCTATTTCCCCCATCAATCGTATCTTCTACGGATCTCATATTGACGAGCGATATTCAAGTATTGGTCGAACGAGTGTTTTGTAACTTGCATCCTTTCTTGATGGTTTAGATTTTCAGTTAGTCTGATATTCAGTACGTCCGTATTTTGTTCATTAGGCGGCTGTGCGGAAGTCAGTCGAACACCTTCCGGAAGTCTAGGAGCACAGCGTTTACCTGGGTGCCTTTATCTATTAGTGTCTAAGTTTCGTGGACGAAGAGAGCGAACTGTTTCACTTGATCGTTGTTTGAGGAACACAAGTGGATTCCAACAGAGAAGATTTTCAGTCTCCCGAAGTGGAGCAATACGAGAGCATAAAAAATGTTCCAAAACTCTGCAATAGACCGATTTCAATGATATAAGCCTAAAGTTCAGTGCGACTGCCCGACGGCACTTTTTGAAAATGGGAATGACTTATGCTTTTTTTCTAACCATTAAGCACGCGTCGCTCCTCCAGAGATCTACAGCACACTGCCACTAGAAAAGCCGCAGTTTTGTAGAATAAGGTTCAGAGGCCTTTCCTGTGTTGAGATTTCAGGTTGCTTTTCTATACTTTGACCCGTTAATTCAATATCTGTCATTTTTTCGTTCTTGTGACGATTTAAAAGAGCAACTATAGTGCGATATTTCTATGTTTCAGTTTTTTTGTGTGTCATCCAACGTTTTTTGTGCCAGTTTTACTTTCCTTCTCTGAGAGTGGTCTCTTTTCCCCTCATCAGACCGAGCTGTTCCGTTAGTCTTCGGTTTTCTTCCATGGAGTTGTCCAGCCGTGAATTTTATTCCCAAAAGTTCTCCTTTCTTGTGTATTAAGTTCTGTTATTCGTGCTTCTTTCACGTATTATTTTATGGCACCGTTCCATTTTACTGTTTCAGTTCTGGATTTACTGCGAGTTTTGAAGGATTCCATAACCACTCTAGTTAATCTGGTTGGTTCCATTCTTTTAATGTGCCCATATACTTTAACTCAACACTTTTTTATATATTCAAATATCGGCAGGTGTATTTTATAATTTCTTTATTACTTCTTGGTCTGTAGTTCCTTCTTCGGTTAACCTGGACATTAAATTTTTCTGATCACTTTTCGTCCTCTCTTTCACATTTCTCCTGTGTCTCTCTATGTGTTTACAGTTGGTATCACAGTCCTATAGTGACGTTCCAGATTGCTGAACGTGTTTAAGTGCTTCAGTTTGGGGCATTTTCAGAAGCCTTTTTGTGTTGATAAGATAACCTATGAGAATGCAGCCGGTTGCATTTTTTCATTTTTTTCATTCCCTTGCGCATAGCTTGCTTGCGGCAGGTTTGTCTTGAAAATGACAGGTGGACACCAGTCGAAATATTGGCAGTAGTCGATGACGTCACGCGACTGCATTCCCGTAAGTTATTTCAGCGTTGTATACACCGGGAGAGACTCTGGTCTGACGTTTTTTGTTGTTGTAGATATTGGTGAAAGCTGCTTCCGTTCTGCGTCAACGATTTTCCGAACCAGTCTATTCCAGGCCAGTTTTTTGAATGCCTTCACCGAAATATTTGAATTGCGATTCTTTCTCGATTTACCCGTGTTTGGTTTCCAGAACTTTTGGTACCAGGTTGTGCCTCGCTATGTATTTTGTTTTTGCAGATGACATTTGCAGCCTTACTCTGTCTGCCGTTTCTTCAAGAATTTAAGTTTGTTTTTGTGCTGTTTAAATGCTCTGACAACGAACTGTCAGGTCGCCTGCGAAAGCTTAGTAGCCTGTCCTAACACTTGCTCTTTCTTATTTGATGGTTTGTCAGTTTCTTGCTCTGATTTTCGTTTTAGTCACTCTTGGATTACTTTTTATAACACAGTTGAAAAGTAACGAAGCGAGTTCATTTCTTTGTGTCAAACCAGATTTAACAGCAAAATGTTCCGCATTTTGTCCCCTTATTTCACACTGGATTTTGTGTCATTTAATTTTTCACTGATAACTCCAAGGGCATTGAGGACCAGACTACATTGTTTAATAATTTTAATTCGAGAGTTACGTTTCATTGTGTTATACGTCCTAGTGTATTTTTTTTAAGTTACGAGTTCATTGTTATCATTTATTGTTCATGTAATTAATTTCGAAGTTATTTTGCAGTTTCTGGGGATATATTACATGCAATTTCTGATTTGTTACTACTGTACATTTTGAATGACTTGAGTGGTTGTTGTGGCGCTTGTTCACAATCTTCTCTCTACTACGGATGTTTTTTCCGCCTTTGTAAAGGAACTTGGTTTTGCACAGTTTTAAAGCGCCTGTGTTTTGAAGTTGTTCTCAATTCTGTGTCTGCGTTTTGTCGACTTCGTCTGCCAATAGTAGTAACTGGCATCAAATTTAGGAAAATTTAACATCAGATGACCTTCTGGGGCTTTAAATGTACTTTCACTTGAGTTAGATAGTAATCTGTGTCAATATACTCTCCTTCGGGCATCTGAATATTTAATGCCTTATTATTATAATTACAAATTGGACATGTATTATACAGACTGACCTGATTCGCTAAGGATGTCTGTGTCGTTGTATCGAAAGGCACAGATTTCCTACATTTCCCAATATAAATAAATGCATAAATGAATAAATAAATGGCATTAAAAAGCTTGAAAAAAAAAACATGTTTCGAAATTGAGAAAAGTAGATTTAACTAGATTAAATCTTTAATTTTGAGGGGGAGGAGCGCAGTTATATAACGATACTGAAGGGAAAATACGTTGAAACAAAGGATAAGATTGTAAATGTATGATCGGACAGACATTTAAACTTAAAAGAATGATCTGAAATATCAGCTAGAAAAGATACAAATGATTAGTTATTATCGCATAAGGAGAACTGAAAAACAGATTTACCTGCTTGACCATTTAGAAACGTCACGTATTGTTAACTAAAAATATTTGTATGACGTCGCTCAGGGCAATTGGGACTCATCTTGTAGTCAAAAGCTACTACATATGTTAGTTTCTTGAAGTACGGCACAGTTTTGGTTTTCCAACATATGAAGATTGCCGCAGGTCGCCGCAGTATGACAACTGGTTTAGAATTACAGCACATAACGGTGCCTTTTGTGAAGAAACTGAATTTTAGTCCCATGTTATCGGTCAGATTTTTAACTTTCAGTGTGCAAATACACATCCCTGGGACAAAGCCGAAGCTATTTTCATGTTGATGGCACTCTGCATATAACTGTCATGAAATCGAAAATACAGTCAGGTATCTCTATTTCAAATTGACTGTATGGCACTCATAATAAATATTTTGGAAACTCAATGACAGGGTAATCCAACTAATTAATACTATTTATATTCTCCGGGATGTATTTTGTGAAGAGCGTGGTTTCTGCATGGTTGGTTTCCAGCACTGAAATTTATTACTTGTACGAATACTTCAGCTAGTAACAGAGCAATGATTACTACGAACTTTCGTTGGGAACTATCCACGTTTCCCACTGTTGGTACGCCGTGACTCCCCACCGCTTACTGTGGACTAAACCAATTAGTGGAAAATGGTTCAAATGGCTCTGAGCACTATGGGACTCAACTGCTGTGGTCATTAGTCCCCTAGAACTTAGAACTACTTAAACCTAACTAACCTAAGGACATCACACACATCCATGCCCGAGGCAGGATTCGAACCTGCGACCGTAGCAGTCGCACGGCTCCGGACTGCGCGCCTAGAACCGCGAGACCACCGCGGCCGGCAATTAGTGGAAAACAGAGGGTTCTCTATAATGGACAGTATAGCAAGTTGTAGAGTTTTGAGGAAAGCACATGTAAGAGATTTGCGAAGTTGTGGCTGTTAAACAGTTTTTGTTCCGATAGTCTAGAACAGAAGGACCTGCAGATTTTGCATTCGCTAAGAGATATTTATGTTCAACTGATTTGTGGTACATTATGTTTGACAATAGTCATTTCTCATTCATAGACCTAGATCTGAATCAGAATCATTTCACAGTAAGCTTTTTAAAATATCTTGTGTTGATGGTGATAATATCATTGGGTCTGAAGTAGATTAAACGTAATTTACTTTCATACAAAGAGCTTTAACGACGTTTACAAGTGATTTTAATTTGCTTGTTAATGTCACGGAGTGTTTTTCATTTATCTGATGAATTACGTTTATCAGGAAACAAATCCTGGACAAAGGCGATATCAAACTCTGTTCACACTGTCTCTTGCTTGAAACGAAAAAAATAGTACTCTGGAAGACGATTTATGTAACTGGCCGGAACAGTGAACAAACAGAAAGTCGCAATCATGGACTATCAGTGACTAAATTTTGACCCAAACTAATACTAATCAAGAACGACTACGCTGACATTTAGAAATAGAGTGATTTTCTATTATCATTTACAAAAATCTTAGGATACTTGTTCCTGTCATAAATAAAACGCTAAAAGGTCTAAAGAAACGTCATATACGGACATAATTCAGCACGAGAGTGTCAAGACCGTACTAGGTGAAGTCCTGGTCCCTTGTTGATTAGGTTAGCGCCTCCTCAGGTTATGTGGAACAACAAACAGCAGTTAATACGTAGCTTGGAGAATTATTCCTCAAAGTGCGATGCTTACATAGAGAGAATTTTAGAAACTAGCTGATGAGGAAGAAAAACAACGAAGAAAATGATGCTGAATATACACATGCGGTTCTTGGTAAGTGAAATGCACGCCTGGTCGAGATTTCGGCAGCATGATGGTTGACACCATAAATAAGTTCAGCACTGGATTTCGAACCTTGTATGTGCTGAGTACGTCTGTGATCTTATTGGAACAGCCGCTTTAAATATTAGACAAAACAGTTCTTCATTGAGGACAGTCTCTCCTGTGCCAGACTCTTCATCTCAGAGCATTTGATGGATATATTTAGATCTCTGTCTTCCCCTACAATGTTTGCCCTCTACTCTTCCATTCAGTGGCACGAAAATTATGCCTTCGGTATCAGAGAGCATTACTCCTGGAGGTCAGTGGTCTGACAAAAAGTGCTAAAAAAAGTAAAGATAAGGTTGACGTTCATGGAATTACAACATCCGCTCTATTCACGACCACCGCCTACCATCTTGGTATGAAGTCTGAAGATGGTCAAAAACTAACAGGAACCGATTACCACTAAATAATTTTTTTTTAATTTCGCGGTCGAGACTGTCTGTGTCCATTTTTAAAGCATTATCTTTATGTCTTAACAAGTGCTGTACCACCTTGTACCGCGTATGTCTCGCATGGAGTGTGGCCATGTGGAACAATTGTTGTAATGTGTTTGTCCTTAAGCGCTCTTCGACAGTTTGGATCCTAGGGGTTCTGTTACGAGCTGCTCATTTGTTGTTGTTGTTGTTGTTGCGATCTTCAGTCCAAAGGCTGGTTTGATGCAGCTCTACTCTATCTTCTGTAGCCTCTTCATCTTCGAATAACTACTGTAACCCACATCTATTCGAATCTGCTTACTGTATTCGTCTGTGCAATTTTTACCTCCTACAATTCCCTTCGAATAGTTGACGATTCCTTGATGTGTCAAAATATGTCCCATCAACCGGTCCCACTTTTATTTAGTTAAGTTACGCCACAAATTTAGTTTCTCCACAGTTTTGTTCAGTGTCTCCTTATTAGTTACGCTATCTACTCATCTAATCTTCAGCATTCGTCCGAACCACGACTTTCTCTTCTTGTCTAAATAACTTTTCGTTAACGTTTCACTTCCGACAAGACTTCCTGAAAAATACCCTCGGAAAAGGCCTCCTAACGCTTAATTTTACATCCGACATTAACACATTTTTGTTCTTCAGCAAAGCTTTTTTTGCCATTACAAGTCTACATTTTATATCGTCTCTACTTTGACCGTCGCCAGTACAACACTCACCTAATAATTTGTGTCACATCTCCTAATCTAATTCCCTCATCATCGCCTGATTTAATTCGACTATGTTCAATTAGCTTTGTTTTGCTTTTTTATGTTCATCTTATATCTTCCATTCGAAACGTTGTCCATTCCATTCAACCATTCTTCCAAGTCCTTTACGTCGCCGACAGAATCATACTGTCATCAATAAACTTCAAAACTTTTATTTCTTCTCCTTGAACGTTGATTCCATGTCCATGTTTTTTTTTGCTACCTTTACTGCTTGCTCCATGTAACAGACTGAATAACATCGGAAATAGGCTACATCTTGTCTCACTCCCTTCTCAACCATTGCTTACGTTTCGTGGCCTTCCTCTCTTAAAACTTCTGTCTAGTTTCCGTAAGAGTTACAAATAGCCTTTCGCTCCCTGTATTTTACCTACGCTACCTTCAGAATTTCAAATAGTGTGTTCCAGTGAACACTGTAAAAATCTGTCTCTAGGTCAACGAATGCCACAAACGTAAGTTTGCCCTTGTTTAATATATCTCCGGAGATAAGTCAATACTTTCTTGAGTGTTCCATCATTTCTCCTGGACACAAACTCATACTGCCTCTGAATCTCTCATCAGCCTCTGGTTCTTTCAACGTGTCGAGATCTCATCTCGTTAATTTCCGGCCTTTTTTGCAATTTCTTCGGTTTTAATATACAATTCATAACCAATAAATTATCGTCGAACTCCTCCTTTGCTTCTGGAAATGTCTTTAAAAATATCTAGTTCTGAAATTCCTGTCTCGCCATTATATTATAAATCTGAAATCTTCCATTGTCTCATTCTTTTATTAGTCTCAACACAAATATTAGCGAGGATTAAATTATGCTTTGTGCAAAATTCTACCAGGCGACTTTATGTTTCACCCTTTCCCAAGTACATATTATCCTACCATTTTTACTTCTCTTCCTTTTCCTTTTATAGGATTCCAGGCACCTATCACAGTTAAATTTTCCTATCCTCCAATTATTTGAATAACTTCTTGTATCTCATCGTACGTTATTTCTATCTCATCATCATGTGCGGAGCTAGATGTCATATAAACTTATGCTTTTGCGGAGGATGTAGACTTCGTGTCTATCTTGGCTACGATCAAGCGTTCACTACGCTGTTTGCAGTAGCTTAACTGCATTTTCTTGTTCATTATATGATCTACTTCTGGATTATCCCAGTTTATAATCCTGTACTCCCCTGACCAGAATTCCTGTTGCTCCTACCAGCGAACTTCACTTATTCGCACGATATCAAACTTCAACCTACCCATTCCCTTTCTAAATTTTTTAACCTACCTACCCGATTAAGGGATCTAACATGCCAAGCTCCCATCCAAATTATGCCAATTTTCTTTTTTTCCTGATGATGCGATCCTCATGACGACTCCCCGCCCAGAGATCTGAATGGCGTACTTTTTACCTCCTGAATATTTTACCCAAGACGGTGCCATCATCATTTGACCTTCCGGTGAGCAGCGTGCCTTCGAGAAGAATAATGTAGTTTCCGTTTGGTTTTAACTGTTCGCCGTACAAGTACAGCAAGGCCATATTGGCTGATCTTATAAGGCCCCAACATCCAATTACCAAGACTGTTCCCCTGTAACTCCTGGAAAGGTTGCTGCCCCTCTTCAGGACCCACGCGTTGATCTGGTCTCAGCACAGATACCCCTCAGCTGCGGTTGCACCTGTGATACTGATAGCTGAATCATTGAGGCACGCAGTCCACACCATCTCGGCAAGGTCCGTGGTTCGCCATGTACTTAGTCGTATCAGGGGACCGTTTGTTTATAGACCTAAGTTTCATTGTCCTCTACTCGCACTTTTGTTTGAAACTGTAATAGTCAAACAGCTTGTATAGAACGGTTTGCGTCACAGTAGCTTTCATAGCATTGGGTAATTTACAGCCTTCAAACATGTATTAGAAGTACAAAACAGTTTTCTCCTAGTGGCACACCATTCCTTCCGTATTCCAAGGAACATTTTTTGACCATGAATGGCTGGTAGAGAGCCACAGTAATCTGCTGAATAGGACGTTAAAGGTCTAACTGTTGCTGTTAGGAGAGAGTTCGATAGATACACTCACTCTAAAGACTTCACAACAATGATAATGTGTAATACAAAAATAGGAAAACAGTCATTGGCACTACTGTAACAAGATCGAGGAGCAAGCCCAGTTTTCTGTGATATTTCACAAGGATCAGCAAGTAACTACACACTTTCACGAATTATCGACAACTCTGGAAAAGCGATAAACGACAGGCAAATGAAGTAAGGATGGAACGAAATATTTCATACTTGTTTGTCACATTCCGTGACGGCCACGAGAAAGACATATAGGACTCTCTACGTTGGTCGCAGCGGTAATGTATAAGATGAATTGGTTGCAGCTTCAATTTTACTACTGAGTAAGATTAAACGAATTTTTTCCTAGTTAGAGGGCACGCTGCATATTTCGGCAATGACAGTAGAGTGCAATTGACGATGAATGTGAGAGGACACTTGTCTATCAATGAAAATAGCCAGAATTGCTCAAGTCGAATAAAAATATTTTTAAAATTCGGACACACTATCTGTTCAACCAGTCATCACGTTTATTCGTCTATAAAACTATTGTGTACGATCGGTGTTTAAAGGTTTACCAGAATAAAGACAACAGAAGAACAAATATTATGTCTAGGTGATGTTTTACAGCTTTAATGATGGTTGAAAATTTGCATTATGAAACACAGTTGGATCGGTATTTTTTATTAAAGACGATGGATCTCGTTCTAGGTTCAGACCATCACCGGTTCCATTGGACCAAAGAAGAAAAGACACAAATAATATTGTCAGTGATATGCTGCGTGACTACTGGTTCGTATTAGCTTAAACAGATAATCAGACAATATAGTAACACTGTGGATTGGGTGAGGTTAATCAGATCAGACAGTGATAATTATTAAATTATGGAATATGTGTGAGAATAAGCCTATGTCGTCTCCTTAGACAATTTCTTTTTTATTAAAAAAAACAAATATTAAAAAGATTAATTAGGTCGATGCTATATAGGACGACGATGTTATACAGTATGACTAGTGTCTTTATTGCTTTCATTGAATTAATTGTTTAGGTATACCTCACAATGTTTTTGTCGATGTTATGCAGTGGCCACAAAATAAAAATGGTCTGTTATTTAATTAAAAATGTTGTAAAGACTAGTGCGCTCACTTAGTAGTTGAATTAGGTGTATTATTGGTATCTGTGATATACTGACAACAGTTTTAATCAGTAATCATTGTGTCTCCGCAATGTTTTCATTAAATGATGTTTGAGCCATTGGGGTTCAGGATATGATAACGAAAACAAAAGGGTCTTTGAGGTTGACAAAACATATTTGTGACGCATATATATCCACTATTAGTAATGGAACAGTCTGCGACTTACAAGCGCTATACCAGTCGTGTAAATGAATAGCAAAGATGTTTTTGTACGTTCTGTGTGATGTGACACATGTGACACATGTAATGTCTGTTTAAGTAATAGCTATGTTTTGTAATGCTACAAGCTTCTTTTTTAATTTATTTCTCTTCTTTGGTACCATGAACCCGTTGATGATCTGATCCTAGACTGAAACCTATCGTCGTTAATAAAAAATACTGATACAGCTGTGTATTTCAGAAGACCAAATCGCTTGAGAAACAATAGTGCATAACAGAGAACTATGACCGGCAGATTCGCAAGAGGTATAAATGAGTTACTAGCTAGTGGAAAATTAAACATTTGATTGAAACAAAATGTGTTAACACGAGCAGTATTTAAAGAACAATTTTCCCAAAATAGAAGTTTATTTTTTGCGCATTATTCCTTTATTCGTCGTCGAAAATGCAAATGTTATCTGTGAGGTGATCAAAACAGCGGAACGCCACATTATGTACACATGACAAACGACCACTTATGGACAAGCTACAAGATTTTTGGTGTATCCACGCTGCAGCGGTACGTGTCGAAGGCGCAGTGATAACGCTGAACAGGGTGGTTCTGTTCCTCGATCTTTATGAAATTGGCAATCTCTTCTTCAAAACAATTACCCGACATTTGCCTCCAGGTAATGGAAACGACGGCAAACCTTAACGTGAACGGCAAAGTATGGTTGCGGAGGTCAAATTTGCCTGACAGGATGTAGTATCGTTGCCAGTAAAAACGCCCTTCCAATCGCGGGAGAATCGCATTGCGTCAGGACTGGTGAATCACCAGATACGTTGCCGAACCAAAACGTGGGAGTATGTTCCAAAAGTATATGACTGCAGTTGATAGCGATTCCACAAAACACTGATTTTGTACCTCTAATGGTACAGTACTTGTTTACAGTTCAACAGCTCGTTTGTACAGGTGGTAGTAAATTAGTGCACATCTTGGTTGACAAACGTCTGTTACAGTCTCTCTAGTCAATGCAGTTTCTTCGCTTTCAAAGAATTTTGGGCCGTTTCAACCGTCCCGACTCCGATAAATACCATCTCATTCTTAGTACTGTGACGCTCCTTCAACCCACCGACTTGCAGTTGCGAACAATGTTCAACATTCTGCTATTTAAATACTCCTCCCATTTCATTTTCCCCAGCTTTTATTTTTTATTTATCCTAAATCCTTAAGCTCTTGCCTATATCTTTTGTGTTTTTGATAATTACGTATATTTCGCTTCCATAAAGATTTATTGCCGTAGATACCATTTTTAAAGGTTGAATTTTGGTCCCAGTCTAGTTTTCTCTTTCAGATTATCTTTAATTGTCGTAATATGTACATCTTTATCTCTACATCGTTCTCATTGTTGTCGTATCCGAAATAGATGAAATGAGAAATTTGTTCCACTTGTTTATAATCAATAACTACTTTTACCTACAAGGGCATTTCCAATGAATGCCATCACTTTTATTTTACTTTTTGAGAGCAGACGATTCAGTTTATTAATAATGAATTGCAGCCAGTATCGCCTACAACTAAAATATTGTATGCAAAAATTAGCACTTGTAGTATCCTGCTGTCATCAAATTTTACACGTTTCGTTTTAAATAACCCTTCCGTGTCCACATGTTAACTCGACGATTCGTCAATTATGATTCTAGTGGGCACGGGACCTTCAGGATTAGACCGTCGATCAATGGAAACGTGTCGGTTCTCTGGGTGAAGCACATTTTTGCTACACTACTATGATGGTCGTCTCCACAAACGGCGTCATAGAGGTGGATGGCGGCTCGAAATGTGCAGTGCGCCACGGACGCAGGCTGGTGGATGCAGTACTATGCTGTGGGAAAATTTCTCCTACGCTTGCATGGGACCTGTGTTTGTAATCGAGGACGCGCTGACAGCTGCATCCCTTCAGGCTTGATATCTTTCACGACGGCGATGTGGTCTTTGAACAGTATAACAGTCCATGTCTCGGAGCCATAACTGTGCTACAATGGTTTGAGGAGAATTATAGTGAACTCATGTTCATGTGTCGGCAACCAGATTCGACCAATGTAAATCCTATGCAACTCATCTGGTTCGCAATCGGATGACATCACAGATTACGCAGATCAGCGGCCCGTTAGTTAGGCGA
Source organism: Schistocerca gregaria (assembly GCF_023897955.1). Taxonomy (NCBI): domain Eukaryota; kingdom Metazoa; phylum Arthropoda; class Insecta; order Orthoptera; family Acrididae; genus Schistocerca; species Schistocerca gregaria. The sequence goes on from NC_064922.1 coordinate 136,144,147, forward strand.
ATCACACGAACTGTGCGTACATGTCTAATGCCACAAATCTCCACAAACTTACCAAAAAAGCTGCCGAATACCTGACAAACAGAATCAGTGTTGTATTTTTATTCCAAAGGCGAACAGACAAATTATTAATCAGGTAGTCATAATGTTTAGGCTAAGCTCTGCATTTCTTAAAAACGTAGGTGATAGGTTCCAGCCTTGTCGGACACCTTTATTCGTAATCATTTGTTTATCACTTGATTTTTGCCGATGTTAACTGTTAGCCGTAATCTGTGGAACAGAGAACAAATTGGCTTCGTCATTACTATACTTCCTTCGCTCCAGAACTGAAAATATGCTGCAGCGTTGTCTAGCCCTGATGTTCAGAAAGCACAAAAATCTCAATTAGGGCTCCTCTTCAGTTACACCAGTTCGTGGCTCTATGCGTACCAAAATGTGTTTCCATCTGGAGGCGCCGAGTTCTCATTGGTACACGCGGCTCCGTCTGCCCACGTGTTTCCCGTGGCGTGATCGGTCGCGGCGTCCAGAAACAGCTCGTTTTAATCGATGCAGGACACGCGCACCGAGATGCAAGTCTGTAGTGAAAGCGGACTTCTATAGACCATTGACGTCATCAGTTTGGAAATCAGAAGGGCATATATGAACAATTCATTTTCAGACATCAGGTCGTTGCGTTTTTCACCTGCATATAATCCTTATTCTAAATCTTTTCAGCTCGTTTTTGACAGTACCGTATGTTTCTTCCTCGTGGCTTACAAATGTACGTAAAATGTTTTTATTTTTTATTTACACACCTAGTTTCTTAGGACAAAATTGAAGAGCAAACCTCCAAGTTCATGGAAGGCGTCAGTACATGAAATTACAACATAAAAGTAATAACAGATCAAAATAAAATGTTTATGAACCCAAAAAACGAAACTGAGCGCATGCTACGGTCGCAGGTTCGAATCCTGCCTCGAGAATGGACGTGTGTGATGTTCTTAGGTTAGTTAGGTTTGCGTAGTTCTAAGTCTAGGTGACTGATGACCTCAGATGTTAAGTCCAATACTGCTTCGAGCCATTTGAACCATTTGAACCCAAAAAAGGCAAGTCATAAGTATAAGTAAACGCAATCAAGAATACAAGAAGAATCAGCTTATTTTTTCAAGGAATACCTCGACAGAATAGATGATCCATGAGGAAACGCTTCAGTTTCGATTTTAAAGCGCGTGGATTACCGCTAAGATTTTTGAATTCTTGTGCCAGCTTACTGAAAGTGGATGTAGCAGTATACTGCATACCTTTCTGCACAAGAGTTATGGAAGACCAATCCAAGTTGATTTCTGCTAACAAGAAATGCCAGTAAAGAATATATATATATATATATATATATATATATATATATATATATATATATATATATATATCGAGAGGCCAATGTTAAAGAACCCAGAAAAGTGAACACAGGTCGACAAGAGGTAGGTGGAGCTCTCCTCAGTCAAGACTTCGTAGCAGCTGAGGAGAGCTCCACCTACCATCCTAAGGGAGCCATGGGGCTGAGGATGGTTATGTAAAAATAACCTAAACCGGATACCTATGCCCTTGTAACATAAATGGTGTGATCAAGACTGAACTTTAGTCAAAATATAATAATCTATTGATCACTGTATTCCAAAAATGTTTACCAGATTTCCTTATGTTTTTCCTGTCAATTCCTCCTACCACCCTTCAAAAATTTTCGACTGCACGAATTATTTCCCGCGCTCCATCCTATCTGGTCTTCATATTCCGGCCTTATTACGCTACCGGCTTAGTCGAGCAATTATAAATTGTAAAATTGACGTTTCAGTGAATTTTACCCAACAATTTTTTGAATTTTAATAGCATAAAAGGAACAGTTATATCGTGAGACCTCGGTTTCTCCTGGTGTACACGTTGATCAAATCACTTAGGGCAATGCAGCCGAGCGACATCATCGGTACCAGTCATTATTTCGGCAGGACCACACATGCCATTTTGAAAACAGAACTGCAGCAAGTAAACACTGTGCAGGGGAATTTCAAACCGCGGTTTCCAGGGAAGCTCCGGAAACATATTACTCACACACAGTGTAAACACTGGCGCCATCACAAACGAAAGATGACCGACGTCAGAAGCTATAGATGGTGAAGTCAATAATCAACGGCTCAGGTAGCATAAACTCTGCCCCTCTGTTGTCTGACATGACGGACAGCAGGATTCCCCGCAGAATTTAAACAAAAACCACCATTTCCAAGTTTACTTGCTAATTAAATTTCAGCAGCACCCTTTGTAACACTATCCCAATAGCTGGAACTGCATGCAAAATCTCCGTATTGTGTTGTTATATTCCGTACATTTCCTCGGCAGTTATGCTTAGTACATCGGTCCTGCACAGCCCTGGTAGTATGACCAGCACTTGATCTGTCAGAACTGCAAGGAATACTGTGAACAGCCAGCTTACGTAAACCAAGATCAGCCTCTACGGATACTAAAAGGACCCTGATCTTAGATGGTGGTCGAAAGACACGCTTCACCTCATATTTCCGCTAAATACGACCGATACAGTTCGAAATGCTCGCTGCGTAAGACGAAAGGCCTTAGACGTTGGTGTCACCTAGGTATTATCATTACCCACCCACTGCAGAGTTGGGCGACAGCGCAACGCACGTCTAATCTGTCCTTCACTATAACCAGTCTGACGACAGGTGACTTCGAGATGGGGTAACTGAACTGGAAAAATTTGAGCGTCTAAGACGACATCTACCCTGTGAACCAAGGTACTAAGTACCCTGTCATGTTGAGACGGATAGTAACTAGTATCAGCTTTCAGATACAAGTTAGTGTGAGCTGCTGTGCTATAAACCTCACATCCCAACATACCATTAACCTTCCTCTTGATCAACTCATCAAGAAAGGGAAGACAGCCAGTCTTCTCCACCTCCACCGTGAAACAAATATTCGGGTGGACGGAATTCAGCTTTTGTAAAAAGTTGTTCAATTTGTCACCGCTACTGAACAAAACAGTCCACTCAGGTTTCAAAGCCGCAGAGTCCAAGGCACGTTCCTCGAAGTCTTTACTGACAATAGCAGGTGACAACAGGTTTCCCATCACAACTCCACCTGTCTGATCTAGTACTGGTAGTTGAATAAAATGTAAGCGAAAGTCAACACATATCGAAACAGATTCCTTAATTCGTCACCAAACCAAATATCAATCAACCATAGCTAAGAGGAACACGTTCGAAGAGAGAAACTACATCAAAACTCACTAGAATATCAGTCATTCAAACTAATTCCCCGTAATCTAAGTAAGAAATCCGTCGAGTTCTTACATCGTGCTCACACTGACGTGCTATAGGGCTCAACACAGTAGCATGGTGTTTTGCTAAACGATATGTCGGAGCACCAACGTTACTCACAATCGGACGAAGAGGAACCCCTTCCTTGTGAACTTTTGAAAGGCCATATAACCTACGTGGAACATAACAATAAGAATTAAGACTCTTTATTGTCTTCTGCGATAAGGAATTTTTCTTCAGGAGGCTGTTAGCCTTTCTCTCAATCCTTTTTGTGGGGTCAGCACTGATCATGCGATACGCTGAATCAGACAATAAACACTCCATCTCTTAAAAGTAATAGTGCATGTCCAGAACGACGATAGCATCGCCTTTGTCCACAGATAAAATAACAATAACCGGATCAACTCTAAGGGAAAGTAAAGCAGCGTTTTCTGCTGTTGAGATGTTACTCTATGGTGGACTTACCTCAGTCAACACCCGACCTGCCTCCCTCCTAGCCACCTCTGCAACATCAGCATGTTAAACAGAAGTAATAAAAACAACCACTAACTGAAGCTTGGAGTTGTGCAAAATTTAATTCTTTCCCAAGTGCTGATAAAGCTGCGTTGTCAAAAGCTTTATCAAAGAGGGTTGAGATGTAGTATCAGACTCCGAGCCACGGAAACGTTCAGACTTCGCCAAATGCTGGGCAGTTATAGAGCAAAATTCCCCTGTCCGACTGCGACAATGAAGAACCACCCAGCCAAAACCAATAAAAAACCAAAATTTTTGAAGCAGTCATTAAATGAAGCCGAAACAAATCCTTGGAAACAAAATCCAAATGTGTACAAGTGTAATGGATCCTTTCACGGACAGAGGCTAGGCCAGCGCGCTATATGACGCGATTGGAAAAAGGAGAATTAATATCTTGCACAACTTTGGCAAATGTTGGAACAATATTTTGGTCACAACACCTCAGCAAAAATGAAAACGCACACTGCAGTCTCACTCTGATACTGCGAAGTTTATGCAGCATCCGCAAGTCACGTTTCGTCAGAATGGTTACAGTGAAAGACAGATCAGACGTGCCTTGCGCTTTCGACAAACTGTGTACTGAGTGGCTGATGATAGTACCAAGGTGGCACCATAGTCTACGGGATTTATTCCTTACGCAAGGAGGATTTCGAAAGGGATTGGTCATATTTTCCGGAAATATGATCTGAAGTGTGTTTTTCGACCATCTAAGATCAGGGTCCTTTTAAGTTCCATTAAAGATGATCTTTGTTTGCGTAAGCAGGGTGTCTACCATATTCCTTACATTTATAACACTTCATATATTGGTCAGATTATTAGGCTGTGGAGGTCCTGTGTAGAGAGCATAAGCGGCATACACGCTTGCAACAGCAGAGGAAATCCGCCATTGCAGAACATTGTCCTGGCACCGGTGAGTCTACGGAATATAACAGCAACGAGTTTCGGGCATGCACTTTCTGCTATTGTGATAGTGTTGTTAAGGGAGATGTTGAAATTAAATTGGCAAGTGACCTTATAAATAGAGATGGTGGTCTTTGTTTAAATTCTTGTTAAAAAGCAGAGCGACAGAGTAAATGCTACGTCACCCCGCTGATTATTAATTTCACTATCGATAACTTCTGAAGTCGGACATCTTTGGTTTGTGCTAGTGTTTATACTGTGTGTAAGTGTTATCTTTCCGGAATTTCTCTGAAAGCTAAGTGTAGTGTTGGCAGAAGAGCCAACACCGTGTTACGAGAGGAGGCCGAAATGCACGCGTCTTACCTCACGCAGGCTGGCGTGAGTTGGGAAGAACTATACTGACGTGACGTCTGGAACGTGACAAGGAATAAGTATTCAGAAAGCGGACGTAATTAATTTGATACTTAACTTTAATCCATTAATGATGAACGTCGCTGTTGACGGTACATGATTCATAATATTATCAGTTCAGAATACATTCTTGAAGAACATGGCGCCTTGCTAGGTCGTAGAAAATGACGTAGCTGAAGGCTAAACTGTCGTCTCTGCAAATGAGAGCGTATGTAGGCAGTGAACCATCGCTGGCAAAGTCGGCTGTACAACTGGGGCGAGTGCTAGGGAGTCTCTCTAGACTGGGCCTGACGTATGGCGGCACTCGGTCTGCAATCACTGATAGTGGCGACACGCGGGTCCGACGTATACTAACGGACCGCGGCCGATTGAAAGGCTACCACCTAGCAAGTGTGGTGTCTGGCGGTGACACCACACTAAAGTTTTAAAATCCTTTGCACAGCGCTCACTTGATGTTGTTATGCCGTGAAAATGGCAGGATGTGCTCCTGTCGAAATATCGGCCGTTGCGAATGACACCATCCGGCTGCATTCGTGTAAGTCATTTGAACAACAAGTATAAAACCACTGTACTTCAAAGAGTTAAATTTGGATTAGATTGTCAACGTAATTAACTTTAGTGTAACATTACAAAAAATTTATTTCAGTTCCCTCACGGGTACCTTTAAATTAATGATATTAAAGAAATAGCCGCGCGGGATTAGGCGAGCGGTCTAAGGCGCTGCAGTCATGAACTGTGCGGCTGGTCGCGGCGGAAGTTCGAGTCCTCCCTCGGGCATGGGTGTGTGTGTGTTTGTCCTTAGGATAATTTAGTTTAAGAAGTGTGTAGGCTTAGGGACTGATGACCTTAGCAGTTAAATCCCATAAGATTTCACACACATTTGAACATTAAAGAAATAGACGACTATGATGGTGGCGTAAAAGCTCATTCAATAAACAGGAGCCGGCCGCAGTGGCCGAGGGGTTCTAGGCGCTTCAGTCTGGAACCGCGCGACCGCTACGGTTGCAGGTTCTAGTCCTGTATCTGACATGGATGTGTGTGATGTCCTTAGGTTAGTTAGGATTAAGTAGTTCTATGTTCTTAGGGGACTGGTGACCTCAGATGTTAAGTCCCATAGTGCTCAGAGCCATTTGAACCAATAAACAGCAAAAACAAATCGAATATCGGGGATCGTTCGTGTAGTCCCAACGTTTTTCAGAGTGCAAGGGGGAAGTGGCACGAACAACAGACTAAAAATATTGTCTGGTAAGGAATGAATGCGTGGAAGGAGGTGCATTTGACAATAATTTTTTAAGCGTCTGAAAGTCAATTATACGCAGGTCTGAGGAAACCAGCGCCACTTAAACTTACCATGCTCAGTAACTAGATCAACAGGGATCACGGAGTACATATCAAAGCTAACACGGTAGTAAATACGGATTTGCACGCTGTCAAAACCTAGTGGGACTACGACTTGTATATTAAATTTGTAATCTGAGTGAGTTACGCTTACCCTCTGTCGTAGCAATCGTCGAACAAAGGAAAGAAGAAAAGGATGAGCGCATCTGTGAGTGCTACTCGATGTAAACAGCACTAAGACCAGGAACTCACCTCGCTCAGGCACGTCCTTCCAAGAGCGACAGCAGCCTCATGTCGAGATGCAGGCGATGCGGTGTTTTCGACAGTACTACGACCGTTCTACTGCCTCCTCACAACGCACGCCTCAGCCCCAAATACATTCGGACCTGCTGCCGAAGGTGCAAAGTCCTCATGACGAGGTAAGTTTTGGCGAGCGCGTTCACCTCGGCCAGGTTCGTCACGTCACGCAACCGTTGCACGCTGCTTAGTCACTGGACTTGCGTTAGCCACAGCCGGCTCGCAGCACGGCCGTTACAAGGTCGCACGTGCTCTTCCCACAACCTGAGGCTGCATCCTTTCATGTGTAGGCCTATCAGCTCCACCAAAGGCATGAGCGTCCGCTGTAATTTATCCCGCGAGGAACGGGCTGGGGGAGAAGACTAAAACTGCCATTTATTGTACAAATGAGTTGATCAGTTTCGATAAGCGCAGTGTTACAATTGGCTCTTGGAAAATCACCTCTAGTCTCGTATGAGAATTCTGTATTACAGATTCCCGGGGGTGGCAGGGGTGGGGAGGGTAGGGGAAGTATTCCCTCGTCCCCCCCCCCTCTCGTCTTATGTACTGCTGAACATGTTCATTCAAATGGCTCTGAGCACTATGAGACTTAACATTGGAGGTCATCAGTCCCCTAGAACTTAGAACTACTTAAACCTAACTAACCTAAGGACGTCACACACATCCATGCCCGAGGCAGGATTCGAACCTGCGACCATAGCATTTTCGCGGTTCCGGACTTAAGCGCCTAGAACCGCTCGCCTACAACGGCCGGCGAACATGTTCATCAATGAAGGTAAAACTTCCTAGGCTGTCAGGCAACGAAACGCTCCTTTTCAAATTTCTTCTCTCCCAATTGACGCTCGACATCTCTTTTGGCATTTTCTTCAGGATCTTCTTAGATTCTGAACACTACCAACCACCAATGCCGCCTTCACTTATAAAAGGAAGTTTTCCTGCACTTCTTTTGAAGAAGTGAGGTTCTTGGATGAAGTTTATTCGCGGTGAAGATCGGATTTTGGAATCGCCCCTTCTGTTTAGCGCGCCTTCTATCTGCAAGTGTGTCCCACTTCAAACTTTTTATGAGATTTGCAACGCTCTCGCGATGGCTAAATGTACCAGTCACGAATCTTGTCGCTCTTCTTTGGACCTTCTCAATCTCTTGAATCAGACCCAATTGGTAACGGTCCCATACAGACGAACAATACTCCAAGACTGGACGAACTAACGTATTGTAAGCTATTTCCTCTGTTGACGGACTGCATCGCTTCAGGATTCTACCAATAAACCGCAATCTAGAGTTCGTCTTACCAGTTACTTGTGTAATCAGATGATTCCATTTGAGATCATTTCGAATAGTCACACCCAGATGACGGATGTCCGCTTCAGAAGACTGGGCATTTATTTTGTACTCGTACATTAAAGGGGATTTTCGCCTTGTTATACGTAGTAGGTTACACGTACTAATATTGAGAGATAACTGCCAGTCATTACACCACGTATTTATTTTCTGCAAATCCTCATTCATTTGTTCACAACTTTCGTGTGATACTACTTTCCTGTAGACTACAGCATCATCGGCAAACGGTCTAAGGCCGCTGTCAATACAATCAACCAGATCGTTTATGTAAATCGTAAAAAGCAGAGAACCTATTACGCTACCCTGTGGCACACCTGAAGTTACTCTTGTTTCTGTAGAAGTTACCGCGTTCAGGACGACGTACTGCTACCTGTCTGTTAGAAAACTTTCTATCCAATCGCATATGTCATCGGATAGACCGTAAGCGCGCACTTTTTGTAGCAAGCGACAGTGCGGAACTGAGTCGAACGCCTTTCGAAAGTCGAGAAATATGGCATCAAACTGGGAGCCGGTATCTAGAGCCCTTTGTATATCATGCAGAAAGAGGACCAGCTGTGTCTCGCGTTACGGCTGTTTCCTAAAACCGAGCTGGTTTCTGCAGAAGAGCTTCTCGGAGTCTAGAAAGGTCATTGTGTCTGAACACAAAATATGTTCCATGATTCTACAACAAATCGATGTCAGTAAAATTGGCTGGTAATTGTTTATCCGATTTTCTACCCTCTTTACAGATTGCTATGACCTGGGCCTTCTTCCAGCTCCGTGGAACTTTCCGCTGTTCCAATGGTAGATGACGGATAAGAATGGTGCTATATCTGTAGCATAGTCATCATAAAATCTTACGGGGAAACCGTCTGGACCAGATGCCTTCCTGCCGTCTAAGGATCTTAACTGTTTAACAATCCCAGACACACTAAACACTATGTCAGTCACCCTTTCGTTTGTTCGATAATTGAAAGGGGGAATGGTACTGCAGTGCTCTACCACAAACGAGGTTTTGAAAGCTAGGTTTAGAATTTCGTCCTTCTGTTTATCATCATCATCAGTTACATTACCCGCGCTGTCAGCAAGAGCCGGTATTGAATTATTTGTAGCGTCGATAGATTTTACGTACGACAAAAATTTTTTGGGGTTACTTTTAGAATCTGCAGATAAAATATTGCTTTCAAATTCGTTAAAAGAATCTCTTATTGTCCTTCTGGCAGCTGCTTTCATTTCGCATAATTTCCGTTTATCACTGGATATGTAGCGATAACAGCCCGAGGACGAGAGTGGTAGTTTTTACTAAAATACAGTGTAATTTTGAAGTCTTCCAAACATAAAAAAGAAATCGTTAGAGGTAAATGGCTAAACGTAACTTAACAAATGAATGCCAAGTCTCGAAGTTTCTTGTGAACGTGGATAATTTATAAAACCATCCCCAAGGGCGACACCGATTGTAGTTGCTGAAAATGGCGGCTACCCTGGCAAAAAAAGGCGTTTTGAATGCTAGAACATATCCGTTGCCAATCGGTAGTGAGTACTGATGTTGCAAAGTCCCGTGAAGTCTAGCTATCCAACCAGTGCGCAATTAAATATCCCTCAGGCAACAGTGTAGAAAGTCCTTCGTAAGTGATTAAGAATGAAGCAACACACACATCCAGCTCCTGCAAGCCATGACAAATTGCGCCGTCTGCAGTTCTGCGTTGATGCGCAGAAACGATTTGAAAATAACGACTCCGCAAAAAATTAATCTTCGGTTAGGAAGCCCCTTTTGATCTGTCGGTAAAGGTCTGCCGACATAGTACTCAAACATGCGGGACAGGGAATCCACACGTAACAGTCGAACACGTCCCGGATTCTATGCCGTGTCCAACAAGACAGCCAAAGGACTATTATTAGTCGCTGACAGAACTCTCAGTGGTATCACATACATCGACATGCTGCAGTTGTAGCTCATGCCACAGCTTGACACCGATAGCAGGGATTTCATCTACCAACGAGACGGCGCCCCTCCACATTTGCACGACTGTGTTTGAGATAACCTGCGCTAGACGTCTCCACGTCGTTGGATGGGCCGTCTTCGTACCACGACCCGACGGCCACCAGGGCCTCCGAACTTGACGCTTTGCCATTTTTTTTCTTTTGGGGTTACATCTAGGAGAGTGTCTATGTTCTATCTCTGTCAAGCAGCTCGAAGACATGCGAAGCCACATTGCAGCACACGTTCTTGCGCTACTCTTGATATACTGAATCGTCCAGAGTTGCGTGACACGACGGGTGGACACACAGAAAATTTATATTCTTTCGTTGTTCTTTGTCATTTATCTGTACAGATTTTTTGAAATATTTCATGGACTTTACAATTACACTGTATTTGTCATGCGGTAGATTATGCTCCATAATAGTCTGAGAATTTTATTAGAGGACATTTTCTATATACCATGAGCTGCACTAGAAATGTTTTGCCAAACCGATTTCGGGTTTATAATCCATCATCAGTGACATGTATACAGAAGAAAAAAACAACCGTATGTACATCGATTTCTACAAAATGATAACTGTGCATGTATTGTAGCAGTAATACAAGTCTGCTTAAGCCTACGCTATGTATCTCTATAGCAGCGGTATGAGTGTCAGTTAATACAACACGCTCTGAAATCCATCCTAGCACATAGAATACAGCATGTCATGTAGGTTCCTTTGTCAAAACTCAAGCAATGACAATTCTACATCTACATTTTCATGGATACTCTGCAAATCACATTTAAGTGCCTGGCAGAGGGTTCATCGAACCACCTTCACAATTCTCTATTATTGCAATCTCGTATAGCGCGCGGAAAGAATGAACACCTGTATCTTTCCGTACGAGCTCTGATTTGCCTTATTTTATCTTGGTGATCGTTCCTCCCTATGTAGGTCGGTGTCAAAAAAATATTTTCGCATTCGGAGGAGAAAGTTGGTGATTGGAATTTCGTGAGAAGATTCCGTCGCAACGAAAAACGCCTTTCTTTTAATGATGTCCAGCCCAAATCCTGAATCATTTCTGTGACACTCTCTCTCATATTTTGCGATAATACGAAACTTTCTGCCTTTCTTACAACTTTTTCAATGTACTCCGTCAGTCCTACCTGGTAAGGAACCCACACAGCGCAGCAGTAGTCTAAAAGAGAATGGGCAAGCGTAGTGTAGGCTGTCTCCTTATTAGGTCTGTTACATTCTCTAAATGTCCTGCCAATAAAACGCAGTCTTTGGTTAGCCTTTCCCACATTTTCTATGTGTTCCTTCCAATTTAAGTTGTTCGTTATTGTAATACCTAGGTATTTAGCTCAATTTATGGCTTTTAGATTAGACTGACTTATAGTGTAACCGAAGTTTAACGACTTTATTAGTCGATAAACGACAGCGTCATATACAAACAACCGAAGACGGCTGCTCAGATTGTCTCCAAAATCGTTTATGTAGATGAGGAACAGCGAAGGGCCTGTAACACTACCTTGGGGAACGCCTAAAATCCATTCTGTTTTAGTCGATGACTATCCGTCAGTTACTACGGCCTGTGACCTCTGTGACAGGAAATCGCAAATCCAGTCACATAACTGAGACGATATTCCATAAGCACGCAGTTTCACTACGAGCCGCTTGTGTGGTACCGTGTCAAAAGCCTTCCGGAAATCCAGAAATACGGAATCGATCTGAAATCCGAAATCCGTTGTCAATAGCGCTCAATACTTCATGTGAATAAAGAAATAGTTGTGTTTCACAGGAACGATGTTTTCTAAACCCATTTGATTGTGTGTCAACAGACCGTTTTCTTCTAGGTAATTCATAATGTTCGAACACAATATATGTTCTAAAATCCTGCTGCATATCGACGTTAACGATATGGGCCTGTAATTTAGTGAATTACTCCTACTACCTTTCTTGAATAGTGGTGTGACTTGTGCAACTTTCCAGTCTTTGGGACCTTTCGTCGAGCGAACGGTTGTATATGTTGTTAAGTATGGACCTAATGCATCAGCATACTCCGGAAGGAACCTAATTGGTATAAAGTCTGGACCGGAAGACTTGCTTTTATTAAGTGAGTTAATTGCTTCACTACTCTGAGGATATTTACTTCTGCGTTACTCATGTTGGCAGCTCTCCTCGATTCGAATTGTGGAATATTTACTTCGTCTTCTTTTGTGAAGGCATTTCGGATGGCATTCCTGACAACATTGGGCAAAACTGTCATATAGCGTAAGCACGGAACTGAAAGTTGAAGAAGTCTTTGTTATTTGGAGCTTTTTATATCGAAGATCATATTTATACGTATCTGTGACTTGCACTCATATATGTAAATTACAATTTTTTGACAGTTGATTTCTGAAGGTAGATTGCACAAGACGCATAAAATTGCAAAATAATCCAACATATCACGTCCAGTTTCGCTCTTTTACATTCAGGATATAGACTCCAAACCAAATTATTCGGTTGAAACACTGTTGAAATTTTGTGTACACATATTATTTTGTAGCTCTGTTTGTTCATTAGGTATGTTGTCTTTTTTTTATGTCATATGGGTATATATTTCGATTTCTTCGAGAATATTTAATAATCTGCCTTTCTCAGCTTTGTCAACAATGGTGATGTTTTTGTTGATGCCATTAGCAAAATGATTGTATTCTCTTAAACGAACATTGAATACTGAGAGTCTGGCTTCACTAACATCGATATGGACTCAAATGCTGTTTCGAAGTTTCTCCCTGTTCATCCAGCACAAAATTTTGATATTAAGTACATGTTATTTTATACACAATTCGCCCTTATCAATAGTGTGTACAGGACGTGAACTTACATTGTTCTCTCTCCTGACGCCAATTTGGAACCTAGTTTTTCGGAACAGCTGTTTGTTCCTTTGTATCAGATGCCACTGATAACTCGTTATACACCCGAAAAGCGGTTTTGGCAAATAAACATTCATATAACACCTCATGATGTATAGAATATGTCCTTTGATAAACATCTGAAAGCTATGGAGCACCAAGGATTCAAGATTTTTAAATCCGCGAAGTGGTTAACATTTTTAACAATGAAAGTAATTTCAATATAAATAACGGCTATGGGCTTCCAAATTTATGGCTTCTCGCCTTCGGGGAAGTGAATCCAGACAGATACCAGGAATCTACCTTTGCGCCACAATAGTAGTTGGTAAACATTCCCCCCCCCCCCCCCCCCTCTCTCTCTGCTTGTTATCGCTAAGTATCCATTGAAGATGGCTCACCAGTACTAGCCGGAAAAAAGTTTACCTAACAACCTAACTCCTTCAGGCAAAGCTGGGGAAAAGTCCCTTTCTGTAAGTGAAAGGGACACGTGTCCTCGGCAGTTTCAGCTAATCGGCGACACCAAGAGATTCTGAAGAAGGTCCCGGCAGGAAGGTCGAAACTTCGATTGCCCAAAAAGAAATTTGAAGAGGAACATGACGTGGCGTAATAACGTGAACATTTCATCTGCAGCGACAGTGGCTACAGAAGCCTGGACACTTAGAGCCTCATTAATTTCACTTATCACTGAACTGCATCTAACAGATGACACGACGATGGCTGAACCTTACAGTGTTCCATTTAAAACTACCAGACGCTTTTCTTGAATAGTTGGTGTGGAAAACACTCCATTTCGCCTCAAGACATCAAGTTACCTACTAATTCAGTACCATGTGCGCCTTCAAAATCCAACGTGCACTTAAAATACTTCCGCCCATGACAACTTAGAGAATGTTGTAAAGATCAGTCTGTTGGCTGTAGAGATTAATGACATAACTTAGTTTAGTTCTGCACCAGTCTCAGCGTTTTAGCAAGAAACATCTTGTACGACGGCGTACACAGGACCTCTGAGGTTTTGAGATTTTACGAGAAATTTCACTGCTTACACTAGATACAAGTCAATATCTATTACGTGTTCCTGCTTTCTTCAAACTTAGTATGAAATTCTGTTTGTCTGTGAGGGCTCGCTGTGGGCTCAGTATGTGGAAAAAATTTTCAGGGCTTACTAAATGAAACGGCGACTAAATGCACCGCTCTTCGTAAGACAGTACTCTATCTGTTCTGCTAACCCAATTTAGAAGGCGATGAATGCTCAAAACTATGTGCCACTTGTGTTTTGCGAGGAATTACATGTCCTTAAAACTCACACATCGAACCTAAGCCAGGAATTTGCTTTCCCTACCACTACTTTCGTATGGTCGAACCACTTGAGATACACTGTGCTCAATCAGATTTTGCTCTACTTTCTGTTACGGAGTAAAGTTAAGCGCCGCCACGTCCGTCGGGAACGACAGGTAAGAGAAGGCTGTAAGAAGAAGTCAGCCAGTCGCACACTGAGTGGACCTCCCTCCAGGACGACAACGCGACAGCAGCGGTCCCTATGCAAAGAGGACGTAAGCGCCGCGACCGACTGGTGAGAGCACAGTTCAATAGCAGCTTCACAATTTTGCGGCTTGGATAGCAGCGTCCACTCTAGTCACTTCCCTTGTACTTTCTATGTAGCACAGATTTGCGACTGACTGTACTGAAGAAGATTAATTATTTTGTAAGTCGCCCTTTGCTTGTGTAATTGTCAAAGTTAAGTACTGTACTTTTCTTTTTTGTAAAAAAATTCATTAATACGACTTGTTTGTCTAGCGAACCGAGTAAGCAGGCTTCCTAGACACTACCCTTTCGTTGCTAGAATACACTACTGGCCATTAAAATATGCTACACCACGAAGATGACGTGCTACGGGCGCGAAATTTAACCAACAGGAAGAAGATGCTGTGATATGCAAATGATTAGCTATTCAGAGCATTCACACAAGGTTGGCGCAGGTGGCGACACCTACAACGTGCTGCCATGAGGAAAGTTTCCAACCAATTTCTCATACACAAACAGCAGTTGACCGGCGTTGCCTGGTGAAACGTTGTTGTGATGCATCGTGTAAGGAGGAGAAATGCGTATCATCACGTTTCCGACTTTGATAAAGGTCGGATTGTAGCGTATCGCGATTGCGGTTTATCGTATCACGACATTGCTGCTCGCTTTTGCCGAGATCCAATGACTGTTAGGAGAATATGGAATCGGTGGGTTCAGGAGGGTAATATGGAACGTCGTGATGGATCCCAACGGCCTCGTATTACTAGCAGTCGAGATGACAGGCATCTTATCCGCATGGCTGTAACGGATCGTGCAGCCACGTCTCGATCCGTGAGTCAACAGATCGGGACGTTTGCAAGGCAACAACCACCTGCAGGAACAGTTCGACGACGTTTGCAGCAGCATGGACTATCAGCTCGCAGACCATGGCTGAGGTTACCCTTGACGCTGCATTACAGACAGATGCGCCTGCGATGGTGTACTCAACGACGAACCTGGGCGCACGAATGGCAAAACGTCATTTTCGGATGAATCCAGGTTCTGTTTACAGCATCATGATGGTAGCATCCGCAATTTGGCGACATCGCAGTTAACGCACATTGGAAGCGTGTATTCGTCATCGCCATACTGGCGTATCACCCGGCGTGATGGCATGGGGTGCCATTGGATACAAGTCTCGATCACCTCTTGTTCGCATTGACGGCACTAGTGATCACCGAACGTTACACCTCAGATGCGATCCCTGCGAAACCCTACATTTCAGCAGGATAATGTACGACCGCATATTGCATATCCTGTACAGGCCTTTCTGGATACAGAAAATGTTCGACTGCTGCCCTAGCCAGGACATTCTCCAGATGTCTCACCAACTGAAAACGTCTGGTCAATGGTGGCCGAGCAACTGGCTCGTCACAATACGCCAGTGACTACTCTTGATGAACTTTGATATCGTGTTGAAGCTGTACCTGTACACGACATCCAAGCTCTGTTTCACTCAATTCCCAGGCGTATCAAGGCCTTTGTGACGGCCAGAGGTGGTTGTTCTGGGTACTGATTTCTCAGGATCTATGCACCCAAACTGCGTGAAAATTTAATCACGTCAGTTCTAGTGTAATATACAATCCTGGAAATTGAAATAAGAACACCGTGAATTCATTGTCGCAGGAAGGGGAAACTTTATTGACACATTCCTGGGGTCAGATACATCACATGATCACACTGACAGAACCACAGGCACATAGACACAGGCAACAGAGCATGCACAATGTCGGCACTAGTACAGTGTATATCCACCTTTCGCAGCAATGCAGGCTGCTATTCTCCCATGGAGACGATCGTAGAGATGCTGGATGTAGTCCTGTGGAACGGCTTGCTATGCCATTTCCACCTGGCGCCTCAGTTGGACCAGCGTTCGTGCTGGACGTGCAGACCGCGTGAGACGACGCTTCATCCAGTCCCAAACATGCTCAATGGGGGACAGATCCGGAGATATTGCTGGCCAGGGTAGTTGACTTACACCTTCTAGAGCACGTTGGGTGGCACAGGATACATGCGGACGTGCATTGTCCTGTTGGAACAGCAAGTTCCCTTGCCGGTCTAGGAATGGTAGAACGATGGGTTCGATGACGGTTTGGATGTACCGTGCACTATTCAGTGTCCCCTCGACGATCACCAGAGGTGTACGGCCAGTGTAGGAGATCGCTCCCCACACCATGATGCCGGGTGTTGGCCCTGTGTGCGTCGGTCGTATGCAGTCCTGATTGTGCCGCTCACCTGCACGGCGCCAAACACGCATACGACCATCATTGGCACCAAGGCAGAAGCGACTCTCATCGTTGAAGACGACACGTCTCCATTCGTCCCTCCATTCACGCCTGTCGCGACAGCACTGGAGGCGGATTGCACGATGTTGGGGCGTGAGTGGAAGACGGCCTAACGGTGTGCAGGACCGTAGCCCAGCTTCATGGAGACGGTAGCGAATGGTCCTCGCCGATACCCCAGGAGCAACAGTGTCCCTAATTTGCTGGGAAGTGGCGGTGCGGTCCCCTATGGCACTGCGTAGGATCCTACGGTCTTGGCGTGCATCCGTGCGTCGCTGCGGTCCGGTCCCAGGTCGACGGGCACGTGCACCTTCCGCCGACCACTGGCGACAACATCGATGTACTGTGGAGACCTCACGCCCCACGTGTTGAACAATTCGGCGGTACGTCCACCCGGCCTCCCGCATGCCCACTATACGCCCTCGTTCAAAGTCCGTCAACTGCACATACGGTTCACGTCCACGCTGTCGCGGCATGCTACCAGTGTTCAAGACTGCGATGGAGCTTCGTATGCCACGGCAAACTGGCTGACACTGACGGCGGCGGTGCACAAATGCTGCGCAGCTAGCGCCATTCGACGGCCAACACCGCGGTTCCTGGTGTGTCCGCTGTGCCGTGCGTGTGATCATTGTTTGTACAGCCCTCTCGCAGTGTCCGGAGCAAGTATGGTGGGTCTGACACACCGGTGTCAATGTGTTCTTTTTTCCATTTCCAGGAGTGTATTTTACCAATGAATACCCGTTTATCATCTGCATTTCTTCTTGGCGTAGCAATTTTAATGGCCAGTAGTATAGTTCGTGACAGCTTGCAAACCACATAACCAACACTAAAATGTGAATTTATCTTTGGTAAATCCCACGGTTTAATGCTTGAACTATGTGATATTACCTACATCTACACTCCGAACGCCACCATTCGGTGTGTGGCGGAGGGCACTTTGCGTACCAGTGTCAGTTTCCTCTTTTTTCCTGTTCCAGCAGCGCATGGTTCGCGGGAAGAACGATTGGTCGCAGGCCTCTCTGCTTTCATCGTCTTCGCCTTTTCGCGAGATACAGCGTCTGCCCCTGGAGTCGACAGAGAATTTCCGGGACGCTTTCGCGCTAACGAATTGAAACTATAACGAAATCTGCGGCTCTCCTTTGGTTCTTTTCTATTCCCTACGTCAGTTCCATCTGGTACGTATCCCGTACTCTCGAGCAGTCTTGAACTATTAGTCGAGCGAGTGTTTCATACGCTGCTGCCTTTTTTGATGCACTACATATCCTGGGAATCTTCTGATGAATCTCAGATTAGCATCTGCCTCACCCGCGATTAATTTTATGTGATTGTTCCACTTCACATCGCTTTTCACGCGCTCTCCTAGGCATTTTATGGTAGTAGCTGCTTCCAGTGACTGTTCTGCAGTTGTGTAATCATACAATAAAGGGCATTTCTATGTGTTCGTTATGCGCTACATTTGTTTATGTCGAGGGTGCACTACCGTTCGCTGTACGAACATTCGATTCTCTGTTCGTCTTCCTGTATTTCACTACAGTTTTCCGGCGTTGCGACTTCTCTCTATACAACACCGTCATCCGCAAGAAACCTAATGGAACTTCGGATGTTATGGATTAACTCATTTATACGAGGGTGAGTCTAATGAAAATGTTAAATTCGTAGTAACAAATCGAAATTTCGCGCCTTTATTCTGTAAGTTGGTAAGCGTGCTACAAACAGCGTGCAGAATGGCCTGTAGGTGGCAGCATAGTGCAGATGCACACATACCGTCGCAGTATCTGTATAAAGATGGCTGTCCCACTTGCGACTTGCACCAGGGAAGAACAGCGTTCTGTTATCCGGTTTTGCGTAGTAAAATTGTGAAATCTATCGAAATTCATCGACGAATGAAGGTTCAGTACGATGATGCATGTTTGTCACAGCAGCAAGTCTACGAACGCAGTAGAAGTTCGCAAATGGTGTGACTTCAGTGGAAGATGCTCCTCGTCCATGTCAGGCACAACGAGTTGTGACTCCACAGAACATTGCAGCAGTTGAAGCCATAGTGAAGGAAAACAGCCGAGTGACACTGAATGACATTGCAGCATGTTTACAGATTAGTCATGGGTCAGCACACCACATTGTGCATGATGTGCTCCAGTTTCACAAAGTGTTTGCAAGATGGGTGCCACAGCAGCTGACTCCTGAAATGAGAGAACGACGTGCCGATGCTTGTGAAGAACTTCTTATGCGCCTTCAAAGAGAAGGTGATGGCTTCCTTGCAAGAATCGTTACTGCGAACGAAACCTGGGTTCACTTCCACCAACCGGAAACGAAGAGAGCGAGCAAGGAATGGGACGAAAAAGGCGTCATTTTGGAGCGTTACACGCCTAGAGGGACCACTGTCACCAGTGCATCATACACAGATCTCCTAAAAATCATCTGCGACCTGCAATCAAATGAAAGTGACGTGTATTGCTGTCAGCAGGTGTCCGTTTGCAACATGACAATGCAAGACCCCACACTGCCCGTACAACAGTTGCAACTATCACAGACCTGCATTTTGAGTGTCTTCCTCATCCACCATACTCACCAGACCTTGCCCCAAGTGATTTCCATATGTTTGGACCACTCAAAGACGTAATGGGAGAAAAGAAGTTCCGTTCTGATGAAGAGGCACGCTACACGGTGCACGAGTGGTTGCGCGGACTACCAAATGAATTTTTTCCTAAAGGAATTTAAACACTTTGTAAGCGCTGGAGGACTTGCATTGAGCGTGGGGGAGATTATGTTGAAAAGTGATACAGATTTGTACAACTTCTGCACAATAAATAATATTTAAAAAAATTTAAGGTTTTCATTTGACTCACCCTAGTACAGATTTTCAAACGTCACGGGCCTATAACATTGCCTTGGGGTACACCCGAAGTTATTTTTACTTCTAAGGACTTCTCTCATTTACGGATACTGTCAAAACTAACCCTTGGAATACCCCCGAAGTTATTTTTACTTCTGAAGATTTATCTCCGTTCAGAATGACATGCTGTATTATGTTTGCTAGAAACTATTCGATTGCGTACGCTTGTTTATTACGTGGCAGCACGGAACTGCAGATGAAGTCTCCCCTTAGTTAAGGACCACGGCGGCTACCTGGGTACCAGTACCTCCATCTTTCTGGGTCTTGTGGACTAACAGAGTTCCTAAGGTTTCACACTATAACCGGCCGGTGTCGCCGTGCGGTTCTAGGCGCTACAGTAGGGCGCCGAGCGACCGCTACGGTCGCAGGTTCGAATTCTGCCTCGGGCATGGATGTGTGTGATATCCTTAGGTTAGTTAGGTTTAATTAGTTCGAAGTTCTAGGCGACTGATGAGCTCAGAAGTTAAGGCGCATAGTGCTCATAGCCATTTGAACCATTTCACACGATAGTTGTTTACCGAACCCATGTTGATTCCTACACAGGAAATTCTCAGTCTCCGAAAATTTTATAATGCACGAGCATAAAACATGTTCCATAATTCTATAACAAGCCGACGCCAGGGATATAGGCCTATAATTCTGTGCGTCTGATCGACGACCCTTCTTGAAAGCGGGAGTGACCTGTGCTTCCTTTTTCCAACCCGTAGGAATGCTTCGCTCCTCTAGAGATCTACGGTACACTGCTGTTAGGACAGCAGAAAGTTCTTTCGCATACTCGTGCAGAATCGAACTGGCATCCCGTCAGATACAGTGGCTTAGTCAACGATTACAGTTGCTTCCCTATCCCTTGCTCACGTATTTCTACAGAGCTCATTTTGTCAGTAATGTGAATATTTAAAGGAGGAACTACAGTGCGATCTTCCTCTGTGAAATATTTTTACAAAATACGTCTAGTATTTCGGTCTTTTCTGTGCCATCCCTTGCCTGCGTTCCTTAATGGTCACCGAGTGTCTAGACAGGTGCCCTTTAAACGTTTTCTGGTTTAATGTAAGACCGAAACAGTTAAGGATCTTCTCTCAAGTTGACAGACAAAATGTAGCTTTCCACTCCGTCGAACCCTTCGAGTATAGCCCTCCTTATGCTAATTTTGGTCTCATTTGGGGTTTGTTTGTCTGTGAAGCTTTGACTATGTCTGAATTTGCAGTGAAAATCTCTTTGCTCTCGTAGCACCTTTCTAAGCGGTTATCGAACCACGGGGGGTCTTTTCCATCCCTTACCAGTTTGCTTGACACGTGTTTGTCGTAATCGTATTGTACGACGCTCTTAACTGTGTTCATTGATGTTCAACGTTGTCAGTGCTGAAGATGAAATTTTACCTGTCATATAATCTAAAGACTTATGTAGATTCGTAGTCTTCTATGGACAGTGTCACTTTGAATAAAATAATTTTGGATGTTAGGCTGCATCACTGAAAACACAAGAGCACTAAAGCAACTAAAGAACCAACTTTTCGACGACTAACATCCAAAATTATTTTATTCAAAATCTGAAATCTGTCTCTTGTCGCTCTTCTAAAGAGAAAGATCTTCATACCTTTCTTTCTATTCTTACTTACAAACGTATTCAATGATGCAGTGACGGCCCTATGATAATTGAATCCCAGTCCTACGCTAACTGAATCGAAAAGTTTGGGTCTCTTTGTCACCAGCAGGTCCAATATGTTATCTTCGTGGGTCGGTTACCTGATAAACTGCTCAGGGTAATTTTCGGATAAGGTACTTAGAACAATTTCACACGATTCTTTATCCTTACTACCGTCCTAATCACTTGAGTCTTCCTGTCTGTAGCTAACAAGTTAAAATCTCCACTTAAAAGTATAAGACGACCACGAAATTCAAGCGAAAAATTTTCCAAGTTGCCTCCCACACGTTTCGCTACTACTACTGCTTAGGTAGGGATCCATAAAAGCATCCAGTGACCACGTTCAATCTACCTTTAACACTTATCTTCACCAAATTTATTTCACATTCTGAATCTGTACTAATCTGCTCAACAATTCTGTAATAATATCATGTGACTACATCCACGTCCACATACATACTTTGAAAAGCCACTTTAATGTCCTTGGCAGAGGCAACTTACTGATGTATCACATACATGAGGGTATCCCCTTAAATGCCTCTGTGTGCACTGTAATTAGTCTGGACTTGTCTTCGCGGTCCCTGCGACAGCGATACGCAGTAAGTTGTAGTACAGTCCTAGATCTCTACTTAATACTGGTGGTCCTATTTCGTAAGCAGGCTTTCATGGCGAGCATTGGCGTCTATCTTCCCACCAGTTCAGGTCTTCAGCATTTCCGTGATGCAGTCCAATAAGCAAAATAAACCTAAGACAATATGGCCGCCGTTTTTCGTGTAACGGCTCTGAGCACTATGGGACTTAACATCTATGGTCATCTGTCCCCTAGAACTTAGAACTACTTAAACCTAACTAACCTAAAGGTCATCACACAACACCCAGCCATTACGAGGCAGAGAAAACCCCTGACCCCGCCGGGAATCGAACCCGCGCGAACGCTACCGCACGACCACGAGATGCGGGCTTCCGTGTAATTTCAGTATACATGTCAGTCTCATTTGATAAGGACACCACACACTTGAGTAGTGTTGTGACTGCATTCTGCAGTATCCGAGCAATGAACCGTAGTTTGCCACCTGTTTTATATATAATTAAGTCTCTGCGATGATTGCTCTCTAGATCCCCGCCGTTAGTCATAGAGTCTTTATGGTTTTATTGTGGTTTTCATTCGCAAGACAGTTTTGATCCAGCTCTGCACGCAAATCTGTTCTGTCCAAATCTCTTCATCTCTGCACGGCCAATGCAGCCTACATTCATTTGTTACCTGCTTCCTGTATTCGAGCCCTGCTCTCCCTTCAAAATATTTACACACCAAGCTTTCTTCAATTGCTAAATTACGATTTACTTTATATCTGAGAATGTTTCTTGATAGAAACGATCCCTTCTCTTAGACAGGCTGTGCCACAAATTTCTTTTCTCCTCAGTTCGAATCAGCGCCTCCTGATCAGTTACTCCACAGATTCATCAGATTTTCGGAATTCTTCTATAAGAGCAAACTTCATTGTCTGAACTGTTATCGTTCACCTTTCGCTTGGTTCAAGGGTACGCTCCAGGCAGAAACAATGGAAAAAAAATTTCTAACCTCTTAGCCACAAACAATCCAAAGCTGATAGAGAGCATCATGACTGATACAGGGATTAGTGATCACAAGGTCGTTGTAGCTAGACTCAATACCGTTTCTTCCAAATCCACCAGAAACAAACGCAAAATAATTTTATTTAAAAAAGCGGATAAAGTGTCACTAGAAGCCTTCCTAAGCACAATCTCCATTCCTTCCGAACTGACTATGCAAATGTAGAAGAGATGTGGCTCAAATTTAAAGATATGGTAGCAATAGCAATTGAGAGATTCATACCTCATAAATTGGTAAGAGATGGAACTGATCCCCCGTGGTACACAAAACAGGTCCGAACGCTGTTGCAGAGGCAACGGAAAAAGCTTGCGAAGTTCAGAAGAACGCGAAAGCCCGAAGATTTGCTAAAATTTAGAGACGCGCGGAATTTGGCACGGACTTCAATGCGAGATGCCTTTAATAGGTACCACAACGAAACATTGTCTCGAAATTTGGTAGAAAATCCGAAGAAATTCTGGTCGTATGTAAAGTACACAAGCGGAAAGACGCAGTCAATACCTTCGCTGCGCAGTGCCGATGGTACTGTTATCGACGACTGTGCCGCTAAAGCGGACTTATTGAACGCAGTTTTCCGAAATTCCTTCACCAAGGAAGACGAATGGAATATTCCAGAATTTGAAACACGAACAGCTGCTAGCATGAGTTTCTTTGAAGTAGATACCTTAGCGGTTGTGGAACAACTCAAATCGCTTGATACAGGCAAGTCTTCAGGTCCACATTGTATACCGATTAAGTTCCTTTCAGATTACGCTGATACAATAGCTCCCTACTTAGCACTCATATACAACCGCTCGCTCACCGATAGATCTGTACCTACAGATTGGAAAATTGCGCAGGTCGCACCAGTGTTTAAGAAGGGTAGTAGGAGTAATCCATCTAACTACAGACCTATATCATTGACGTCGGTTTGCAGTAGGGTTTTGGAGCATATACTGTATTCAAACATTATAAATCACCTCGAAGGAAACGATCTATTGATACGTAATCAGCAAGGTTTCAGAAAACATCGCTCTTGTGCAACGCAGCTAGCTCTTTATTCACATGAAGTAATAGCCGCTATCGACAGGGAATCTCAAGTTGATTCCGCATTTCTAGATTTCCAGAAAGCTTTTGACACCGTTCCTCACAAGCGACTTCTAATCAAGCTGCGGGCCTATGGGGTATCGTCTCAATTGGGCGACTAGATTCGTGATTTCCTGTCAGGATGGTCGCAGTTCGTAATAATAGACGGCAATCATCGAGTAAAACTTAAGTGATATCAGGTGTTCCCCAGGGAAGCGCCCTGGGACCTCTGCTGTTCCTGATCTATATAAATGACAATCTCAGCACTTATCTTAGGTTGTTAGCAGATAATGCTGTAATTTACCATCTAGTAAGGTCATCCGAAGACCAGTATCAGTTGCAAAGCGATTTAGAAAAGATTGCTGTATGGTGTGTCAGGTGGCAGTTGACGCTAAATAACGAAAAGTGTGAGGTGATCCACATGAGTTCCAAAAGAAATCCGTTGGAATTCGATTACTCGATAAATAGTACAATTCTCAAGGCTGTCATTTCAACTAAGTACCTGGGTGTTAAAATTACGAACAATTGGAAAGACCACATAGATAATATTGTAGGGAAGGCGAGCCAAAGGTTGCGTTTCATTGGCAGGACACTTAGAAGATGCAACAAGTCCACTAAAGAGACAGCTTACACTACACTCGTTCGTCCTCTGTTAGAATATTGCTGCGCGGTGTGGGATCCTTACCAGGTGGGATTGACGGAGCACATCGAAAGGGTGCAAAAATGGCAGCTCGTTTTGTTTTATCACGTAATAGGGGAGAGAGTGTGGCAGATATGATACGCGAATTGGGATGGAAGTCATTACAGCAAAGACGTTTTTCGTCGCGGCGAGATCTTTTTAAGAAATTTCAGTCACCAACTTTCTCTTCCAAATGCGAAAATATTTTGTTGAGCCCAACCTACATAGGTAGGAATGATCATCAAAATAAAATACGAGAAATCAGAGCTCGAACAGAAAGGTTTAGGTGTTCGTTTTTTCCCGCGTGCTGTTAGGAAGTGGAATGATAGAGAGATAGTATGATTGTGGTTCGACGAACCCTCTGCCAAGCACTTAAATGTCAATTGTAGAGTAGTCATGTAGATGTAGATGTAGAAATGTACATTCGATGTCAACAGATTTGTTGGTGAAGATCGCAGCCAGCTACAAATACTTTTAAAAAGCTTTATTTTAATTTCATTGTCTGTTGCACGCAATCCGGCCTACCTTCAGATGGCTAACGTTTCCATTCATAGTAATATATTCTTCAGAAGTATACCTTCCATTCCAGCACTACACAAGAATATTTGTATATATTTAGGGCATATGTAGGTGCTGTGTGGATCGCAAGAGACATGTGAGAAGATATGGATTTGTGAACACTTGCACATGTTCAAGTTGACGACGTTTAATTTGGTCCTTATGCTTATTCAGGATGCTGAACAAAGTGTTGCAGTCTATACAGCACACATATTCTTCATAAATCTTTTTCTGAAATGATTTTTTTACTATTGGCCGTCCATTTTCAGTTATTTGATTTCCTAATCTAGCTAATTCAACATTGCTGGTTTAATAACACTACATCTCATTATCCTTGTTTTACTTTTGTTGATGTTAACTTTATGACCTGTTTTCAAGAAATGTCCTTTTCATTGAACTGTCCTTTCAGGTCTTTTATTATGACATTTCCACCTTTATTATAGTCTTGCCTGACTACAATGTTGATCCGGTCATTAATCCTAAGCTTCGTTTAATGTAGGTCTATTGCCTGCCAACTATCATTATCTTCGTTTCAGCATAGCTAAGGTATAACAAATTCTAGACGATTTGCATTATGTAATCGTATCTAGACTTGTCCTTGCGACTCGTTTCGTATATCATCCTCCCAGCTACTGTTTTCAACAACGACAACCACCACATTTCACTAGTGCAATGTCCCATTCAGCTGCATAGAGTTTGATTGTTCCTCACATCCTCTCTTCAAGTACCTTGTCATTTACCGTTAGTTATCAGTTCATCAAAACGTCTTTCTCCTAACCACCAACCTGTGACAGGTTTCTTGTACCATTATAAACTATATGTCACAATCATACTGTGCACCACTGTCTTTCGAGCAGGTGAGTGTTCGTGAGTTCCGCGCCATTCCTCGGCAGCTCGTTCAATAACTGAACCCTGTGAGCGGCAAATACTACTCTGCAAAGTCTGATGACTGATTCGTATAGAATATTTAAAGTTCTTGCTGTCGTTAAGATTGAATTTCTTCTGTCTGCCAAAACCATGAGTGGGATCTGAGCTTCTCTGCCGTCACATTAGAATAAGATGATTGACCTTAGACGCCTCTAACCTATATAAAATCTGTTTTAAGAAATGTGGAAACCTGTGAACCTCTACAATCATTGCGTATTGCAACTCATTTAATTCTCCTCGTTCGCCCTCTTTGACGAGAAGTGTGCCTATTATGTTGAAGTTGTGTTACTACATTATTATATCCCAGTATGTAGAACTTAAGCAGGCAACGCAAAGCGTTCGACGGAATTTCACTAAATTTCTACACTCTCAGATTATGTTTGGCTCATCCCAGAACAAACAAATTTTTATGTGTAAAATTTTTGATCTACCACTGACGTTCATGGAAATGCAAATACGCACTATACATCCCCTACTTATCATAGTCATCATCACCATAATCAGCCATTGCAAATCCATTGTTGACTAAAGGCCTCCTTTTGTCTCACTCAGTAGTTATAATTTTTATCTATGTACATTCACGTTTGTTCTATATTTTACCCAAACCACTCCAAACAACTTCGACATTTTTCTGTCGTCTAGTCAGTATATCAGCTGTCATAAATCCAAAAACCCGAGAAATAGGTCTATGACTTAATTCGTCATTTCTAGTTCATTCAAATGTACATGACTAGTTAACAATTCACGCTTAAGATGTTTGGCAGAAAATTCATAGAAGCACTTCCACACCAATAATTTTTAAGTCATCTCAATCTCTCGAATATCACACGAGAATAGTGAGCACTTAAGTTTTTCCTTGCGAGCTCTAGTTTCTCTTAGTTTATTATGATTGTCATTTCTCCCTATGTGGTTGGACGTCAACAAAATATTTCGGAATTCGCAGAAGAAATCCGGCTATCAAAATTTCGTAAAAAGATAGCGTCGTAACGAATTACGCCTTTGTTTTAATTTAATGCCCGTTTCCTCTACACGCTTATCAGATCAGTGATATTCCGTCCCCCATTTCAAGACAGTACAAAACTAGCTGCCCTGTTTTGAACATTTTCAAGATTATCTATCAGTCGAATCTCTTAAGTATCCCTTACCGCGCATCATCACTACGGAAGAGGATAGACAAGCGTATTTTAGGCCGTCTTCTTAGCAGATCTGTGGCACTTTCTATGAGATCTGTCAATATATTTTTTGTGTAATGTTTTCAACTTAAATTGTTCGTTATTGTGATAGTTAGTTATTTTGTGGAATGCAAGGAACTAAGACTTTTAATTGAAAAGGATCAACAGCCACTTGTAACACCATATGGATATGTTGTCTAAATCACTTTACATTTAATTTTGATCTTCTGATGCCTTTGCTAGGGGCTAAACGACGGAATCATCTGCAAAGAGTTTTCAGAGAGCTGCTCAGTTTGCCCCCTAAATCGTCTATATATATAAGGAATGGCAGAGGATCTATAACAATTGCTCGGGGGACAGAATTTCTGTGGCGCTTCTGTTCCACTAGATGTCATTCCGTTGGTTCTACATATACATCTACATGGATATTCTGCTAATCACATTTAGGTGGCTGGCAGAGGGTTCATCGAACCATCTTCACAATTCGCTATTATTCCAATCTCGTATAGCGCTCTGATTTCCCTTAATTTATCATGGTGATGGTTTCTCCCTATGTATGCCGGTGGCAACAAAATATTTTCGCATTCGGAGGAGAAATTTGGTGACTGGAATTTCGGGAGAAGATTCCACCGCAGCGAAAAATGCCTTTGTTATAATGCTGTCCACCCCAAAGCCTGTATCATTTTAATGACACTCTCCCCCCTATTTCGCGATAATACATAATGTGCTACCCTTCTTTGAAATTTTTCGATGTACTCCCTCAATCCAATCTGGTAAGGATCCCACCCCGCACAGCAGTATTCTAAAAGAGGACGAACAAACGCAGTGTAGGCCGTCTCCTTAGCAGATCTGTTACATTTTCCAAGTTTCCTGCCAGTAAAGTGCAGTTTTTGGATACCCTTCCCCACAACTTTTTCTGTGTGTTCCTTCCAATTTAAGTTGTTCGTAATTGTAATTCTAAGGCATTTAGTTGAATCTACGGCCCTTAGATTTGACTGATTTATTGTGTACTCGATGTTTAACGGATTCCTTTTATCTCTCATGTGGCTGACATGGGACTTTTCGTTACTTACGGTCTATTGATAATTTTCTAAATAGTTTTGAAATTTCTTTTGATCTTCTGATGAATTTATTAGTCGATAAACGACAGCGTCATCTTTAAACAACCTAGGACGGCTTTATATATATAAGGAACAGCAAAGGGCCTATAACACAACCTTGGGGAAAGTGAGAAATCCTTTTTGTTTTACTCGATGACTTTCCGTCAATTACTACGATCTGTGTCCTCTCTGTGAGAAAATCATGAATCCAATCACATAACTAAGACGATAATGCATAAGAATGCAATTTCACTACAAGCCGCTTCTTGAATACTGATGTGACCTGTGAAACTTTCCAGTCTTTGGGTACGGATCTTTCGTCGAGCGAACGGTTGCATATAATTACTAAGTATGGTGATATTGCATGGATATATGGTGATAATCTGAAAGGAACCTAACGGGTATAAAATCTGAACCTGAGGTTTCCTTTAGTTTACGTCTATGGTCAGAAACTTTTTGTTAACAGGTTACCGGTTTCGGACTATAATGACCATCATCAGATCTGCAGCAAAAAATGGAAAAAAACATAAGTACACTCGCAGATTATCTACAGCTTAAAAACAATAAATAGACCATAATGAAAAGTACTACTGACAAATATATGCTTTTCTGCGCTTTAAGTATGAAGACGTATGCCTGTTTTATAAAAACAAAGATTTAAAGAACACTCACAGTCACGGAACAGAACTGCTTTGGGACAGCATTTATCTGAAATTGGCCATTCCATAGGGAGCATTGATAATTGTATGCGTATTCTCCACAGAGTAGTAAAAATCCGTGCTCTTAACTTATTAGAGGAACTCGAAATTAGTAAAGCGCAAAAGAAGGAACCAACAAAACTGATTTAATAGCAAAGCGACTTTGTACCTCATTCCTACCTTGCTTTGTTTGACAATATTGCTTTGTTTGACAATATTTCACTTTAATCACTGAACGCCTCTATTATATACAGTTTGTTGATAGTTTCACCTAGTATTGAGTGCCTCACATATTTACTTCGTTTTTGTACGTTTTACGCATTACTCTAGTATTTTCTTGTTCCTTCTCTATTCATTTCATAGATTGCGTTAACTGTATAATGTGGGTCATGCACTGTTACGGAAGTTTATTATTCTTTTCTTGCAACGGAGTGCCGCAGGATACGAGGTGCCCTCTGCCGGTCACGTTCCTCCAACCACTTCTCGCTTATGCACAATTCCGGAGTTAGCGATAACAGAGGGCGCTGGTTATGTGCAGCACTATGTTTTCTTTCATTGTGGCTTTTATTAAGTGATTTAAATTGTTTCACTACTCCAAGGATATTTACTTCTACGTCACTCATGTTGGCAGCCGTTCTTGATTCGAATCTTGGAATATTTACTTCGTCTGCTTTTGTGAAGGCATTTAGGAAGCCTGTGTTTAGTAACTCTGCTTTGGCAGCACTATCTTCGATAGTATCTTCATTGCTATCGCGCAGAGACGGCATTGATTGTGTCTTGCCGCCAGCATACTTCATATACGACAAGAATCTCTTTGGATATTCTGCAAGGTTTTGAGACAAAGTTTCGTTGTGGAAACTCTTATAAGCATATCGCATTGAAGTCAACGCTAATTTTCGAGCTTCTGTAAATGATCTTGGGGATTTTCGTTGTGTTTAAATTTGGTTGTCTGTTTCGTTGGCCCTGCAACAGACTTCTGAACAGTTTTGTGTACCAAGGAGAATCAGCTCCGTCGTTTGTGAATTTATTTGGTATAAATCTCTCAATTGCTGCCAATACTATTTCTTTGAATTCAAGCCACATCCGGTCTACACCTATATTGTAAGTTTGGAAGGAGATTGTCTCTCAGGAAGGGGTCAAGTAAATTTTTATCTCCTTTTTTCAATAGGTATATTTTTCGTAATTCAGTCTCGCTACGATAACCCTGTATTCACTAATCCCTGTACCTGTTTCGAAATGTGCCCTTTAGAATCATTTATGCAAATATTTCTACAAATCACGAAATAGGGAATCAACTTGATATCCTCTGTCGAGATGACAAATTCCCACCTTTTCTTGTTCGATTTGTCCGTTATACACTACTTTTCATTTTTTAAAATTGCACATGTTTTCCTGTACCAGAGGCAAATATCGACAAACCGCAGGTGACAGAGTATGTACCACTGACACGTATACCTCTTTCATTTCACCAGGTTAAGGATCTGAAGTTTTCTTACAGGTTTCATGAGAATAGTTGGGTGATATAGACTCTTCTTTCAGATATGAACTTCTCTTTGTCCTGATGAACCTAGCGTGACTCAGTGCATAATTCCTCAAGGCCTGTTAGTAGAGTTCTTTGTGAGTCCGAGTCGAAAGCTTCCACAAAAATATGCTGAGTCCTCTGTTTATAATGTCGTTCATAACTTTCTAATGATTAATTATGCTGCAGACACCTGTAAAGCTAAATTACTCTTGGCCGTATTGAAATCCAAGGCCTTTTCCTTTGCCTCAAACATGCACAATCAGAACCTTCATCATTACTTTTTCACGTCCACATTGCAAAAATAAGATCGTTCGGTATGTTGAGCATGACGCAATTAAATGGTGATACCAAAATAATTCTTATACAAATATAATTGCAATAAGACCCCATACAACGTGAAAGTAATTTTCGACGTCTATGTTCCGAATTAGTTGTACACATTTCGTCACTTATATTCACTTTGAACTATGTGCTCGTTTCTGCATACTTACCTCCATGAATTACAACAACGAGGATACATTTGCAATAAATATGTTTCTACTTCCCCATGTGATTTTTCAGTCTGCTATTCTACGCATATGTCCCTATCAAAAGTTAACTATGACTCTGGTTAATTTGTTAAACTTCCACAAAATTAGCTGCAACTAGTTTATTCCTTGCTGTTTTGGAATAGACTCAAGGCAAGCCTGTTTTGGAATCAGGACAATTTTCAAGTGTTTCTGTTGACATTTCATTTATAAAACATTTTACTTGTCGATGTAAGAATACTATGTGTTTTTTAATCTTATATTTACATCTAGATGGAGTACGCATGTGAAATATTTTGGAACATAATATTTTTTATTTACTAGGTTGTTAATGTTGGGCATGTATTTACCTTTTGCAGAAAGTTCGTGTTCATACAGTTCTACTGACACATTGTGTTTACAAGTAAATTATATCAGAGGTTGTTTTTGTTTTTACAAAGATACTTTGCATTATGTGATATGCGAACTTAATCTTGTCTGTTGTTTTTTGTTTATTGTATTGTGTTCATTCCTTTCCTTTTTCTATTGTTAACAAAAATTTTCCAGGTAGTTTTTATGTCTGAGCTCCATTTGTTTGTTTAGGACGTCACTCGGGTATCTATCTGTGGGTGTACAAATTTCTAGTTCATCCAAAATTGTTCGTTTCATCTTTTTGCATCCTTCATAGAATTTTCAGTGCGATTTCGGTTGTGTCCAGTATGGTTTTTATTTTTTAAATGTAGGTAAAAACTTGATAGTTGTTTTTGCAGTCTCTTTTGAGTTCTTTGAATCTTATACTAAAATTTCGTCCTCTTTGTCCTACTGCAATCATCTCAGAAAATTTTGTCTATACTTGGATTAGAAAAGATAGGGACGTCGCTTTTTCCTGATCTCAGCTTTCTTTCTAAATTATTAGTTGTGGAAGTTTTAGCTGAATTTTTGTATTCTTTAACAGTTCGTTTATTTCGTGTGATATATCACACGAAATCAAATAATACGAAAATTCAGCTAACGCTTCCACAACCAATAATTTACAAAGAAAGCGGAGATCAAGAAAACTACTCAAAACTTACAAACAAAACCGAGAACAAGAAAAACCGACGTCCCTGTCATTTCTAACCCACGTACATACAAAATTTCCTGTGACGACTGCAATAAGAGAAAAACAATGAAGATTTAGTATACGATTTAAAGAACACGTGAGAGGCTGCCTAATCAAGTTTTTCCTACACTTAAAAAATAAAAAAAACCATAGATTGGACACAACCGAAACATATTCGAAAATTCTACTTAGGATGAAATAGGTCAAACGATGGACAATTTTGGAAGAACTAGAAAGTCATACTCACACGAATAGATATTCTAATAACATCCTAAACGAACAAATACACCTCGAACATAAAAAGAAAAGGGATGAATACAACACGCCAAACAAAAAATAATACACAACATTAAGATAGTACATTTATGTGACGCACAATATCTCTGGCAAAAAAATGCGAGTCTACCTAAGATATTATTTACTTGAAACATAATCCATCAACGGAACAGTTTGTATTATTTGACAACTGCCAAATGTAACATGAAATTTCTACAGAAGATAACCACATCAGCTTTATTAGCAGCCTAGTAGAATAAAGAAATTACGATCAAAGATTTTTGTGGATGTCACTTCATCTAGACATAAGTAAAACATAAAAATCTCGTAGTATTGTCATACAGAGCAGGAATAAAATGATTTATAAATGTAACGTCAACAAGAACACTTGAAAATGGCACAGATGCTGAAACAAGTTGTCGTAAGCCTATGCAAAAGCAATAAGGAATAAACTATTTGGAGCTAATTTTATAGAAGTATAAAGAAGATGTCGTGTTATAACCTTATGCAAGCTGTGGAACCAGCAGAGAAGAAGTTATTTAGTATCTGGTGACTTTATATAACTTTATTATATTTATTTATATTTTTGGTATTCCTGGTTCGAAATTTCTTTTGCTTCCATCACTGATTGCTAAGAATAGTAGTTTTTGAGAAAGAGGTATGGAACTATTTGAAGGTGCTATTTTTCCTCTAATATCATTGGTGCCTATTTTGTGAATGATTCAATATAATTCGTTTATTTATATAAAATAGAGTTTCAGTTCTGATGTGTGTATGTTAATGAGCCTATTGGAAAATTCGCCCATGTTAGTCAATATCTTACATCAGTTCTTGATTTTTTAATTAGTTCTTTTAGTGTTACATTGATTATTGCCTTTAAAGACATTGACCATTTTTAAGCACTTAAACACACTCATAATCCAGCATCTCGTGGACTTTTCTTTCACTTCAGGGAATCGAATAAAAAAATTAACTACTTACATTTTGTTTCGTGAAATACACAGTTTTATTTGTAATGTACAATTTGAGCTAGTATGTCACTGACATTCACATTTCACATCGCTTACAGTGAAGCTGAATCTTCTTTCAGAAACAGTGCAACGAACTTCGAACAGACGATGTTAGTTTCCTTGCGTTGTATGTTGTTTTCTCAGTTAACAGGCCAGCCTACAGCTCCCTAGGTAAGCACTGCCTATCTTTTCGAACATTAGGGCTGTTCGTGTCCAAGTTGCTTTGAAAGACTACTTCTCATAGTATGTTCATGAACAGTTTCGATATTCGTGATTATTTGATTCAACGTCTCCTTTTCCCGAATTTTGTTACAAGAGAGGTTTTCAACATCACTAGGGACTTTTCAGTCATTGAGTGGAAAGGACAAATGTTCTATAGCAATTTATTGTAAAATATCCAGGAACATCGTTCCCTTTCAGCTTCAATTTCGCTTACCACTTCTATTTTCTCATATATTGATAAAAAAAAGACAAGTCCAGAGTCGTTACATTAGAAAACTCAATAGACAGTCCTCAGTCTGTAGTTTCTCAGCAATATTACTTGAAGGACTTTAGTTTTTCACGAGAATTAAGGCAAAACACAATTCAAATATCATTTTAGTGAAACATGAACATCTTACCTGAGACAAGGGCGCTCGCAAGTGAGACATATTTTTTTTTTGTACTGATCGCTTTTCGTCAAAAATAAAAGTAACAGACTTTCAATGTTACACAAGTCTTACTATGGCCGTTATCAGTTTATTATTTTTTCCACAAGTAACAGTTGCCTCTTATGTAAGACTTTCAGCTTCCCACTGAATTCATAGCAACGTCTTTTCTCTGCGTTCCATGGATTAAAAAATTGTTTTTCGCTGCCTGGTGTGATGCCACATTTGCTGGATTCGAAGTTGGCTCTGTCTTCTGATTAGTTTGATGCAGCCCGTCACGAGTTCTACTGCTCCAACCTTTTCATCCTAGAGTAGCACTTGCGGCATGCGTCCTCAGTTATTTTCTGGGTGTATTTCAGTCTCTCCGTTGCCCTGCAGTTTTACCGTCTACAGTTCCCTCTAGTACCATGGAAGTCATTCCCTGATGTCTTAACAGCTGTCCTATCATCCTGTCCCTTCTTCTTGTCAGTGTTTTCCATATTTTCCTTCCCTCGCCCATTCTGCGAAGAACCTCCTCATTCTTTACCTTATCAGAACACCTAATTTTCAACGTTATTTTGTAGCATCACGTCTCAGCTGCTTCGACTCTCTTCTGTCGCGGTCTTGCTACAGTCCATGTCATTTAACTAAATAAGTAAAAACTGAACCTTATAGGATCAGTTTGTTGTCCGTCTACCCAGCTCTTAAAAACAAGTAGAAGTAACAAGTCGAAATTCATGTCAAAAATTAATGTGTATCCTTTGACAGTGTACAAAATTGAAGCTTGAGAGTCAAAGCAATCGAACGATGCAGGCATTTAAGTCCCATATTTCTGTACTCATTACACTTGTGGGATACTTCCCGTTGACCTAGAATCAAGAATTTTGGTAAGACAGTACAGTAAAGGAAAAAAACACATAAAATTGTTAGTTTGGAATTATATCACACGAAAAACATATTTCTTTCGCCATTTTTTATCCGACTTCACACTTAAAACAATCTCGAAAGGCTTGGAACTCCCAGGACCGATACCTTGCCAGTATCAATATCGATAACAGGCAAAATTCGGCGATTCCTTGGATGGATTAACTGTGTATGTAAGTAATTAAATTTGTACGGAACCGTCACTGCGCGATTCCCACTCACACTTGGCCAATTTTTGCTTCATTCACCAATCATTCCTATTACCTTAAATTAGTGTTTAAGTTAACATTATCCCGGATATTCCTACATGTGTTCCATTTCTTTCTGCATTTGATACTTTTATTTTTTTTCATTATTCAGCTTTCTGCCAAGTGGCCCTAAGATGTACAACAACATTAATTTTCAACGCTTTCTTTCAGATTTCCTTTGTGCTCACATTGCTCTCGCTCTATCACAATGCGCTCTTTTCTTCTCATCAGATCTATATTTTCCGGTCTTATTGAGTTTTTCTTGCAGGACAGCTGTCCAGTTGAGAATTTTCTGCCAATTTTTTTCATTTCGTTAGGTATATTACGTAGTGTTACTACTGCTCCCTTCACATCTTCGTTTACTCTACCAATCCGTTTTACTGTTTCAGTTTTACCTTTACTGAGGTTTCGGAGAATTCGAAAACTTATCTGATTAATCTGGTCCGTCCTGTCCTTTTAAAGTGGCCATAAAATTTTAGCGTGTGTTTTCTCGTATGTGAATAATTGTTGATATACTTTTCAATTGCTTTATTTGTGTATGTGTGTGTGTGTGTGTGTGTGTGTGTGTGTGTGTTCCTTCTTCAGTAAAACTAGGACCTAAAATTTTCCTGATTAATTTTCACTCCATCTTTAGGATTTATTTAACTTCTCTCTTTTTCTTTTAAATGTGTGTTTCAATTCTGTAAAGATACTCTGGTTTGATGACTGTGTTCAGGTGTGTCAGTCTCAACATTTTGAAACGCATTTTTTTTTACAGATGTCTTTTGTGAGACTGAAAACAGTTTTTATTTTAGAGCAGTGAAATAAGTAAACAGTGTACCACAGGCCAGTTTTCTGAATGACTTCGTTTAAATATCTGAACTGAGAAACTCTCTCCATTTTCCCATATTTCATTTTCAGAATTTTGGGTGGCAGGTTGTTGTTAGACATGTATTTTTTCCAAATATATTTACAGGTCTCCTCTTTCTACTGTTTCTGACAGAATTACTATTAATTTCTGCGCTGCTTTAATCTACTCACATCGAATCAACAGCACGTCTGCAAAATCTAAGCAGTCTCTTCTTAATTTCTTTGGTTCACCTATTCTGAACTCTGATTTCAGTTTTAGATACTCTTTGATTACTTCCTCAAAGGCCAGTCGAAAAGAAATATGGAGAATCCTTTCTTTGTCTCACTTCTGCTTAAACTGCAAAATGTTCCGAATTTTCTCCGCGAATTTTACCCTGGATTTTGTACCATTTAATGTTTAACAGGGTTGTACCCTATCCCTGATGTTATTCAATCTGTATATTGAGCAAGCGGTAGGAATTAAAATCCATGGACCATTAATAAAAACTTTGAGGTTCGCCGATGACATTGTAATCTTGTCAGGGACAGCAAAGGACCTGGCAAGCAGTTGAACGGAATGGACAGTGCCTTGAAAGGAGGATATAAGATGAACATCAACAAAAGCAAAACGAAGATAATGGAATGTAGTCAATTTAAGTCGGGTGATGCTGCGGGAATTAGATTAGGAAATGAGACTCTTAAAGTAGTAAAGGAGTTTTGCTATTTGGGGAGCAAAATAACTGATGATGGTAGAAGTAGAGAGGATATAAAATGTAGAATGACAATGGCAAGCAAAGTGTTTCTGAAGAAGAGAAATTTGTTAAAATCGAGTTTTGATTTAAATGTGAGGAAGCCGTTTCTGAAAGTATTTGTATAGAGTGTAGCCATGTATGGAAGAGAAACGTGGACGATAAATAGTTTAGACAAGTAGAGAATAAATGCTTTCGAAATGTGGTGCTACAGAAGAATGCTGACGATTAGACGGATAGATCACATAACTAATGAGGAGGTATAGAACAGAATTGGAGAGAAGAGAAATTTCTGGCTCTAGAAGACGGGATCGGTTGGTAGGGTATATTCTGAGGCATAAAGGGATCACCAATCTGGCATTGGAGGGAAGCATGGAGGGTAAAAATCATAGAGGGAGACCAAGAGATGAATATACTAAACAGATTCAGAAGGATGTAGGTTGCAGTAGGTAATGGGAGATGAAGAACCTTGCACAGGATAGAGTAGCATGGAGAACTGCATCAAACTAGTCTCCGGACTGAAGACCACAGCAACTACCATGTTTAACTAATAACTGCAGTATGTTTGAGACCCAGACATTGTTCTTTCAAAATCTAGAAAAAGGCCTAACGGTCTACTGAGTCATGAGCTTGTTATTAAAATCTACGAAGTCAGACGCTACTACCTTGTTATTGATTTTTTGAAGCCTTAGAATTACTGTTGGAACCAAAAATTTGTTCTTGGCAAGATCTATGTGGTCTGAAATCTGCTTGATATTCACCAGCTAGTCTTTCAGTTTGTTTTCGTAATAGGTTCACGGCACAATGAGATAAAATTTTCTGTGGGACGGGCATATGGTAAATGCCTCTGTAATTATTGAAATCCGTTCTCTCTTACTTTTAATGTAATGGTTGTATCAATGCAGTTGTCAATCATCTAGAATTTCTCAGTCGTTTTGCATTTATTATAAGGTATTTGGGCCAACTGATTTCAGGATTTCTGCAACAGTTACACCTTCCCCGGAGCTTTGTTACTTTTTAACCTTTTAACTTCTCTAACAATTTCCTCTTCATTTGGTACTAGTGAATCAGGATTCACTTTAAGCAGACTTTGTAGTACAAAACTTTCTGTGGGATCAAAGCTATTTAGCAGTTTTTCAAATATAGGCAAGGTACTCTGAATTTTTCTTGGTTTTTAAGTTTTTCTTCTTGAAGCAGAGATTTTGGGGCTAGTACCCGTTAAGCTTCGTTTGAAAAGTTTTATAAAAAGTCTGACGCTGATTTTGTGAAATACTTCTTCAATTCCGCGGGAAAGACCTGATGTTGATGTTGTGGAATTCTTTCTCAATTTTACGGAGTTACCTGCTGTTTTGTCCAATTAATTGTGAATGTTGTCTTATAGTGGCTAGGAACAACTCAGGTGCATGTTGTGACTTTTATTATTCCATATTTTGAATGCCTAAAGTCGATATACTTGACAGAAACGTGGGACATGTGCATATTCGTACTGACAGTTGCAGCCCCCAAAATAAAAATCACAGCGTGGTGCAGTATCCCTAAACACAAGCTTTCAGTGGATCATTCATTACAATAATTCATGCATTTCCTGTTCTCCGTTAAAGCTTTTTATCTGTGACCGCAGCTTTGGGTTACTTGGAAAGGAAAGCACAATGTACTTATTAACGTTCCAGGCTAGGACTTTTATTAGGATATCCTCCTTTTTTGTAATTCTTAGACTCCTCATAATACCCAGTTTCCGTGAAGATCTTATATGTTTCTCCAATTACCTGTTTAGTCATTTGACGTCATATTCATGAAATTGTTTTGGTGCAGGAGAAACAAAGGCCAATTTAGTATAATTCAATTAATATCATAATAAATCTTTGGTTAGTCATGTAATAAGATATTACGGTGCGAAGGTGACTTAAATAAATG
The DNA here is from genome assembly GCF_023897955.1 of Schistocerca gregaria. NCBI lineage: Eukaryota > Metazoa > Arthropoda > Insecta > Orthoptera > Acrididae > Schistocerca > Schistocerca gregaria. Next base: position 136,182,989 of record NC_064922.1, read on the forward strand.
CAACAACAATTAAAAACTTTGGCAGGTTGTGAAGAGTTCTATGTGCTTTACTCGAAATCACGTAAACGTGACTTATCTGGTCACTGTACCAACTCCTTCGATTACGAATGGCCCCAGGAGCACACAATACGACACACGCGAGTAAACGGCACCAGTCATTCCAACACTGATGAGGCAGAACGGTAGGAGCTTTTACTCCACTGTAACTTGCGTCACCACGTAAGAGGCCCACTCCATCAAAAACCAACAATAGTTCAGAGCAGGTGCTCTGGAATTTCTCACGACTCTGTATCGTTGTATAAAGTTTTACTTTCAGAATTGCTCATACTGTCGACTTTCAAAATGAGTCTGTCACCTCCTGAAACATCCCATATCAACGACAAAAGACGATTACAAACACACACACACACACACAAAGAAACAGAAGATTGTTCAAGACAACAATTTCGTTTGTGAAGAGAATGTATTCGCATGGATGAAAAACTCCTGCTCGAAATTAAACTCATCCTTTAGATTTCAATATACTCAGACCTCGCATAACAGTCATTAATCTGTGAATGTCGGTTTCTACACGTAAACAGAAAACTGAAAGTGCATTTAGCTGTTGAAAATTACAAGATCCCCGAGGGCTGTTAAGCACTAACCATTATTGACATATCGTACTAGCATATTCGTTTTTAGGCGAATACGTAGTGTAATAAGACTGCAGTCGTAAAGTCAGGTCGCTGGTTTGTGTCTAACCATTTTCCATTCCACAAGTTAAATTAACTGCATAACGTTCATAAGATAACAATACCAGTTACATTAAGGAAAGGTCGAATCTGGATAGTAGCATATTTTCACTTTTATTTAAATTCCACAATTAATAATTATCGAAAATGTTGCTAAACAAACATTGAGTCGCACAGTTTTAATAAAAATAACGTTTTTTTAAATTTTATTACTATAGGTATAAAAATGCGAGTATTCACAATAAATTAAAATTTAGTTAAAAAGTGTGAAACATCAAATAATAAATATTTTTTTTACTTCTAGGTTGTGGACAGACCATTGATATGTGTATGATTCTTTTAGTTTCAAAAAATAATCAGTCCCCATGTCTGCATGTAATTTTAATTTATTTTCGTATGACAAATAATTAAATATAAAAATACGTTATTGTTATTTAAAATTATAATTCAGTATTCATTAAATTGACACTTCCATTTGTTAATAAGTATGGAATTTGAATGAAAGTGAAAGACAACATGCTACTAGCGAGATTTGAACCAGCCACTTTCCAGTTCCTATTTTATTACACTATGCATTCACTTACCGATGAACACATCAATAGGCAAATAATGTTCTATGTAAATCTTGTAATATCCCAACCCTATATGTATGAACTTTTTGAGAATTGTGTCGCAATGCTTCAGCAAGTTTGTCTGAAAGCTGGCTTCCAAATCCGAAAACTATGAATAAAACTGAAGACGGCCATCTTGTAAGCTGCACCAAACATATTCAAATGCCTTTGTGCAAACACTCTACAGTTACACGGTACACACTCTAGAAATATCAGGTAACTTGGTAAGATGATGTTTATCTTCTTCCGCCTGAAGAAGGATACAGTTGAAGCCCAAGGTTAGCTAATAATCTGCGGAGAATCTATGTTGACATTAGTATGCAGAAGCAGCTTACGAAAACGTCACTGTGGAACCTCTTTTAACATTCTTTTCGCCTGTTTCAACACAATACAACTTATTTGAGAGCTCTAATCAAACACGAAAACTTGAAGGGAGACGAACAAGAACTTACTTTGAATAAAATACCTAGTCCTTAGATAGTGATCCTGATCTCTCCCTTCAAATAAACAAATATGTGTGACCAGTGCACATTAGTTCTTTTGTGAACTCAATAGCTACATGTGTTGGATACATTTCAGTTTCGTCTAACTTCACATTGAAGTTCCTGACAAGTTTGTAAAGTAAATCTAGGGCAACCTCTTTACGGAATGTGTTAGTGGATGAATGGAAAATTCACAACTAATTGTACAGATAAAATTAAGCAATTCAATAATGTTCTGAAGATCTGGCTAAAATTGTATTATCCTCCTGTGCTATTGGTGAATATGAGATATCTCTCTGATTTTCTTACAAATGTCATTTCATGAGAAGTATTTTGGGGACTTCATATGTTTATGGGTCTTCTTAAAACTTATGACATTACAGTTTTAATTAAAAACATATCCGCTTAACCTCATAACTGTTTTTAGCAAGTTCACCTGAGTTGGATCACGAATGCTCATTGCTCACGGTCTGAATATGTGGTCCAGAGAAAAATCTTCCTCCTTTAGTGGCTAAAAAAATCGAAGTGACAATTCCACAATTTCTCTTATCCGATAAGTATTAGCCATGGATCATGATATTTAGTAGGAGCTGAAATGGAACGTGGTGGGTTTAGACAGGTCGTTTTGTTAAATCACTCAAGACAAATAAGAATGTGGTATTAAATTCATGAACATTCTTTCAACAAAACGTGCTAAATACAGGCAATCATCTGTAATTGTCTGCCTCAAGACAAGGCGGCTATTTGTCTCAATAATAATAATAATTTTATGCCTATATAACTGAAATAATATTGATGATAACATCTTTGCAGAGCACTGTTGTGTGGGGATCTACACGTAAATTCTTAGGAAGACTTCGCTTTTACTATTTTTATTTTCACAATTTTTACTGTTCTTGTTAAGTATAAAAGTGCTCCACACTTCGGCAATACGATATGGAGGAATACGGCACCTTGTCACCAATATAACGGCTTCCTTTCATGCAAGTTTGGTGGAGAACTGCACATATGAAACAGAAAGGCAATGTGAGAGATGTCTAATATTTTTATTGTAATGGCTATTTGCGGGCTAATTACGACTTTTTCACATCTAAAATTCCAAAATACTGGTAGCTATCAACTAATTCAGTCTATGGACGTCGGAAGAACATCTGTTTCACCTCGACAGATTCTATGTAAAATTCCATTTCATACCCCCACAACTTGTAGTTACGCACAGGTATTTGTATGAGTTGACTAATACCTATTGCTAGATAAATGCTATAGTCACTGCAGTTTGTGGAAAACACAGTTTTACGCTCCTGAATATTTAAAGCACGCTACTTTATCTTTACATGACACTGAAATCTTCTCAGTATCTGACTGTATATTTGTGTAGCTGCTCTCAGATAGTACTTCCTTATACATATCGGCATCATATGCAAGTCGTCAGAGATTTCGTGATCCATACACAGTGTTTCCGTACACATTCCCTATATAGGTACCTAATCTCGCTGGATTAAGTGTGATATATGTGCTGTCCATTTACCGAGGAATCCGTGAGCAGGTATGTTCAACGAAATGAGTTATGTAAAACAGGGTCTGATACTCCACGTGTGGTGTTTCAATGATCTCAACATTTTCAGATCTATAGAGTGGGCATATCCTGGACATGTACTTTGTTGAATGAAACATAGACGTACAGAATCTTGTCATCTGCTACCAGTTTTACCATTACTAGTGCATCTTCGACAGCAGTATGTGGTCATCCAACGAGAAAATAATTATTGTGACTTCGAAGTACGGAAGTTGCTCAAAAAGAATACTGAAAAACATCAGGAGTTGAGAAGTAATTACAACAGATTATACTCGGAAACCTCGTGCAAGAACTCTGCACAATATCGTATATATACGGCGATAGATATGCCAGACGAGCAACAAGTATTGTCGTCTTCACCGGTGCATATCTCGCCAGTGGATGCAGAGCCATAAATAACACCACACTTTAAAAAAAATTAACAATACCCTTTAATTTAAAAGATAGGAAACACAAGTGATAGCATAACAGAAAACGAAACTAATTACCTACGGCGATAGCTGAAACACGTAAAATAAAAGAGAGGTAGTACTGACTATTACCAAAGCTATCGTTAAAAAGTAATTAACAAAATCACAGAAAATGCAATTGCCTGTCTCGAGTAATATGGTCCACTGACAGCTCTGTGTGTCTAGAGAGCGAAGTCCAACATGTTTAGTAGTAGTGATCAGTTAGTAATATAACTAACACTCTAAATGGGCTGCCAGAAATGGTTTCATGTCAGCAATCTGAGGGAGCGTCTATATTAGCTCGAAAGATTTTCGTATCATTTATGCAATACATAGAGGTGAAAATCTTCATACTGTATTAACATGACTTGTTTTTATACGTTAAAGAGCTTGCAAGCAAGCATATTTAAGTACATACTAAAGCTACTACAGCGATTTAAGTTTTACGATGCTATCTTCGGCTGCAGATAGTGGATGGCAGAGTGATTTCTCTACTGTTGAGTCTATTCTTTGCCACCTTCCCTTCAAAAGTTCAGTCTGACCATCAGCTCATTGCCTATTGAACTTAAAACCAAGTGGACTTGTAAATGAAATGGGCTTTGAAAAGACTATCCTTCTAAGTTATTAATTTTATGGGTGACATACATTACTAATTTGATTATAATACATTTGTCCCATATAGAGTAGATTCATTGATAGTGAGACAGTCGTTGCGCGACAGGAGTCCTGAAAAAATTGTAAAATCATTATATCTAAATTTATGCTCGTGATTATCAAAGTTTTTGTTCGTGCTTTGAGCTGAAATGATACATACCAAAAGGAATCAATGACCCTCAAAGTACCAGGATATCTGTAACAAGGAGAATTTGCAAACCTAACATTAAAACATCTCCACCTTTACGTCATGGCGATGGTAACTTCATCTTCGGTAGAGCATTGGACCATTGTAAACATTCATACTAATCACACTCTGAAGATTAGATTTAACGTGAGATACAAAATTAGTATCAGGAATCTAAACAAGATGTACCTTCATTATCTGAGTAGTCTTTGAACAGAATTTAAGTCTCGTTTGTTTCAGACGTCTACGAGTCACAGCTGAAGCACAAAACTAGCTGCATATTTGGCGCAACGTAACAAAAGTCACTTCACAACAAAGCTTGTCATTCTTTCACATGCGACTATTAGTTTTCCAAAGAGCAACCACGTTTTCAGTCTTCTCTTTGAGACGCGTGTACCTACAACACACACACTTAAGAAGAAATTTCTTGGACACCACAGTTCGCACTGTCGTTAACACGTTCACTGATCGGTAACTCCCACATTCTTCTACCGCTGCACTTCTTTCTGTCCTTTGTTACGGTGGTTCGCTCATAACATCGTGGACCTCCTAGTCGCATTCCGCTGCCATAGACCTGGAAAGAAAGAAACTTGTATCAACCTCTTGTTATTGTTTGCTCAAAATTCGTACACTTGCTACAAAAAAGGAAAAATAATTAAAGGAATGACGGAAGATTGTGTCTGAGATGCCGAATGTGGATCGTTAAAAGAAAGCTCAAGGACTGCGTACACACTTTTAACATTACAGTTTTTTCATGACCCTAACTGGCTAATTGCTGTATTTACTGAAATTTACTCTACCACCTGTATTTTGGATAAAATATTATCTACAGCGTCAGTGAAGCATTGCGGCTATGTCGATTCAGGATCATTTTGCAGATAAGTGAGTTACTGAAGTATGTGCTACCACATCCGTCAAAACCCAAGATGGCATCCACTTCACCTTGAAAAGTGCAAGTGTTACTGTTGGTCGTCTATATGTAGGGGTAGGGGCTAGCCTATATGCAGGTGTAGATGTCATCAAGAAATAAGTGTGGGAAATATGAAGAATAGTGGGCAATTTAAAAAAAAACAAATTACAGATGCTGTGGCTGATAAATTTAAACAAACACAAAACACACACACACACACACACACACACACACACACACACACACACACACACACACACATACATACATACATACTGCATAGCGCACCACTTCCCTCCCATCTCCCCTCCTCCCATCAGAGCCTAGTGCTTTAGCCACCATTGAAATGAAAATGGTAATTACAGTGTAGGCCCATCTGGCTTGTGTTCAGAAGTTTCTGAACGACCTGATTTATTTGACAAAAATACGTCACACACTTCCTTCTACTCTACTCTCGTCTGATCAGAGCTTGTAAAAAAAAAAATCACACTTAAATTATCTGAATGGTGTAACAAGACTAAAATGTCTGTACTCAGTTTTCATTACTGACTTCAAAAATTGTATATTGTTCTTTGGAATATTAAAACAAATCTAAAACATAGTCTTTATAAACTACAAAAAACTAACATTTGATTATGGAATGAAATTAACTAATTTATAATATATAGTTGTTGAACATCAGTTTCACTTTAAATACTACTGTGAAAAACTTCAGAAAAGCGAAATAATCAACTACTGCTTTTAGCTTCTCATTACCTACAGATGGTGACATCTGATCTGATATCCGCACTTAGCTTATGACACAACAAAACCTCAAATTAATTATTTTCCTCATCTAGAATTCTTGTCAAGTGTCGCAATGTTATTTCTGTCTAAAATGTCTGCAAAAATACGTCAGAAACGAAAAAAAATCACAATGTTTACATCAAGTATCGCAATGTTATTTTTCACATACACACGTATTCGTGAAATTAGTGCCAAAAACACGATTTTCAACTTCAGAGTGAATACACCAGTGGTGATTCATCGACTAATGCGTTACAAATTACATAAGAAACTAACAGTTTCGATTGGTATCGTAAACTAACCTGACCCAGCTTATGACTGCACATAATACATGTTAGATAAAATACTGCACTAAGCACGCAAGCACAGATTTCCAGACAAGCAAATATTTCCATGTCTAAATTCTTCTCAAGAGCCATTGAAGGAGGAATAAAGATAATGCATCATGTTATACATTAAAAAATATAGTAGATAATACTGATTGGTAATTATTGCTTTTATTACAAATGGCTCTAACTTACTAGAGCTACGGGAGATTATCAATAATAACTTTAGATGAAGGATCAATATATTTAAAATTCGGATATGTGTTGCAAAGGCTCTATAAACATTTGTAGACCGTATTTCCTATATATAAATATTAAATAACACCAACATATAAGAAAAATACACGATGTGGAAACACATACAATATCGTTAAATGAGAAACAAAGTGAGCAAACACCGTATTAGGAAGTGAAGGGGAAGATGTTTTGACGATTTTATAGTGATGTTGCACTTCGACCTCTTCGTAAAACACTATGAGAACATTGCTTATGTTTAGACACATATCACAATCAAAATGATGGGAGTACTGAAATATCCCCAAAGAAGGTGGTGCAACAAGACAGAGACGAATCCCAGAGTAGACTCTATAGTAAAAGTATTTATCATTTAGCAACTGCAAAAGCACACCCACATGCGACTTGCATGCTTATCTTGACACGTAAGTGTAATTAAAGTCTCTACAAAAATTCAAGCAAAAATTTTATTACTTCTCAAAATATGTATGATTTCTGAATCTTTGCAAGCTGTATGTACCCTCTAATTAAATATTTCTGCATCTAAGTCTCCCACATTATTTGTTAAAATACTTAAAATACACACAGCACACTCATTAACGCTATTTCAATAAATTATAATTTAGTAGACGACTGATGTTATGTCTTTGTCCCACACATTAATTCCGTCTCAACACATAAAAATTGTTTGTGTGAACATGTACATGAGCGCTACTCCAGACCTAATTTAGAGCCCACAGCACACTGAGAATTATCTAATAAATATACTCTTCACTTGACTTTGTCTACCAATAAAATTCAGGTGGACATTTGTTATTTGGTCTCTTATGCTCTTTTCTTAAAATACGTAGGTTTAACGAGCAACAGAACAAATTCCACGAGATCCCTTTCTCCGCTTGGTTATTTCTCATTTACGGGGTACATTGAGAACATAATACTTAACTCAGCTGTCGCAAATCAACCGTTGTTTCGAAGTAATTACATTCCATCACATACCTCTTCTGCAGGCAAAATATCTGCTACAGTTAATGCCAGCGATCTGTGAACTACGAGTTTATGGGCATTGTACGGTTGAAGTATAAGGTATGGTCTGAGGATACCGGCCTGTGGCTGCCACTGTAGTGGTGTGTAGCACAGACGCACTTGATTTGAATCCTTCTGCAGGAATAAATGTTTGTCACCAGAATTCTGGAGGAAAATGAGAGGGAGGTGGCGCCACCAAGTGCCTAACCACCCCACTACCCACCAGTACCCTGCGTTAAATTCCAAACCTCTCTGCAGTGTGTTGTATGATAATGCTGATGGCGATCTATTAATCTGAACGACCCTGCCGATGAAACTGGAGAGGAATAATCCAGTGGTCACAGTTCCTCTGGGGACGACTATGCTGCCATAATGTCTAGATTTTCGATTCATGCCAGGAATTTAGATGTCGAGAATCTAGATGTTTCACACTGGTTCAGACAGGCCCTCCTGAGAAAATTTGGTCTTTCACTGTGTCGGCTCCATACCAGGGCGAAGAAACAGTGGAGAAGCTGAAGCTAGTACCGCTTTAGCGGGGCGTTCTATAGCAGTGCGGAGAGTCACCCAGACTTACATACCACCGAAGGTGGGAGGTGTTACAGGGCACACCTGTTGGCTTCTGCCGGTCCCATATCATCTGTAAGACATGAAAGGGACATGATGTGGTGTGGATAGGAGGATCTCGAGACATAGAACAAATACAATCGAATGGAGCTATGCTGAACTTGAGTATTTGTAGTTGTACAGATCAACTCCAGAAAGATACAGAGTTATGGTCTTCATTCGACAGGTTATGATCGAGGCCAACACAGAATGAAATGAAACTAGATTCCAAGATGGCCGCCGAGTGAGATCACAGGTATTTTCTTCGTCCGCTAAAATAACTTATTTAAGAGGAAATAGTGCCAAGTTTAAATATTCTTTGTTTTTATTACTTGCTGTAGTGTCCGTTCTTGTCACACAACTGAATATTAGCGTCCAAGCAGAGCTTATTCTTGAAAAAACTTGTTCTTTAGCTGAGGTCCCGATAATCGCGACATAACCCGTAATTTTGCGTGACATAAACACAACAAATTCTATTCAAGTTTTCTTGATAGTGCAAAAATCGTTTAAAAAAGACAGCTACTAGTTTCATCAGTGTCTATTGTCGCAATAAAAGTGTAATTAAACATTTCTAAATCGTATTTAACTAACACATTTCGTATTGTTTACTAGTTAGATAGACGCGATCTAGGTCTAAATTTTCCGAGTTATAAACGTTTAAAAACCTGACCAAACACGCCTGATAACTTAAATTCTCTAAAGCAAAGTAATTACAAATTCATTCTTCTGTTTTTGCATCTCTAAATCAGTAGAAAAACAACAAACACCGCACATAAGATCTTTGTGTCGTTTTTTTTTTGCTTGCAGACATACAATCTCGCGACCTTGACAAATTTAAAACATTCTTTAAACTTAACTATTCTTTCGAAACTGACCATGAGTGAGAAATGTGGGAGCTGTTATAGGGTAGTGAGTAGAGGGATTTGTTGCCAATCTTGTAGGAAATATTTTCACTGGGGGGGATGCAGTGGGGAGAATGTTGGGAGAACAGAAGAGGCTCTCTCCTGGAACTGCAGAGTATGCAGTAGGAACATTTTGATTGGGGAGCAGGAAAGGAAAATCTGTGCCCTTCAGGCACAGTTGGAGGAAGCAAGGAAGGAACTGATAAGGATCAAGGGAAATAGGGGGGAGGAGGGTGGTTGGGAACTGGCAGCTGGTAGGAGGATAGGAAGAAAGAGAACGCGATCTGATAGTTTTATCATCAACACCAAAAACAGGTATCTGCCACTGCCAGAGTTAAGTGGAGAAGAGCCTCAGGTAGAACGAGGAGCAGGAAATGTGCAGCACACTTCAACCGAGGCCAAGAAGCCTAGGAATGTACAAAGTGTTAGGAAGAAGAAAGTGCTGCTGCTAGGTAGTAGCCATGGGCGAGGTGTAGGCCCTCAGTTACAGGAAAGTTTAGGGGCAGCGTACCAGGCCACCAGTATCTTCAAACCAAATGCAGGGCTAAGTCATGTGATAGAGGACCTAGGGTCTTTATGTAAGGATTTTACAAAAGAGGACCATGTAGTGATAGTGGGTGGGGCGGGAAACAGTTTGGACAGGGATGGGGCATATGAAATAGGTGGTGACCTGGACAAGATAGCTTCCCTGACTCATGGCACCAATGTACACTTTGTTGAGCTGTTCCGGCGTCATGATCAGCCACGCCTTGATGGAGCTGTGAGGCGAATCAATGTGGGGCTGGGGATGGCTCTGAGGACGGCCAACTTTGCTCATGTTTCTCTGGTGCCCGTCGGGACTATCAACAGATGGGGTTTCACTAGGCATGGCCTACACCTAAACAGGACTGGGAAGGGAAGATTGGTACAGCTGATTCATGAAAGTATAGGGGGTGGATCTCGGGCCACACATGGTCAAATACCTGTTGTCATAGGTAGGAAAAGTAGGTCTTTTTTAGGATAAATCCAGACAACAGGTTCCCCTGCCTAAAGAGTATCTCTAGCAGTTCAAAAAATACTGAAACAATCACTCACAAGACAGATTATAACACTCCAAAAATCACACATACCAGATGTCACAAAGAAAAACAAACCATCGGAAAGAGTAACATGGGGCATTTCACAGACTTAACAATCCTCCATCAAAACATGCAATCAATAAAAAATAAAATACAAGCATTAGAAGTTGAGCTCCAATCTTTGAACTGCACAGTAGTTTGTATTACTGAGCACTGGTGTAGAGACACAGAAATCCAACATGTAGTATTATCATTGTATGAAAGGGCAAACTCTTACTGCAGAACTACTTCAAGGGGTGGAGGATCATGCATTTATATCAGAAAAGGAACACAGTTCAAATCTAGACATGACCTCAGTACAGTAAGTGAAGACAAACACATTGAAATATCAGCTATTGAATTATCAGGGCTCGATATCACCAAGAAATTAATTATTTTGTGTGTGTATAGATCTCCCAGTGGTAGTGTGGACACTTTTTTCAATAAATTAACAGAAGTTCTAGATAAAGTCTCAAGTACAAAGGTCAACATAATTCTGTGTGGGGACATAAACATCAACACTAATATCATAAATGAATCCAGCAGCACCTTCATAAATATCCTTCAAAGTTTTGGCATGTCCCTATTGGTCAATAGTGCAACAAGGGTTACTACAATGACTGCATCAGTAATTGACCATGTGGCCACAAATATAGACAGGGAAAAATGTGATGTAGCTGTAAAAGATCTCGGACTATCAGACCATCTCTGTCAAATAACAACAGTAAAATCAGGCATCGAATCATTCCCTAAACTACAAGCCTATAAACGACATCTATCAGAAATCAAAATAAAATATTTTTCAAAAGAACTAGAAAAACAAAGCTGGGATGAAGTGTATAAGGAAACCAATGTGAATATGAAATTCTCCAAATTCTCCACATTGTTTAAATTGAACTTTGAAACAGCATTTCCAAAAGTATGCATGACTGTATCAACATCTCACAAAAACAGATGGATAACAGCAGGTATTAAGAAGTCCTCCCAAACACTTAAACACCTCAGTTCCATGAAAAAGATTCACAATGATCCAGAATTCTTAAATTTCTATCATAGATACAAAAAGATTTATAGGAAGGTGCTGATCGCTGCAAAAAAGTCATTTAATGACAAAATAATATATAATGCAGAGAATAAAAGCAAAGCAGTCTGGGATGTTATAAAAAAGGAAACGGGGAGAGGCAAACAAACGCAGAATAACATACTGCTAAGGGAGGGGGATAAGGTAATAAATGATCCACAACACTTAGCAAACTATGTAAACGAGCATTTTTCAAGTATTGCAGAGAAGTTACAGCAAAAATTCCCCAAAACAAATATAACACCTGCAAAAATTGTTGCACTAGATACAATGATGTTACTTCCAACCACAGAGAATGAAGTCAATAAAACTGTTCAAAAGCTAAAAAATAAAAAGTCAGAAGGCTTAGATGATGTACCAATGTGTGTACTGAAACAATGCATAGGGATTATACAAGGCCCATTAACAAATATAATAAATGAATCCTTCACATCAGGGACATTTCCAGAGCAGCTAAAACAGGCAAGAGTTGTACCTTTGCTTAAGAAAGGTAATGCAGAAGACATAGAAAATTACCGGCCCATTTCCCTGCTGTCAGCATTCTCAAAAATAATAGAAGCAATTATGAAAGACAGATTAATGAATTATCTGAATAAATACAATCTTTTAAGCAAATCACAGTTTGGTTTTCGAAGTGGCAAAAATACGGAGTCAGCCATAGTAGAATTCACAAAAGTTGTACTTAATGCTCTTGATAAAGATGAGTGTGTCACAGGCATATTTTTGGATCTTTCTAAGGCTTTTGATACAGTCGACCACAAGATTCTATTAAATAAATTAGAAGCATTAGGAATAAGAGGGGTAGCTAATGACTGGTTTCGATCATACCTAACAGATAGGGTACAAAGAGTAGAGATAACACATACTTCAAATAGATCTAAACATTTAGTAAAATACTTATCAGAACCAAAACATATTAATATAGGGGTTCCACAAGGTAGCATATTAGGACCAATACTATTCCTGATATACATCAATGACTTTCCCTGTAGTGTTACTCATGGTGAGAAAATTCTCTTCGCTGATGACAGCAATATTATAGTCACTGAGAGAACAAGAGAACTCCTTACCGAGAAAGCAAATGAAACTCTCAAGGAAGTTTACGATTGGTCAATAAGCAACAAATTGACATTAAACATAAAGAAAACTAATGCCATGAACTTCAGTTTGAAGAGGAAAAATGACAATGTTAAATTAAATGTAGATGGCACCTCTATAGACTGTGTAACAAATGCAAAATTTCTAGGAATGAATATTGACTCTCAGCTGAAGTGGTGCGAACACACAAAGGTACTTGCAAACAGAATGTCATCAGCATGTTATGCCCTTAGAATTCTATCATCTGTGTGTAACATGCAGTGTCTTTTAGTTACATATTATTCATATGTACACTCAATTCTTAGCTATGGCATTCTTTTTTGGGGAACAAATCCACAAAATATGAACACAATTTTCAAACTCCAGAAAAGAGCCATAAGAATAATAACCAGAAATAGTAGTCGAGCTCATTGTAAAGATCTGTTCAAAACACTGGGAATTTTAACTGCTCCATGTGAACACATTTACCAGTCAGTTGTACACATCAAAAGCAACATTGGCAATTACTGCACAAACAGCTCTGTCCATGACCATGCAACAAGAGATAGACTCAACTTACATTTACCAAGAAAAAATAAACATAAAACACAAAACAGCATTTTCTACCAAGGAATAAAACTGTACAATAAATTACCAAAAGAGATTAAAGAAATTTCAAAAATACACTTATTTAAGAAGGCAGCTAAAAAGTACCTGTTATGCAATACATTTTATACATTGAAGGATTACTTAGATAAAGCAGAGTAGGGGTTTGATAAAAAAATGTTATACAAACAAATAATAATAATAATGATGATTATAAAACATCCAATATTCCACATAACACCTTCACTTTATTATTTTTCTTCTTTTTTCCTTTCTAGAGACACTCTCCCCTCAAGCTATGCATAGCACAATACTAACACCTCTTCCTCTTTCTGAGCTCAACATCTCACTCATTATGAAGGGATGCTGACTCAGTTTTTCAGGATAGCAAATGGGAACTTGCAGTACAGAAAATGGCCCAAGGATCACCTGTGTGTGTGTGTGTGTGTGTGTGTGTGTGTGTGTGTGTGTGTGTGTGTGTGTGTGTATGTAGTGAGTGAAGTGCTATGAAACAATGTGTGTATAGTGTGTGCAGTGACTGATAGGGAAATATGAGTGAATAGTGTGGCATTACATTATTTAATGTGTTATTTGTAAATAAATTATTGTATACCAGGAGTAAAATCTAATGATTGTCTCTACCTAGAAGTCTGTAAATATATGTGTATACGAATTAGCTTATTGTAAATTGATCTAAGCTTGTAAATACTTTGACATGTCCTATATCCTTGTAAAAAGAGATCTACGGATGAATAAAACTACTACTACTACTACTACTAGATTCACATTCAGGAGGATTGTGATTCAGACCTGTGTGTAGGCTTCCAGAGTTATATTTTCTAAAATTACTTTAAGCGCATGTTTTGATGCTTGTTTTAAGTAGGCCAGTTTTGACTTCATCTTTGTCCAACTAAGGTTAAGATGACTCTCCAATCATCCCAATGTTTTTGGGAAGATACTCAGACTTTTCTTCCTGCTTTCCCATTTCCTCAAATCCTTCCTTCCTTCCTGGTCAATGAAAAGGCTGCCTATCTGATTCAGTCCTGCATATGTTCAATGTAAAATAATTCTCGAGACAAAATAAATGTACATTCAATACTCATTTATAACAAAACTCAGTACATCGCACAAGCCCTCAGCCTATTCATCCACACAACTTATGTATATACATATGATTTACTACACTAAGGGTAACTGAAGGATCTCACCACAGATCCCAGTGTACGACAAATACACATCAAAATATGACATAACTTTCAGGTATAACAAACGATATCATATGCAGTGAGTTGAAGATATGATGGCATAAAAATCTTGCTCCAAATAAACATTATTCCCGGTAAACATTCATCTGTACAGGAAGAGGAACTTATATTCTGTTTGTGACTCTAACAAGTTTCCACGCAGCTGCTTCTTCATTAGTGTTCTTTTCTCTGCAGAATCTGCCCAACGGTGGATCACTTACAATAATTACTCATGATTCCTTATTTCCAGTGTAGTTCTTATTTTTTTCTAATTTTTTAATTATTTCACTCTGCTATTCCTCTGTTCCAGCAGCTACTTCTTGTCTTTCTATTGAAAATACTTGAAGGTTTTAGTATTGATTCTGAAATTTTTGTGTTCTTTTATATTTTCTTCAGAAACATTAATTTGTTCTACTTCCTTTAAAGTTTCAGTGATACAGCTGTTTTTATTCTTTTGGCTCATTCCTTTTACTTCTCTAAAGAAACTAGCACATTTAATTTTGATTTGTGCCTGAAAGGTCTTGGAGTTTCGTGTAACATGTTTCTTTGCACCATCATTTTCAATTTTCAAATGTTTTGTCCCCATAATTTTTCAGTTGGTTCTATCCATTTTTCCCACATTCAGTTAAGGAACGGATTCTACTGCATAGAGTGCTTGTTGCAATGTATAATGTCTTCATCGAGGTCATTTATTTATTGGAGAAGTTCCTTTCAGAATTTGTAGGCATTCTCAATATTTTTGGCTACATTCAATTTGTTTCTTTATTTCATCCACTAGTTTAAATAATTTCTTCGAGATATTTGGAACGAATAATTTTTTTACTAAATGTGTTCGAGAGGTACAAAATTACATGTCTACTCCAATTACACACCTTACACAGTATTAAATGTATCATTTGTCCCTATCTTCAGATCCGAAATAAGCACAATTGGTACTAAATACCCCATTACGAGTAGAAAATCTCTTTATCATTATAAAATGTCCATAATATGAAGTTTCTTGGCTTCCACTATCAAAAGGAGCCACTTTTTCAGAGCATATACAGACACCACACCCAATTTATTGTATAGCCAGATATTCCTAGTCCGTTGTGTGATCTTAAAGTGGGCGCTCACCTGTCTCATCAGAGTAAGCTCTCCAATAGGAGATCAATTCTTTCGTTTTGTTGGTACTTCTTCCTCCTTCGCCTTGATACAAATGGCTGACATGAGGGATGATATGATTTTACTTAAGCGACCTCCAAGTTGAATAAGCGGAGGGGCAAGGAATAAGGAAGGGTTAAATACTTAGGATAATGTGGGGCAGAACGACAGTAATGTTGAAGGTTCGTACAGAGGTATGAAGGAGTTTGGTTCGTGAGGCGGGTGGGAGGAACTATTTTGGGGAGAGAGCCACATCTGGTGTTAAATAATAGAAATGGTAGGTAAATAACTATGATGCTGTTGATAGAGAATTTCAGATTTTGTTATATCTGGAATGACAGGCGTCACACAATATTACTCTCATATAATAGCTTTTGTTCCTCAAGTGGCTGTAATGTGGGACGCATAGCTCGACGTCTTGATATCTGTCGTTATGTTCCTCAAGGATACCATCTGGGTACTCTTGAAGAGACTGAAATTGTTGCAGATAAAGAGAAAACCACCCACAGTAGTTGCCAAAGTACAAGCGATTCTGGAACAAAGATTTCTTTTGGGATATTTTCTGATCTGTTACAGTGTCTCGTGTGCTTGTTTTTCCCTTCGCTGGAAACCTTTTTTCTGGCGTTTCGTCGTTGTTTGGTAATAACTTGTCTAACAGTATCTAATACTTGATGCCTCGTGTGCACTCGCGACAGACGGCAAACAGTTAGCCGTTCGCTGATCGTTCCCATAGCTACTTTAAAATTGTAAGCACTTACTAGAAAGCACATAAACAGAGTCTTCAACTCCGTTAATAAGACAGAAGATGTATTTGCATTATTCATCACTTACCTCGAGTAATTAATTGATATTTGATAATGTTTGCTCTCAGCAAAATATGGCCTACCACACATGACGTGAAGTTACATGACAAATGCAAAACCAAGCAAAATAAAACTGTCCCAGGAAATATTTCATTCGCCTTAAGATAGGTGATGTAAGTGAGGTTGACTATCTGATGGTGCAGCAAATACTGTCTGGGACAGTTTTATTTTTCGCCTTATGAATAAAATATGCTTCAAGAACTTACTTTATCTTATGTTCGAATGGGAGGAGAGCTAGATAAGGGTATTTGATAAGCACTTATGGATCCGTGTTTAATGTGGATGAGGGAGGGGGGGGGGGGGGGTCACAGATGTGGTAAACGTGAGGCTGAATGGTTTAGGTTGGTTAGTTATAGTTACATATTCCATGGATCATTTTCCACAATAGCTCGTAATGATGTAGAACAATTCATTTTACATTCACATCACACATTAATCTGTACATATGGTTACATTATGAACATTTCTAAATGTGTGTTTTGAAAAATGGGAAGAAGTATGTACTTATGTGAGTTAGTAATTCTTATGCAGCACCTTTTGCAACATACAGTAATAGAAATTCTTTTAGGGAATTGAAGGAATTATCAGTTTGTATTCAAATTTTACTTTGCTGTCTGTCAGACATTTTACATCATTGACTAAGTGATCAAATATTTTTTTTGCAGCATTGTACACTCCTTTCTGTGCTAAAGACAACCCTAAAACGGAGTAATTAATATCATTTTCCATGTAAATCATTTTACGTTTTGAACTATAGGGGATTATTTACAACAAAGTTCATGAGGGAATGACAGTACTGCGAAGCAGTAGTCAAAACGCCCAACTCCTTGAACTGATGTCTACAAGATGATTGTGGGTGAGAATCACATATTACTCATACAGCACGTTTTTACACAATGAAAGCTTTCTTCCTTAAAGATGAGTTACCTGAGAACATCATTCCATTACATTAGTGAACGAGAATATCCAAAATTCACTGATTCTAAGTGCAAGTTTTGCTGAACTAAGTTATTTTAGGAGTTTGAAAATGACCTTTTTCCAGTTTAAATTCTCATTAAAATGGACACCTAAGAACTTTTAAGGTCCAATCCTATTTATTATTACCTCACCATGTGTTATGCTTATTATTGGTGTAGTATCCCTAGATTTACAGAACTGAATACCTTGTGTCTCTTTAAAATTGAGCATTAGACAGTTCATAGAAAAACATTCAATGCTGCTTTCAAGAACTTTGTTTACCATTTCTTCTGTTTCTGTAGGTATGTTTGGATTTCTGCTTGTTGTGTGTTAGAGGTATGATCGTTTAAATATATGAGGAACAGTAGTGGACCTAAGATTGAGACCTGGAACACGCCCCAAAATGATTTCTTCCCAGTCAGAATTATGTCCCTGGACTATAATAGTTGCATTACTAACGACAACTTTCTGCATTCGTTTGGCCAGATACGACATTATCCATTGGTTGGCTATTCCATCAAACCTATAAAACTTCAATTTATGTAGCAGAATACTGTGGTTCACACAGTTAAAGGGCTTAGATAAGTCGCAGAAAATAGCAAGTGGCGCTATTTTATTATTTTATGCTTATAAAACCTGATGAGTGAATATGTAAATAGCGTTCTCAGTAGAACAATCCATCTGAAATCCAAACTGTGATTATTGAGGATATTATAGTTGCTAATGTGAGATGTTGTTGTTGTTGTGGTCTTCAGTCCAGAGACTGGTTTGATACAGCTCTCCATGCTACCCTATCCTATGCTAGTTTCTTCATCTCCCAGTACCTACTGCAACCTACATCCTTCTGAATCTGCTTAGTGTATTCATCTCTTTGTCTCCCCCTATGTTTTTTACCCTCCATTGCTAAATTTGTGAACCCCTGATGCCTCAGAATATGTCCTACCAACCAGTCCCTTCTTCTCGTCAAGTAGTGCCACAAACTCATCCCCAATTCTATTCAATACCTCCTCATTAGCTATGTGATCTACCCATGTCCAAACTATTTATCGTCCATGTTTCACTTCCATACATGGCTACACTCCATACAAATACTTTCAGAAAAGACTTCCTGGCACTTAAATCATTACTCGATGTTAACAAATTTCTCTTCTTCAGAAACGCTACATTTTACATCTTCTCTACTTCGACCATCATCAGTTATTTAGCTCCGCAAAGAGCAAAACTCCTTTACTACTTTAAGTGTCTCATTTCCTAATCTAATTCCCTCAGCATCACTCTACTTAATTCGACTACATTCCATTATCCTCGTTTTGCTTTTGTTGATGATCAACTTATACCCTCCTTTCAAGACACTCTCCATTCCGTTCAACAGCTCTTCCAAGTCCTTTGCTGTCTCTGACAGAATTACAATGTCATCTGCGCCCCTTATAGTTTTTATTTCTTCTCCATGGATTTTAATACCTACTCTGAATTTTTCTTTTGTTTCCTTTACTGCTTGCTCAATATACAGATTGAATAACATTGGGGACAGGCTACAACCCAGTCTCACTCCCTTCCCAACCACTGCTTTCCTTTCATACCCCTCGACTTTTATAACTGCCATCTGGTTTCTGTACAAATTGTAAATAGCCTTTCGCTCTCTGTATTTTGCCCCTGTCACCTTTAGAATTTGAAAACGAGTACTCCAGTCAACCTTATCAAAAGCTTTCTCTAAGTCTACAAATGCTAGAAACGTAGGTTTGCGTTTCCTTAATCTTTCTTCTAAGATAAGTCGTAAGGTCAGTATTGCCTCACGTGTTCCAATATTTCTACGGAATCCAAACTGATCTTCCCCGAGGTCGGTTTCTACCAGATTTTCCATTCGTCTGTAAAGAATTCGCATTAGTATTTTGCAGCCGTGACTTATTAAACTGATAGTTCGATAATTTTCACATCTGTCAACACCGGCTTTCTTTGTGTTGGATTTATTATATTCTTCTTGAAGTCTGAGAGTACTTCGCCTGTCTCATACATCTTGCTCACCAGATGGTAGAGTTTTGTCAGGACTGGATCTCCCAAGGCCGTTAGTGGTTCTAGTGGAATATTGTCTACTCCGGGGGCCTTGTTTCGGCTCAGGTCTTTCAGTGCTCTGTCAAACTCTTCACGCAGTGTCGTATCTCCCATTTCATCTTCATCTACATTCGCTTCCATTTCCATAATATTGTCCTCAAGAACATCGCCCCTGTATAGATCCCCTGTATCCTATCCTTCCACCTTTCTGCTTTCCCTTCTTTGCTTAGAACTGGGTTTCCATCTGAGCTCTTGATATTCATGCAAGTGGTTCTCTTTTCTCCAAAGGTCTCTAGTCTGTAGGCAGTATCTATCTTACCCCTCGTGAGATAAGCCTCTACATCCTTACATTTGTCCTCTAGCCATCCCTGCTTAGCCATTTTGCATTTCCTGTCGATCTCATTTTTGAGAAGTTTGTATTACTTTTTGCCTGCTTCCCTTACTGCATTTTTATATTTTCTCCTTTCATCAATTAAATTCAATATTTCTTCTGTTACCCAAGAATTTCTACTAGCCCTCGTCTTTTTACCTACTTGATCCTCTGCTGCCTTCACTACTTCGTCCCTCAGAGCTACCCATTCTTCTTCTACTGTACTTTTTTCCCCCACTGCTGTCAATTGTTCCCTTATGCTCTCCCTGAAACCCTGTACAACCTCCAGGTACCATGTCCTTAAATTCTCACCTTTTTGCAGTTTCTTCAATTTTAATCTGCAGTTCATAACCAATAGATTGTGGTCAGAGTCCACATCTGCCCCTGGAAATGTCTTACAATTTAAAACCTGGTTCCTAAATCTCTGTTTACCATTATATAATCTATCTGATATCTTTTAGTATCTCCGGGATTCTTCCATGTATACAACCTTCTTTTATGATTCTTAAACCAAGTGTTAGCTATGATTAAGTTAAGCTAATGTGAGATATAGCTCTAGAATACGCACCCTTCTCACGCGTGATTTTCAGTCTGCCCCTTTTTTTTTACGCTACCGGCTTAGTCGACTATTTCGTTATCATCATTAATTAAAACTTTACTGTAAAGGTAATGAAAAAATACTTTTGAAAACATTATTCAAGAAGTATGTTAAGAGTTCGATCTAAATTTAACCTTTACAAGCACAGTATTTTGGTCGTAAGGAGATAAGTTAAACTAAACAATTTAATGACTAATTTTATGCTGTCAAATTCACAGTATTTTGAGGTAATATATACACAGTCTTGAATTTTGGATTTTGTAAGTGCCAGAACAGAGAACTTTTAGTACTAATCAACGATTTTTGTCAGAACATCGTGCGGCTCGCATGTGCGGTAGCTTAAACTTTTGCTGGCCAAATTCAGACTTGACACATGTACTGTATGAATCCGTTCGTTTGGACTTTCGGCTACACCCGTGTGGTACGCTGTAAACAGTGATCGTTTACTTCCTGTAGACAGAAATGGGTAACATGCAGTGTGTAGCAGAATCATGAGAGATCAGTAAGACCGAGAGGGAACGACTCAGACCGAGAAGAACGGGAGGCAGGGATGTACTCTTTCTCCTCTACTGTTCGATATGTACATAGAGGAGCCAATGACGGAAATAAAAGAAACGTTCATTAGGACGTCAGTGATAAGATTCAGTGATGACTTTTCTGTTGTCTGTGGAATTGAAGAAGAAACTTTTGACTGTAATGAATAGTCTATTGAGCACAGATTACATAAAACAAAGAGAGACAAAAGTAATGATGAGTAGCAGAAATGAGATTTATATGAGGATGGAGGATGATGTAGCAGACGAAGTATTTCTGCTACCTCGTTCGCATAGAAAGCATGACAGATGAAGAACGAAGGATGTAAGACGTGGACTAGCATAGACGAAGATAACACTGTCGTCAAATGATGCCTTCTGGTACGCAACGCAGTCCTTAACTTGAGAGTGAAATTTTTGAGAATGTACTCGTATGTGTGGAATACAGAACAATATGGCAATTCCCTTTCATATACATAGAGAATTAGAAGACGAAACTTGACCTACTAAAAGCGCTCGAATTTTTAATCCAATACGACAGATTTAACAGCGTCCTTAACGTACATGACATGAATAATAAAACATGTCTGGAAAATTTTTCAAGCAGCTCAAGATAGGCAAACCAACTTACATCATACACTCCAAGCGTGGACAATATAAGCTGGGTTGCCTGTCATAAGGTTAATGAAATACACCCCACGACACAATTATAGGATCATTTCTTCGAAATGCGCTAGTTCACTCCCACTGCCACTTAGAAGTTTGAAATTTGGCTCAAAGGTGCCTACATCCGTCCTCTGTAATGGCACAAAAGCGTGGCGCACTAAGGCATCACCCTGGGTTTCCGCGACGTTTCAAACAGCAAGATGTCCACGCATCCGAAAAAGCAGACCAGAGCTCAGAAGTTCATGTGGGAAGTAAGGTGCGTTAATGATGTAAAGTCGGCACCAAATTTCAGCACCATAGACGTGTCACACAATGGGAAGGTCGTCACACGCCCTCTTACACACGTTTCCCCGCTTCCTTCGACGCCTCTCCGATGGCGCCCAGCGTTCGAAGTCGAGGAAAACATTTCAGACACACTTCCGTTCAGAATCGACACTTTCAGGCCTCAGGTGGTGGCGTAAGGGGCGTTAATGAAACCACCCCTTTCTTTGGGATGTTGATTACCACACATTACAAGGCCGAAAACGGCATTTCGCAGTGTGATCAGCAAGAGGACGACGTACTTGAGAACTTTTCTTACTGCTCACAACCCCTGGAGCGCTCAACCCATTTCGAAACACATCGTGGATCTTTAACCCCACTGAATATGGTCGTACCCATTGGGAGTGCAGTGCGGTGGCAGTCTTTGCTATGGGGTACAGGGTGCAACACTAGGATCGTTTCAAACCCATTCGACGAAATTTATATGGGATCCAAAACAGCAAAGAGTGGTTATTGTTTTTCAGCCGGACGCTACGTTGACATATGCGTGAATAAAACGCAAAGGGTCCCTCTAAGAGCCTCTCCCCCTCCCGCCACCCAGTTCGCCAACACTCTCAGTGCCATTCGGCCGCCTTTTCTGAACACTTTAAAAATGTACCTGAACACAGACACTCTGTGATGAGAATCCTGGCCAGCTGCAGGCAGGCTGGCAGCTGCTCTTGCGCCTGCTCGTGGGCATGCGGAATCGGATGGACGTCAACAGGTTGGCTGTCTGCAACCGTCTATGTCTCCATCACACAACAGCAGATAAAATTAGTGCCCCATAAGGCAAATTGTAAATTTCTTTAACTGCCCAAGAATTGAATAAGGTTATACCAGATTATTATACATTCACAAAGAGACACATGCCAGGAAATGCAACAGAGTTTGTATATTTACCCATCATACTGTAATTCCAGACAAGACTAAATTCCTTTTATTAGATGTGACTAATTTTATACAAACGTACCAATTGATGAAACAACTTCTTTTGACACTTGGAAGATAGGTAACCATCAGATTGTAGAGACAGTTCACGGTTTAGTTCTATCTCAGACATATTAGTCACCCAGTGGGTTCTTTTACAAACATCAAAATGGCTTATACATGGGAAACTGCCTAGTGCTAACATTAGCAAACATCTTTATGGATTATGTAGACAACAATTTTTTCACTGAGCAACATACAACGTTGTCAGTTACAAGAGGTATGCCGATAAAATTCGTATTCTGTTCAAAGGGACAATAGTAGACATCCAAATTTTAGATTTGAGGTACACCCCAATATCATTTTCGCATTTGAAATACAAGAAAATAGCTCTATCAGTTTTCTTCTTCGTAATATGGAGAAGTGGGAAACTCAAACTGAAAGAAGCGATCAGACAACAAGCGATCACACTGCAGAGCATTACAGGCAGGGAAAACTTCAGACTTACAAGCTTTCCATATTTACCAAAAGTTTCAGACAAAATAGGCCAGATCTTCATAATCAGTACTGTATAAAAGTGAGACATGCGGTAGAGAATTAGCCTGTATGTGGTAAGTCGCACGCTCGTAAGATTATCTGTGACACATTTAACCAGACATATATAGAGCAAACTGAAAGGTAACTTAAGATGAGGTTAAGTGAACATTGTAATCCCAATCGCAGATCTGTTTGAGTGTACAATAGGCAACATAAAGAAAAAATATGAAATTGATACATAGGAAAGTGTTTTTAAACGAATCTCCAAGAAGAAGTAAAGATATATATGCTATTCTTAAAGTTGACCCTGATTAGATACTTAACACGTTCACGCTGGCTGGCGCTGCAAATTGTGTTTCTTGTTGTGGAGCAGCACGTGTAGTCATGCTTTCCTCCATCTGGTGGTACCGCTTTCCCTCTTTCTTGCTTTGAAGCTGCAGTCATATTCAAACGCCCTAGGCTATTATTTTACTATATCCTGAACTTTTGTTTTTAAAACAACACAAGATCACATAAAGTAATTTTACACTAAATTAATCACAAATAATGTGAGAGAAGTTCAGAGAAGTTGGGAAGCAGAATTAGGACAAATTACATGGGAAGAAATGGAAAAAGCTGTGAAGAAGATGGATGGGGGGAAAACCCTAGGACCTGATGAAGTATCAGTGGATGTGATAAGAGCAGCAGGTCCAGTGGGAATGCAGTGGCTGTATAGAGTACTACTAAGCGTGTGGAGAAATAGTACAATACCTGACTATTGGAGAACAGGAGACATTTTTCCCATCTTCAAGAAAGGCAATAAAAGACTTTTTAAAAACTACTGAGGAATAACCCTTATGAGTCATACAGCCAAACTTTTTGAAAGAATTTTACTAAATCGAATAAGTGAAAAGATAGAAAAGGAGCATGGGTTTAGGAAAGGAAGAAGCACGATCGATCTGATAATTTCTATCTGTCAACTGATGGAAGAAAGTTGGGAGTATAACAAAAGGGTGATAGACATAGAAAAGACAAATGACTCAGTTAACAGGGAAAGACTCTGGGAAGAAATGAAGATGATAGATATAGAAGATGGATACATTAATGTAATAAAGACAATGTACAGAGGACACAATTGTTGAATTAGAGCACCATTGGGGAACTCTGAATACTCTAAATAAGACGAGGACTTAAGCAAGGAAGTATTCTATCCCCTGCGATTTTTAATGTTGTGATGGAGGGAATGAATAGGGCAGTTATAGTAAAAGAAAAAGACAAGAAGATGATTTTTGCAGATGATATAGTAATGTGGGGTGATAAAGAGGTAGATGTACAGTTACAGCTTGATGCGTGGAAGGAAATAATGGAAAGGTATGGATTAAAAATAAATAAAAATAAAAGTGAAGTAATGGTATTTTGAAGAGAGAAAGGAATCAATGGAAATATTACCTTGAATGGAGAACCCCTCAAAGTGGTAGAAAGTTTCACTTATTTAGGGAGTGAAATATCTAGGGAGGGAAGAATAACTAACGAATTTAACAGGAGGTTACAGAAGGGAGACAATTTCTACCAAACAATAAAACACCTGATTTGGAACAATGAGGTTTCAGAAAGAGCAAAACTCCTTATGTATAAGAATTATTACATCCCTATTGTCACCTCTAGTGGAGAAACATGGACAATGACAGAAAGGGACTGGAGCAGACAGCAAGCAGGGGAAATGAAAATTCTCATAGCAGTTAAGGGAAAAACAAGAATGGACAGAGCAAGGAATGTAGAGATTAGAAAGGACCTTAAACAAGAAAGTATGACAGAAGAAATTGAAAAAAAGAGATTAAGATGTTATGGACATGTTAAGAGGATGCATGGGCAGAGACTCCCCAAAATTATTGAACTAAAGATGGATGGGAAAAGACCTAGAGGGCGCCCAAGGACATGGTGGAAATGGGAGTGAGAATATCTGTAGAAAGGAGAGGTGTGACGTGGCAGCAAGTGGAGGCAGAAAAGTGGTGGGAGGACCGAGCCAAATGGAGAGGACTTGTCAGCACCCAGAGCCGGCAGTAGCTGGAGCGGGATTCGGATATAGACAGATAGGATGTGATAGAATTCTCTCGTTTAAGGGCACACGAGTTGGTGCACACAGCTGTTCATTACGTCTGGCTGACACGCAATAAATTACACGCTATTGTATTGCTGATAGCATAATTGGTACCGTAGAGTATGAACCGCCAGCCGCACAGCCCATCCGATGGCAGCATCTAGCGTGAATCACCAGTGGTTCGGGCCACCCGATGGCAGGTCTAGTGCGAATCTCCGGTGGTACACTGCGGCGTGAAAGTGTTAATGTATAACACAACCTCAAGAGTACTACATATTAAATGTGTAGAATAATAACAGTTACCAGTCAGAACAGAAGACGATTTTATTTAAATCACGAATGATTTTGGGGTTGCGCCCATCTTCAGGTGGTTTATATTCATTTCCATGTCTCTGTACTCAGTTTTACTGTTCACTGTTTAAACAAAAAATAAATCTTGTGATGATGACTAAATAGAAACAATTGAAGTAACTGTCAGTGGCTATGCGACATATTTTGAAAAATCGATATGGATGCGACAGCATGCGTGAGATACCTAATATGTTGTAAACACCTTCTAGGGCTCATACAACAGACTCTGCCTTACTCTAGGTAAGGTCAAGTGTTTTAGACAGCTCTTGGGCTAGGGACCATTGGTAAATCCCAGCAGAAGGATAGTCTTAGTGTCACTATCGTACAGTGCAAGATCGAAGTATGAATATTATATACTTCCTCCAGCTTAGGCAAATAGAGCATATCGTTTTGTTATTTTTGCATTTAATGATACTGGTATACAATGGGCCTTAGGGGCTTATGAAAACTCCTTTATTTCAAGGGCGGCTCATTAGAAAGCCTCAACAAAAGAGGATTTTTACCATTTTTTCGTACCAAAACCGAGCCGCGGATTCCAAGATGGCAATCCGCAACAAATACATGAAATTTTTACTACATATTCCTAAGATCCTAATCTCGAACAATCTTGAAAATTTTCTTGATATTTTTACCCGTTTCCGAGATCCGGAGCTTCAAAGTTATCCTACTTATACACGTAAAATATGCATGTAAAATTCGGTATGAGGCGAAATCTAAATTTAAAAAAACGCAGTAAATTCCTCAAATTCTATCGATATTTCTCTAGACATTTATACATAAGTGCCATCTTCCCGTTTTCAAAAATCTTTATTGGTTCATGGACGGTTCCTCAGAAAAAATAAATATTTTTTACCGTTTTTTCGTACCAAAACCGAGCCACGGTTTCCAGGACAGTTATGAATAACAAAAGGGTGAAATTTTTACGACATGTTTCTATGTCCGAGATGCATAGGTTCAAGGTTACCTTGCAGGTATGAGTATATCAAAAATTTACCGATACATAAAGTGTTTTCATGAGTGACATAGAGAAGTGAAACAGCGAAGCACAAAAAATGGGAGTGTGGTCCTGTTAAAAAAACTCTGACTGAGAAGTGGGGTACCAGCTGCATCATTCTACCTTCCTTAGTACGCTTAAAAAAGTTCCCAAAAATTTTGGCATGTGAACGTAGTCGCGTTTTTTTTATTCTGATAGAGAAGGAGACGGTGGGTATGACGCAGGTAAGTAATAAATACTGGAAGATAGTTGTTATGTAGAAAGAGCGAAGCAGACAATGCCATTTGCAAGATTTTAAATCTCCTCTCTTTTACCATTGTACAAGATAATCGTATTGTTAACAAACTTTTTGTAGCAAGTTATTTTATTTTTAAATAAACATTCTGACCAGGGCTGAGGAGACTGAAAAACGTACAAATGCTCTCAGTATTGTGAACAATAACATTAACTTCACTGTAGAACATCATGTAGATACTGTCTCTAATGTAAATAACAAGTACGCCTTTCAAATCCACAGCAAACACATCATCAGTGATGGTGCCATTAACAATTCCTTCTTTCACCCAATACAGCAAACAATGACGTTTTTAGGTCTACACTTCATTATATAAACAAATTCCCACTTATACCTCTTCATGAAAGAAAATTACTTTATCAATGGAATTTTACACAGGAATGGATACGATAAACTTCACAAAAAGAAACAGATTGACAAGAACGAATACATACATTTGCACACATGCCCTTTATAGGAAAGACTTCGTACCAAGTTGCTAACCTTCATAAAAGTGGTATTCCAAAAACCTACAGCTCATACAATAAGGTACAACAGCACATCATTCTCTGCACCAAGACAAATAGTGTGACAGCAAATTAGGGTTTTAAAAATCTTTTATGTGACAACTGTTCACAATTCGATATAGAGCAGACAGATGGGAGAGCCACTATAAGATTAAGATACGAAGAATGTGTAGATGCCTTCTGGCTAAACAACTTTGATAAATTCACTTTTGTAAAACATCTGTATGAACATGAACACTCAACCGTTACATATAACATGCAGATACTACACAATCTCAGCAAACAAAAGAAAATGAATCTTGAAGAGTTTGAAATTTACTCCATAGTTCCGATTCATCAGACCTAATTCTAAATGAACAAGTAGACCTTACAGAAAAGCTTCTTGTCCCCTCACAATCAGTAACTTAAAAATTAACATTGACTATTTATCCTTATGTAGTCTGCCAGCAACCATTCTATGTATTATAAATGATGCTTTGGTTCTACAATCATACAACAATTTCATTTTCATAATTTGTTTTATCCGTCACGTTTTTGTATGAGTAAAATCTCTTACGTCTTAGATCTAAGCTTTTGGACCATAACCTCTGTTTTCTAATATAAACACATTGTATGTTGTGAGTGAATAAGCTGCTGAAGTTACTAACATCTGTAGTGTCACTATCACAGACAGAAAATGGAAGTACCAATAATTACCACAGTGGTTAATAATAATGTTAATGTATGAAAATGGAAATATTTCTGTAAAAAATGTGATCCATGTAATGTGGACACGATGTGCATACTCCTGCTATATGTAAATACTGTGATGTTCTTCAACACATGTTGCTGAGCCACTTTCAGTACTTACAACTGACTGTACTAGGTCATTATGAAATTATTTTTTTATTGAAACAGTGACCTCCAAGACTGAGTATAGAATTCTGGTAGTTTTTTAAAATAAAATCATCATCTTTTATGACCAATAGGTGTTATTATTTTGCAGCCTATGAACAGTCACGGATTTCAATTGTATCCATTACGGATAAAATACACTTAATTTCTATGAAGTTCTTGCATTACTGGAAATGTAATTATGTTCAACAACAGTAAACAGTTTTATGTCTACTAACACAATGAAGTTGATGACAATGGTTGCATTCCCTGTTTAATTTATAATATGGAAACTTTTGTTGTTTTACAGGATAAGGTTACAACTTGTGAGGATACGTATATGGTCTCATTGTTGCAAACAGTGTCATACGAGTGACCGGATGTTGACGCAGAAGGTGTTTTAGCAGTTTGAAGCAGATTGACATTGTAATTGTAGGTTATTGGCATCAGCACATCTTAAAAATATTTACATTATTTTCAAAAATATGTATACAGTTGTCCTGTAGGAACAAATACTTTCATATATTTGTTACCTTGTAAATTCGTAAGTAGCGATTTTATTTTATTAGTATTAATCATGTTACTTTTATTGATGTTAACCAATGATCTTAAAATATAATTAATGTTAATAAGTGAATAATTCCTCCCCCCATGAACCATGGACCTTGCCGTTGGTGGGGAGGCTTGCGTGCCTCAGCGATACAGATGGCCGTACCGTAGGTGCAACCACAACGGAGGGGTATCTGTTGAGAGGCCAGACAAACGTGTGGTTCCAGAAGAGGGGCAGCAGCCTTTTCAGTACTTGCAGGGGCAACAGTCTGGATGATTGACTGATCTGGCCTTGCAACATTAACCAAATCGGCCTTGCTGTGCTGGTACTGCGAACGGCTGAAAGCAAGGGGAAACTACAGCTGTAATTTTTCCCGAGGACATGCAGCTTTACTGTATGATTAAATGATGATGGCATCCTCTTGGGTAAAATATTCCGGAGGTAAAATAGTCCCCCATTCGGATCTCCGGACGGGGACTACTCAGGAGGATGTCGTTATCAGGAGAAAGAAAACTGGCGTTCTACGGATCGGAGCGTGGAATGTCAGATCCCTTAATCGGGCAGGTAGGTTAGAAAATTTAAAAAGGGAAATGGATAGGTTAAAGTTAGATATAGTGGGAATTAGTGAAGTTCGGTGGCAGGAGGAACAAGACTTCTGGTCAGGTGACTACAGGGTTATAAACACAAAATCAAATAGGGGTAATGCAGGAGTAGGTTTAATAATGAATAGGAAAATAAGAATGCGGGTAAGCTACTACAAACAACATAGTGAACGCATTATTGTGGCCAAGATAGATACGAAGCCCACACCTACTACAGTAGTACAAGTTTATATGCCAACTAGCTCTGCAGATGATGAAGAAATTGAAGAAATGTACGATGAAATAAAAGAAATTATTCAGATAGTGAAGGGAGACGAAAATTTAATAGTAATGGGTGACTGGAATTCGGTTGTGGGAAAAGGGAGAGAAGGAAACATAGTAGGTGAATATGGATTGGGGCTAAGAAATGAAAGAGGAAGCCGCCTAGTAGAATTTTGCACAGAGCACAACTTAATCATAGCTAACACTTGGTTTAAGAATCATGAAAGAAGGTTGTATACGTGGAAGACCCCTGGAGATACTAAAAGGTATCAGATAGATTATATAATGGTAAGACAGAGATTTAGGAACCAGGTTTTAAGTTGTAAGACATTTCCAGGGGCAGACGTGGACTCTGACCACAATCTATTGGTTATGACCTGCAGATTAAAACTGAAGAAACTGCAAAAATGTGGGAAATTAAGGAGATGGGACCTGGATAAACTGAAAGAACCAGCGGTTGTAGAGAGTTTCAGAGAGAGCATAAGGGAACAATTGACAGGGATAGGGGAAAGAAATACAGTAGAAGAAGAATGGGTAGCTCTGAGGGATGTAGTAGTGAAGGCAGCAGAAGATAAAGTAGGTACAAAGACGAGGGCTGCTAGAAATCCTTGGGTAACAGAAGAAATATTGAATTTAATTGATGAAAGGAGAAAATATAAAAATGCAGTAAAAGAAGCAGGCAAAAAGGAATACAGACGTCTCAAAAATGAGATCGAAAGGAAGTGCAAAATGGCTAAACAGGGATGGCTAGAGGACAAATGTAAGGATGTAGAAGCTTATCTCACTAGGGGTAAGATAGATACTGCCTACAGGAAAATTAAAGAGACCTTTGGAGAGAAGAGAACCACGTGTATGAATATCAAGAGCTCAGATGGCAGCCCAGTTCTAAGCAAAGAAGGGAAGGCAGAAAGGTGGAAGGAGTATATAGAAGGTTTATACAAGGGCGATGTACTTGAGGACAATATTATGGAAATAGAAGAGGATGTAGATGAAGACGAAATGGGAGATACGATACTGCGTGAAGAGTTTGACAGAGCACTGAAAGACCTGAGTCGAAACAAGGCCCCCGGAGTAGACAACATTCCATTAGAACTACTGACAGCCTTGGGAGAGCCAGTCATGACAAAACTCTACCAGCTGGTGAGCAAGATGTATGAGACAGGCGAAATACCCTCAGACTTCAAGAAGAATATAATAATTCCAATCCCAAAGAAAGCAGGTGCTGACAGATGTGAAAATTACCGAACTATCAGTTTAATAAGCCACGGCTGCAAAATACTAACGCGAATTCTTTACAGACGAATGGAAAAACTGGTAGATGCAGACCTCGGGGAGGATCAGTTTGGATTCCGTCGAAATGTTGGAACACGTGAGGCAATACTGACCTTACGACTTATCTTAGAAGAAAGATTAAGAAAAGGCAAACCTACGTTTCTAGCATTTGTAGACTTAGAGAAAGCTTTTGACAATGTTGACTGGAATACTTTTTTTCAAATTCTAAAGGTAGCAGGGGTAAAATACAGGTAGCGAAAGGCTATTTACAATTTGTACAGAAACCAGATGGCAGTAATAAGAGTCGAGGGGCATGAAAGGGAAGCAGTGGTTGGGAAAGGAGTGAGACAGGGTTGTAGCCTATCCCCGATGTTATTCAATCTGTATATTGAGCAAGCAGTAAAGGAAACAAAAGAAAAATTTGGAGTAGGTATTAAAATTCATGGAGACGAAGTAAAAACTTTGAGGTTCGCCGATGACATTGTAATTCTGTCAGAGACGGCAAAGGACTTGGAAGAGCAGTTGAACGGAATGGACAGTGTCTTGAAAGGAGGATATAAGATGAACATTAACAAAAGCAAAACGAGGATAATGGAATGTAGTCAAATTAAATCGGGTGATGCTGAGGGAATTAGATTAGGAAATGAGACACTTAAAGTAGTAAAGGAGTTTTGCTATTTAGGAAGTAAAATAACTGATGATGGTCGAAGTAGAGAGGATATAAAATGTAGACTGGCAATGGCAAGGAAAGCATTTCTGAAGAAGAGAAATTTGTTAACATCGAATATAGATTTATGTATCAGGAAGTCGTTTCTGAAAGTATTTGTTTGGAGCGTAGCCATGTATGGAAGTGAAACATGGACGATAACTAGTTTGGACAAGAAGAGAATAGAAGCTTTCGAAATGTGGTGCTACAGAAGAATACTGAAGATAAGGTGGATAGATCACGTAACTAATGAGGAGGTATTGAATAGGATTGGGGAGAAGAGAAGTTTGTGGCACAACTTGACTAGTAGAAGGGATCGGTTGGTAGGACATGTTTTGAGGCATCAAGGGATCACAAATTTAGCACTGGAGGGCAGCGTGGAGGGTAAAAATCGTAGAGGGAGACCGAGAGATGAGTACACTAAGGAGATTCAGAAGGATGTAGGTTGCAGTAGGTACTGGGAGATGAAGCAGCTTGCACAGGATAGAGTAGCATGGAGAGCTGCATCAAACCAGTCTCAGGACTGAAGACAACAACACAACAAGTGAATAATTAATAATGCAAAGCTTGTGGCACACAATCATTAGTCGAATTATCCAGCATTATTGCCATTTTTGATATGTTGACAGACTGATTAAAACTATACTTATTAAATCGCTGGAATGTTAGGGTTTCTGTCATAAGGTCTTTGACCTCTTTAGTTCAAAATGTGGTAATAGGGTCGACTTCTATAATGTTATAAGGACGTAATTATTACTCATAGAGAGTTAATAATTGTAATGGAACATTCTA
This sequence comes from Schistocerca gregaria, assembly GCF_023897955.1. Taxonomy (NCBI): domain Eukaryota; kingdom Metazoa; phylum Arthropoda; class Insecta; order Orthoptera; family Acrididae; genus Schistocerca; species Schistocerca gregaria. The sequence goes on from NC_064922.1 coordinate 136,215,790, forward strand.
TAAGTTTTGGTGTTGCAACTGGGCCAGTGCATAGCCGAGTTGCTTTTTTTAAGTACCTTCCTGTGATAAGGCCTGATGATCTATGTGTAATGTATATACACTTGATGTTTATGAATTAGTATTGTACATATTTGTTATCTAGTTTCCTCTTTTTGGTGCAGGAAAGTCGAAGATAGTCCGAAGTTGGCCTGAAATCGCTTGTCTTTAACAACAGTAATTGTACGACTGTGTTTTTTTACAATGTAGTAGATTTGTTACCTTTTTAAGTTGTCTGCCATTAAAAGACAGTCTACGTGATGGTTTTAATTTAAATTGTTTGCACCTGTAATCTTTATGTATTTAGTTATAACGACAAACGCTAAATTTGTGTGGTTTATCTGGTAACTGAAATTTGATGAAATGTTTTGGTACTACGTGGAGGAATCAATTTTTTATGTTGTTTCGGGTCAATTGCCACCTTTCACGTCACATTTATTCATAAGAAGTAGTGAGTGGTATCGAATGAAGATTTGAAATTCATTCAGTGTTTGTAGGTTTCTCGAAGGCTTTTGATACCGCTCCTCATAAACTACGTCTAATAAAGTTACGTGTGTATGGAGACTGGGTTCCTCAATTTCTGTCAGAAAATGTCACAGTTTGAAGTAATTGTTGGTATCCAGTAAAACTGAAGTGATATGTGGGGTTCCCCGAAGATGTGTTACAGACTTTCTGCTATTCTTAATCAGTACAAACGACTTAGGGGACAATGTGAGCATCCCTCTTGCGTTGTATGCAGTTAATGCTGCAGCTGACCTTCGAGTAAACTCATCAAACGATCAAAGCGAATTGCAAAATGATTTAGAAAATGAATCAGTATGGTGAGAAAAGTGGCCATTGACTCTAAGCAATAAATAGAATGAAGATATCGAAAAAATTGAAAGAATGGCCGTTATGTTGTATTATCGTGAAGTAGAAGGTAGAGTGTCCCGGATATCATAAAGTAGTTGGGCAGCATTCTTTAAAACAAAGATGCTTTTCGTTACCACAAGACCTTTTCACGAATTTTGAGATATCACTTTCTCCTGTGAAAACAAAACAAACAAAAATTGTTGACTCCAACATACTCAGAGAGGAATGATTATTGCAGTAAAACGAGAGAAAACAGAGACCGCTCAGAAAGTTTTAGGTACCCGCTTAGCGAAGTGTTATTCGAGAGTGGAATAGTCTAGAAATGGTCTGTAAGTAGTTCTGTGATTCGTCTGCCTAGCACTTAAGTGTGAGTTTCAGAATAATCATTGAGACCTAGATGTCGACAGGCACTTTCCGATGTCAGTTTTCACGTGCTCCGTTGTACTTTTTGTGTTAAGAACGAGTCGCTTGTAGTTCATCGCTGGGGCTGTTGTCGGATCGCACAGTGACCAGCTGCAGCGTGGTTGCATTGGACTCGTAGCTGCTACAGCTCGCGGCGGTCGCAGAGGCGGCAGTCGGGGGCGGCCGAATTTAGGCCTAGCGGCGCCGCCCCCATCGCACGCGGGGGCGGCGACGGGTTACTGCACGCACACGGCGGAGGGCCGGGTCGAGTGTCAGAAGAGCTTCTATGCGTGTTGTGTGACTCGAATGACTATACACTGCGTTCACAACACGTCCAAATAAAACAAAGCACAATAAGTACGACTGTTAGGCAGCTAATCGCTGTGGGAATAAGTTTTTTTTTCTCGGCAAAAAACACGGACATAATACAATACCATCACTTTAACTGGAGTGAACACAGATCTGCAGTCTGTACGAAATGTTAGGATCTCTCCGTGCGCTGCACAAACGTAAAAATGTTTAGCATTTTGAGCACAAAAAGAAACTTGTAGAATCCGTGGCATTACCAACTGTAGATTATGGTGATGCTATTATTCAACAAATCTACGAAGATATGGATGTAGCAAGGATAAAATACAGGGAGCGAACACTTATTGACTACATGTACAAAAATCAGACTGCAGTTACAAGAGTACAAGGACATGAAACTGAAGTAGTGGTTCAGAACGGATTATAGTGTATCCACGATTTTATGAAATCTGTACATTAAGTAGGCAATACAGGAAACCAAAGATAAATTCCGAGAACTAATTCAAGATTACGGCGAAGAAATTAAAACTTGGAGATTTGCCGATAACATTGCAGTTTTGTCAGAGACGTCTAACGATTTGGAAGAGTAGTTGAACGGAATAGTGAGTGTCTGGAAAATAGATTATATGAGGAGTATTAACATAAGTGAAATAAGGGTATGGAAGTAGCCAAATAAATGAAGTGATGCAGAAGGAATTATATTAGGAAATGAATCATTAAAAGTAGTAGATGAGGTCATTTGCTATTTGTGCAGCAAACTAACACATGATAGCAGAAGTAGAGTGGGTATAAAATGCAGCCTGGCTGAAGCAGAAAAGGCATATCTGAAAAAAAGGAATTTCTTAATCTATATTTATATACAAGGTGAGTCACTAACTACTGCCCCCAAGAATAACCCCGGCAGTATGACAACAGCTAAAAACTTTGTGGGACAAAAGTTGGATGGGACAACGAGGGCCATAATATGACGTTGGTTTTTTGTTGCTAGTTGGGATTGCTTCGGAGATATGGTCAACTTTTTTAAATGGGATGCTATAGTTTGATACTTATTTTCTGATAGCGGCTGTTGAGACTAATCCAATGATGTGTAACACTAAGGTCTTTGAAGGTCAACGAAGGTCAAAAAGGTGGCATGAACGTCCATTTACAGAATGTGTTCGGAGTGATGACCATTGGTGTCAATGCAGTGCTGATATCTTATTGTCATGGATTGAGTGGTATTCCTTATCACATTGGCACTTATTGTTTGGATAAGATATATGCAAAATGAAAAAAAGCATAAGGAATAAAAAAGAACAACCCTAATAAAATTTGTATAAATCGAGAAATATAAAAATAGCACAGCAGTGAAACCAGGATTCCTCTGCACAAGTGAAAGCCTAGCATTGAATTATAATTTAGACGAATTAGAAGTACTGGAAAGAAAAATTGCGAACAAAATTTTGGTTCAATAAGAAATACACAACCTGGAAATTAAAAATTAATGATGAAGTATAACAAAACATAAAAAATATCAGAAATAAAAGAAAAATACATGTGCCTCAGTTACATCTGGGACACGAGATTAATAAAAAGTTAGATATGAGAAATCAAAAAATACAAATCATAAAAAAGAAACTGAAAAAAATGTTCCCAAACGAGAAATTTTAAAATTATCAGTATTCTAAGGTAGAAGTGCTAATAGAGCAGGTATTAAGAACTCTGAAGAAATAGAAACATAACATAGTGACAAGAGGGCTGAGTCTTCTGGAAAAACAAAATATGTAAAGGAATTTAACAATGGCTTATGGGCATTAGCTGGCTATAGAGATAATAAAAAAAGAAAAGTTAATGTCTAATACAAAAGCCTTATTCCTCTGTTTTTCTTTGAAATGTTTTGACTACACTTTTGACGCTGTAAATCGAAATGCCTTCAATAATTTTAAGTTATTCCATTAAAAGGTGACCAGTGTCATTACAGGTAAAAGGCATTCATTCAAGGCAGTAGAAAAGTCATGGAGACTTTGGACCACAGGTTTATTCTGGTCATTTCATGGACTTTGGTAGTTGGCGAACTAAACAAGTTAGTCGAGTTTTTTTGTGCTAGTTGTCTCTGATAAATGTAACAGTTTTCAGACTTGGTGTAAGTTCTATCAGTTACACGATAACTCACAAAAAACTACTGTGTCTCAATTATACTTCTTGTGCTTCTGGTTTTGTGATCTCCAGTACTGAAGTAATCAACATAACCTGTAACCTTCTCGCTTCTCGTGTGTTGGGTTTGTTTTTATACAGAAGTCTGTCACCAGAGATAAGAGAGAAGTTGCAAGGTGTAATTCATGCTTGCAGCATGTTTAGAGACAGTTCTCTCGCCAGGTTGCATACCTGTGTTCGTGGCCGTTAGTGGGATACGTAGATACAACTTCTGAAATTTTGTCACCAAGTGGGGTACGAAGAATGAAGAAGGAGAACAATGGAGAAGAGTAGTGTTCAGAGATACAGCTTTCACAGTAAATGGCTATTCTGCGCTACGTAGTACGAACCAACCGAGCAGAATGGCAACTCTGTGTTAAGCAGAACGGACGACGAGAAAAAGATGGTGAAGCGGGGCTCAGAGATTTTAGCACTGAAGTGGGGTTCAAAGAGCTAACTCGATTAGTAACATCTTTGCATTAGTGCAGTCGAACTTCTGAGGGCACGGTGCCAACAGGAGTACAAAGAATGAACCATTGTTCATAGACTTGTAGCCTCTGACCCTCCCCTGGCTGTCTTGAATGTATCTTTGATGGTGCTGATGCAGCAGTCGAACTTTTCGGTTGGTGCTAAGTGAGATTACTTTTTAAAAACCCATTTTGAGTAATCCACTTTCATCTACTTTTTAGGATCACCATCTACATTTGTAGATTATCATAAATAGGCGACTTTTTAAAGTTGTTTTAAATTGTTAACTAATAAAAAACAGATGTCCTTGTTCAAAATGGTTATAAAGTTATGCATCATATACATTTACTCATAGATAACAACTCTTACTTTATGCTTATTTGGTGCAGTTCTTATAGCATCCAGGTTAAGTTTTTAATTATAATTTAAGTCTACATCCGAATCACCTAGTTCTTTCTCCAACCAGGAAATTGGAAAGAAAGAAGGTATGTCGTCAATTACCAATACATATGCAATTTTTCTCTGTGAACTACTTGTTGTATACCGTTAGGCCACACCTCACTGTCTAGTGGTTGGTATCACTGCCTCTAAATCACAGGACCCAAGGTTCGATTCCTTGTCAGGTTGAATATTTTCTTCAGTGACTGAGTATTTTTGTTATCTTCAGCATTTCGTCTCATCTTCATCGACACGCAAGTTGGGTAAAGCATAAAGACTTGCTCCAGGTGGCCGAACAACCCCTGTTGGTATCTCTTCGCCAACAAATACGAACATTACAATTTTTTGCTTAGACTTAACACCATTCCTTTTGTCTAGCTAAAAGTATTCGGGGATTAAACATTCTTTCGGCATTCCACATTCTTTCGGCCATGAGTTGCTAACTTTTTCTCATACTCAGTTATATTTCCGTATAGATCTCTAAATTTACCAGTTTACCAAACAACAGCAGTTAAATGTTGTTATTTCATCAGTTTTAAATAAAAAAATCGGCTTTTCTATTGTACAATGTAACCATTCTTTGTAAGTAGACCAAAATGGGAACGGATGTTTAAAAAGATTTTTTTACCTCCTCTGATATAGCAAGTGTCCTGAAATCCATTCTTTTCTGCGAGTGCAACAATGTGTCGCAGTTAATGCTGAGGCCTTGTATTCCACAGTTATAACCAGATTTACGTAATTCTGCAGGCTTTCGTGGCCGTTGTCACAATAGTTCTGGTTTATTAGGCCACGTCATATTTCTACTAAAAGTACCGCCGTTTCTATCTCTTTGCTAGAATCTTCCTCAATATCCTCTGTTGTCCACTACTGCAGAATATAAATATTTTACAAATGACGTAGGGTCCCACGAGTAATGTTATTGTGCAAGTCTTAAGCAAAAGAGCAAGTACATCACATAGACTTGAACTATTCCCTATTACAGAAATTAGTTCCTTAAAAAGCAGTTAACGTATTGTGTGTACAAAACAGAGAACTGGAGATGGAATACGTCAAAGTTAAAAAGACGCAAACTGGCATACCTGGTAAAATAAATTCCCAAATAGGAAGAACATAAACTACTATTGGAAAACAGGAAGCCATTAACGACCTGCAATCAATGCTTAAAAATTCCTTTAAACACATTGTATGGACAAATATGTATGTTGTAGTTAGTATCTTCCGAGTTATTAGACCGCGTCATATTTCTACTAAAATGATCGACATTTCGGCCCCTCTGCTGGGATCTTCTTCAAGATCCTCTGGTGTCCACTACTGCTCTTATTTTATCATTGTGATCGTTTCTCCCTTTCTCGGCTCAACAAAATATTTCGCATTCGGAGGAGAAAATTGGTGATTGGAATTTCGTGAGAATATCGCCCCGCAATGAAAAACGCCTTTGTTTTAATGATTTCCATCCCAAATCCTGTATCATTTCAGTGACACTCTCTCCCCTACTTCGCGGTAATACAGAACGTTCTGCCCTTCTCCGTCAATCCTATCTGGTGAGAATCCCACACCACGCAGCAGTATTCTAAAAGAGGATGGACAAGCATAGTGTAGGCAGTCTCCTAAGTGTCCTGCCAATAAATCGGTCTTTGGTTAGCCTTCCCCATAACATTTTCTTTGTGTTCATTCCAATGTAAGTTGTTCGTAATTGTAATTCCTAGGTACTTAGTTGGATTTTGTTGGATTTACGGTCTTTAGATTAGAATGATTTATCCTGTAACCGAAGTTTAATGGATTCCTTTTAGCACTAATGTGGATGACCTCACACTTTTCGTTATTTAGGGTCAACTGCCAATTTCGCACCATCCGAATATCTTTTCTAATTCGTTTTGCAATTTGTTTTGATCTTATGATGACTTTATTAGTCGATAAACGACAGCGTCATCTGCAAACATCCTAAGACTGCTGCTCAGATTGTCTCCCAAATCGTTTATATCGATTAGAATCAGAAAAGGGCCTATAACATTCCCTTGGGAAACGCCAGAAATCACTTCTGTCTTATTCGAAGACTTTCCGTCAGTTACTGCGAACTGTGACTTCTCTGATAGGAAATCACGAATCCAGTCACAGAACAGAGATGATATTCCATAAGCACGCAATTTCACTGCAAGTGTCAGTGTCAAAAGCGTTCCGGAAATCCAGAAATATCGTATCAGTTTGAAAGCTCTTGTCAACAGCACTCAACATTTCACGTGAGTAAAGAGCTAGTTGTATTTTACAAGAACGATGTTTTCTAAATCCGTATTGACTGTATATCAATAGACCGCTTTCTTCGAGGTAATTAACAATGTTCGAACACAATATATGTTGCAAAATCCTGCTGCATATCGACGTTAATGATATGAGTGTGTAATTTCGTAGATTACTCCTACTACTTTTCTTGAATACTGATGTGTTTTGTGCCACTTTCCAGTCTTTGGGTACGGATCTTTCGTCGAGTGAACTGTTGTATATTATTGTTAAGTATGGAGCTATTGCATCAGCATACTCTGAATAAAGTCTGGACCAGATGACTTGCTTTTGTTAAGTGATTTAACTTGCTTCACTACTCCGCGGATATTTAGCTTTACGTTACTCATGTTGGCAGGTGTACTTGATTCGAATTGTGGAATATTTACTTCGTATTCTTTTGTGAAGGCATTTCGGAAGGCTGTGTTTAGTAACACTGCTTTGGCAGCACTGTTTTCGGTAGTATCTCCATTGCTATCGCGGAGAGAAGGCATTGATTGTTTCTTGCCGCTAAAATACTTCACATATGACCAGAATCTCTTTGGATTTTCTGCCATGTTTCGAGACAACGTTTCGTTGTAGAAACTATTATAACCATCTCGCATTGAAGTCAGCGCTACATTTCGAGCTTGTATAAAAGATCACTCATCTTGGAGATTTTGCTTCTGTTTAAATTTGGCATGTTTATTTTGTCGTTTCTGCAACTGTGTTCTGACCTGTTTTGTATACCAAGGAGAATCATCACCGTCGTTTGTTAATTTATTTGGTTCAAATCTCCCAAATGCTGCCGACACTATTTATTTGAATTCGCTACATCTGGTCTATACTTACATTACTCTGGAAGGAGCTGAGATTGTCTCTCAGTAAGGCATCAAGTGAATTCTGCTTTTTGAATATGTACATTTTTCGTTTAGTTTTGGAGAATTTTGGGGTTACAATATTCAATCTCGGCTGCGACAACCCTGTGTTCACTAAGCCGTGTGTCCGCTTTGACGCTCTTTATTAACTCAGGAAGATTTGTTGCCAAGACGTCAAGTGCGTTTTCACAACAGTTTATTATTCGCGTGGGCTTCTGAAATAACTGCTCTAAATAATTTTCAGAGAATGAGTTTAGCACAATTTCGGATGATGTTTTATGCGTACCTTCAGAATCAAACATATCGAGGGTTAATTAAAATCACCACAAACTATAACCGTGAGAGTCGGGTACGTGTTTTAAATCAAAGTTTTCTTTGAACCTTTCAGCAACTGTGTCATCTGAATTGGGAGGTCTGTAAAGCGATCCAATTTTTATTTTATTCCGATTGCCAACAATGACCTCTGCCCATACTAATTCATAGGGAATATCTACTTCAATTTCACGACAAGATAAACCACTTGTAACAGCAACAAACACGCCACCGCCAACCGTGTTTAGCCTATCCTTTCGGAAAACCGTTAGGTTCTTCGCAAAAATTTATGTTGAGCTTATCTCCTGCTTTATCCAGCTTTCAGTGCCTATAACGATTTGAGCAGTGCTTTCTATTAGTGCTTGGAGCAGACGGAACGTAGTTTATTATTTTTTCTCAGCACCCAGCGTCTGGGAATTTCACATGTACACCATTCAACTTTTGTATATTAGTATTGTCTAAGTAGACAAATTATAAAATATAGCGAAACATATCACAGAAGCTGTTCTTAAGCCGTCCGACTGTTGTTAGCATTTAATGCACTTAGATAGCCTTTCACTGGGTCAAACACACTACCCATTCTGTAGTCATAAATTGTAGCTTCCAGTTTAGTAATACCATCTTCTTGTCGCAGGGAAAATGTAAAAGTTTATTATAGACACATATACAGTCACTTTACAAAATCGGTACGACGGTTACCAATATCTCTGTTGACTCCTGGCTTTTGATATGACACATTAATTTGTCATATATCTTTTCAGAAAACTGGAACTGACCATCGTTAAACAGTCTGCTCCAACTGTCTTATCGTTGTTCATAATTATATTAGTGTTTCCTTGATGGTCTTCCTGCACATGAAGTCGTGGTTTGATGTTAGGCAGTCATACATCTCCAATTTGTTAAAACCTCAGAACAATTTTGGTTTATATCCAGGTCCATAAGGCAATAATCATGTGCATGGAATTGCTGCAATATCACAGGCAGCCCGTGTATTACTAAAAATATTTTAATGTCAGCCCGTTCCACATTATATGATAGTCACAGGACTTTTATATTCAGTTATGAAAAGGATAGATTGCTACTCAGCATAAAGATGACACACCTTGGGTTGCAGACAGGACCAACGAAAAAACTGTTAAACATGTAACTTTCGGCCAAGGCCTTCTTTAAATAAGGAAGAGAAAGGTTTTGGCCAAAATCTCTTTGCGTAACAATATTTTTGTTGTGACTGTCTGCAGGTGAACGTGTTATCTTTACCGTGAGTAGCAATCTATCCTTTTCACAAGTGTTGATAGTCCAACCTGAAATTTGAATTGGTTAGATTCCCATATTTCCTCGAAATGGTTTCCAGTGCTCCCTTGTTACCCTGCATTCGGGAGCTACACATGGTGATACAAAGTGACAAAGCTAATTGCGACCATTAAGATCCGTTGTGAAATAAACAAATATTAGTAGAAGAAAATCGAAATATGTTTGCTTTTGAATCGTAACATTGAAAATGATCTATCCATAAGTGATCGAACAACCGATAAATATGACTTTGCTAGATGGGAAACAACAGCATCGTCCGCCAACAAACTAAGAGTGCTGCTAACATTGTCTTCTGGGTCTTTTATATGGATTAAGAACCGAAGAGGGTCCATGACACATCTCTGGGAACCCGAAATATTACTTCGGTTTCAAAACGCGAGTATCCGTCAGTTACCCCGAAATACATTCTTTGTATCGGGAATTTGTGAATCCAAAAGCACAGTTAAGACAGGACTCCATGGGCACAGAGTTTGGTTAGAAGCCGCTTGGAAGGAAGGGTGTAAAAGCCTTCTGGAAACCTTGAAATTTAAAATCAGACTGATATACCTTGTCGATAGTACTCATTATTTCTTGAGTTTCACAAGACTCTGAATCCGTGCTGGTTGTATGCCAATAGGTAGTTTCCTTAGAGGTTTTTATTAATGTTGGAACACTTTAAACGTTTCAAAATACAGTTAAAATCATTATTTCTTTAATTATGTTTTTTTAATTGTTTTAACTTGTGCAACTCTCGAGCCCTTCGGTACGGATCTCTCATGTTTTGAGCAGTTGTACATGGCTGCCAAAATTGTGACCACTTCGTCACAGTACTCCAAAACAGACCTAACTGACATACAGTATGGACTAAAAACTTTACCTTTATTACGTGACTCGAGTTGTGTCACTCTTAGCTCTCCCTGTTCTCAGTAGCATCGTGATCATCCCATCTGACCATAAAGAGAGGTAATGCTTGCGGACTACTGATATTTTTAATAATATCGGGTATCCGATATATCTATATTTGAGAAAGACGTCATTAACTGAACTCGATATATAGAAGAAATGTAACGATATATCGACGTAAAAAAATATCGATCTACCACCCTATAAAAATATAGGCTCCGTCATTCGGTTTTGTCACGTATCAGATTTGTCTGGATCAGTTCATACCGGCTTTCGTGTTGTTTCTCATTTCCGCAGACGTCAGCGGCCTACCACTTGTAGTGTCAAAACTGCATGGCGAATCTAAACGTTGGACTTTCTGTCGGTAATGTGGACCGCTGATTACGTCAACATTTCCCCTCATACGTCTCCGCCCACACCAAAAAGGCCAGTCTTGTCATTTAGATTATGGTCATCTTTTTCAGCAACTGGTTTTCAAAAATTCCGATGTGAAGAAACAGCACACTAGTTGCCATAAAAATTGTTTTTGGTGTGCTGTTTCTCCACATCGGAAATCTTATTCCATTCACACCGCCACCCTACATTGCAATTGGACTTCTTTGTGCCATATATACTTGGTTCACACAGTCAAAGAGAGAGACTGGACGTGATGGGAGCTCAAAAAGTAGTAAGACTCCTTCACACAGTGAAAGTAAAATTATGTTCAACTTCAATTTCAAAAGAATAATTTCATTATATTATATTAGTATATTAAAATACAATATGAAACAAAAATATCGGTGCTCTATATTGCCATCTAGATATCGATTTATCAATGTATCAGGGTAAAATATATGGCCGATATATATTTTTTGGAAAAAATATCGACACATCGATGTATGAATAGTCTATCAGCGGCCCTAGGATGATGGTGAAGACGTGGGGTAAGCTGTTGCCGTAGCAGACCTGCTGAAGGCAAATGGGGTACAGGTGAATTATTGTGTCATGTTATAAAAATTTTAAACATGCTATAATCCCCCACGTTAAGTGGGCTAACGCAGAAATTAACTGTAGCAAAAGTTTCTTAATACCAAGCAAAGTACAGGCGAACACGTGGCTACTGAACTGCACTCCAATTCCCACGACGTCGTGTGAAACAAGAAGTGTATCTGTGTACTACAGAAGCGAAAAACGGTGCTGTTAGACTTAGGTTTAGTTATGGCAACGCACTGGATGTGCACTAGGTGGAAGCGCCGTGCAGATGCAGAAACTTCGGCCGAATAAGAGGGTGTGAATAAATCAGTGACAGGCTAAAAGACCTCTCTGTTTTCCGGATTCTGCTTGAGGAACGTGTGAGGAGGATTCAAGTTCATCACCGAACGAAGATCTATTATGGTGCAGCATGTTTACCACAGCTCCGGGGCCACAAATGGAGTCAGAAGTTTGCCTATGGTGAAACTTCATGGTCAGCGTTCCTCCTTCGAATGGGGGAATTCTTGTTCATCCTCCAGAAAAAGATTGCAGCCAGTGATGGAGACGTCACTGTGGGTAACTGGCCATTGATAATGTGAAAGTAGTAGTAGTTTTATTCATCCACTGTTCACTTTTACAAAGTCGCCGTCTTCCGGGTGCCGACTGTTTCAAATACATATGTGTATGTCTCATACCTTTGTGCTCTTGAAAATGAGCGACAGCTCTGAACCGGACAGTACTGCTTACCAATAAAATACATATTTAAATATACAAAAACACACTCCGAAAGTCAACGTGTGGTGTATGGTGGAGGGTACCTTCTGTCACTAACAGTCGTTTCCTTTCGTGTTCCACTCGCAAATGGAGCCAGGGAAAAACGACTATCTATTAGCTTCCGCACGAGACCGAATTTCTCTTACCCTGCCTTCACAGTTGTTAACCAAAATTTGGCAGGGGCAGTATAGTTCCACAGTCTGACGCAAATTTCTGTTCTCAAAATTCTCGCAGTGCTCTTTCGTGAAAAGAATGTCGTCTTCCCTACGGCGATTTCCACCTGAGCACACGGAAGATCTCCGTAATACTCGCGTGCTGATCAAACTTACCAGTAGCCAAACTAGCAGCTCTGATGTCTTCCTTGAAGCCTGCCCGCTGGAGATCCCAAACACTCAACCATCACGCTGGAATGGAACACACTAGTGTTTCATACGCGGTCTACTATCCAGATGAACCACACTTCCCTAAAATTCACCCAGTAAAACGAAGTCGATCACTTGTTTTCGATACTTTAATGCTCGCTCCATTTCATTCCGCTTTTCAGCGCTGTTGTTGTTGTTCTTGTGGTCTTCAGTCCAGAGACTGGTTTGATGCAGCTCTCCATGATACACTATCCTGTGCAAACTTCTTCATCTCCCAGTACCTACTGCAACCTACATCCTTCTGAATCTGCTTTGTATAATCATCTCTTGGTCCTACAAACCGATCCCTTCTTCTAGTAAAGTTGTGCCACAAATTTCTCTTCTCCCCAATTCTACTCAATACCTCCTCATTAGTTATGTGATCTACTCATCTAATCTTCAGCGTTCTTCTGTAGCGCCACATTTCGAAAGCTTCTATTCTCTTTTTATCGAAACTATTTATTGTCTACGTTTCAGTTCCACACACAGCTACACTCCATACAAATACCTTCAGAAAATACTTCCTGACACCTAAATCAATGCTAGATGATAACAAATTTCTCTTCTTCAGAAACGCCTTCCTTGCCATAGCCAGTCTACATTTTATATCTTCTCTACTTCGACCAGCAGCAGTTATTTTGGTCCCCAAACAGCAGAAAGCATTTACTACTTTAAGCGTCCCATTTCCTAATCTAATAGCCTCAGCATCACCTGATTTAATACGACTACATTCCATTATCCTCGTTCTGCTTTTGTGGATGTTCATCTTATATCTTTATATCTTTTCAGTGTAATACCTAGATATTTAATCGACGTAACAGTGTCAAGCAACACACTTCTAATGCTGTGTTCGAATATTATGAGATTGGTTGCCCTACTCAACTGTATTAACATACATGTATCTACTTTTAGGACAAGATGTCTTCATCACACCAATCAGAAATTTTGTTCAAAATGGCTCTGAGCTCTATGGGACTTAACTGCAGTGGTCATCAGTCTCCTAGAACTTAGAACTACCTAAACCTAACTAACCTAAGGACATCACAAACATCCATGCCCGAGGCAGGATTCGAACCTGCCACCGTAGCGGTTACGCGGTTCCAGACTGTAGCGCCTAGAACCGCTCGGCCACTCCGGTCGGCAGAAATTTTGTCTAAGTCATCTTATATCCTCCTATACCCAACGACGATACCATCCAGTACACCACAGCATCATCAGCAAGCTGCCGCAGATTATTGCTCATTCCGTCTCTCTGAACAGTTATGTGCGTAGAGAATGAGAGCAGTCCTGTCACACTTGCTTGCACTCCACACGCTACTCGTATCTGTGATAAATACTCACCGTCGAGGACAACGTTATGGCTTCTATTACTTAAAAAGTATTAAAGTAACTCACATATCTGGGGAACTATTGCGTATCCTGGGCTCTTCGTTAACAGTATGCTGTGGGACACTGTGTCAACTGTTTCTGGAAATCTAGGAATATCGAATCCGCCTGTTGCGCTTCATCCATGGTTTGCAGGGTGGCATGTGAGAAAAGGACGAGTTGAGTTTCTGAATCCATGCTAACTTGTTGACAGAAGCTTTTCCGTACCAAGGAAAATTATCATATTATGTTATGGAATTCTGTAGCAAACGGATGTTAATGATATTAGTCCGTTTTATGCGCGTCCATTCTTTCAACTACCTTACACAAGGGAGTGACATGCGCTTTTTTCAGTCGCTCGGGACTTTGCGCTGGGCTATATGTTGGTAATAACTGCAGGCTAAGTGAGGTATCAATTTTCTGTAATACCAAACTGCTATTCCATCCGGCTCTGACGACTTATTTGTTTCCAAATCTTTCAGTTGCTTTTGTAACGCCAGAGATACCTATTAATGAGCCTTCAATATGGGAGTCTGTGTGACGATCGAACGAAGCTAAGTGTATCGACATTGTGTACAGACGAACAAACGGGGATAATTTCGTCCTCAGAAATCTTACCGTTGTCATTTCGCTGTCAGTCATTCATGTCTTTAAAACTTATCTGTGAGCATCTTGGTATGTTTATAAATGCTTCAACAACTAATTCGACAGCAATTTTCCCAACAATTCTCCTTTACCTATATCCATATACTGGATTTAACTTTTGGTACTTGGAAACTGTCACCTACTGTCTTTTTGGTGTCTTTTTACACCGTTAACAAACGAGGGCAACACAGTACTGCGCAACTAAATGCTTGATTTTTAACTGAAATTTTGCCACGATCTGGCGTTTGGTTGCATTTAAATTAATGATTACCGTCTTCTTGCATTGTTGCTGTCGTTACAGCCGTAGTATGAGCTACTGAGTAGTTAGTGCAAAAGAGAAAAAACATAGAAACGGGCCAGCTAGCCGGACTGAAGGGGGCTGGACAAACTAGGTTCGCTGTAAATACTTAGCATGAGGCTAGTTTGACAAAGATAGGAGAAGTTGTCGACTGTGACCTTATAGTAGAAACCATGTCGGCATTTGTCTTAAGTACAAGAGAGTACAGAAAAGTAATGCGTCGAGTTTCTTATGTGAAAATTCTTCAGCATTTAAGGGACTCTGGAAAGATTCAAAATCATGAAATGTTCAATTTTCACTTCTTTGGGTTTTAAAAATGTACAGACTTCCACCTTTCAGTTGATATGTTGTTCATTTCAGAAGATTACAACTCTTTTTAAAATATTTTTGAATACGTTCTGTGAGGGGATGACCCACTGTGCCACTGTCCAACTGCTGTCAAATTTGTATTCACGAATCTACATACTCACCATGTACATTTAAGTGATGTGAGAGAAAATAAGTGTTCAAAATAAGTGTTGCGGCTAACCTATGATAGATATATATCGGTCGCTCGATTGTCGATTGTTTCATGTTTACTTACTCTTTTGTAACCCTGAAAATATTCGTAGTGAATTCCGTTCACTGAAGTCTCTGTTTTATTGAAGGCTAATCATCGGTAAACGTAAAGTGACTAGAAATCCTCTGAAGGCTTTCGAGGAAAGGACAAATGTTGGACGTAAAAGGTAGGTGCTATTACCGTAAACAATGAAGAGGGTAATCAAGTGTGTGAACCGAACCTTGCCGGTGCACTTGTTCACTGCAGTGAAAGTGAGAGAAAAAGTACCTCGCAGAGGAAGCTTGGTTCAGTTAGCGAAAAGTATGAATGTTTTATGGGTGAATGGGATGTGAACGAAATATTTCGTGTGTCAGTTCTCAATGGAATTTTTGCAAACTGTGTATGATTTATTCAGTGTAGTGAAGTCAGTCTGGCACTCCCTACTAAAAATTACGTAGCTTGCGTCAGTAAAATACGACTGAAGTGTAGTAAGTGTTCATACACGACCACCTTTTGGAACAGATGAGTATTTGCAAGTAATAACACAAAACGTGAAATAAATTTAATAGATTATCAAGTAAATAAATTTTAATAAAAAATTGTACAAAATACCAATCAGCTTAAAAATGACCATACTTCTAGTATGAATATATCGGTATGAAACACAAACATTTTTTCTCATTAGAGGGGTGCAACAGGTGACTGTAGCTAGCTACTGATAGTGTTTTAGTTATTTTTACAATTTTTAGGTACTTTGGAGCACATATATTGCATTTGAGTATAGCATAGATACAGAAATTTTTATTTAGACATTTTCCAAGAGTGTAGTAGAATTTAGAAAATATTTTCACAAAACTGTCCACACGCACACTTCACAATTCTTAATGTCATACTCCTTGTTTGTATGTAGTCACAAGGATTTTTGTCAGGCGTGGTTGAACCTCCCACTGTCATCTCGCAAACTTCTGCAGTTTAGAAGTTTGATAATAATCTGATCTAAATTTAATATTTTCCTTTGGAACCACGTACAATGCTGATAATGTTTCTTTGATTTCCAGAAATGGAATTTAGAATAACCTGCAATGGATTGTTTCTACTTCTTCTCAACCCGTCGGCTAACACACCTGAACTAACAACAAGCAAATAAAGTGCCCTGTAACCTCACAATTCCGCAATACGCGACTAGAAATTTTGTACAACAATTCAACGTTATTCTGCATGTTAGATGGCTCTTTCTTATGGTGGCGCCCCCCCCCCCCCCTCCCCGATGGGTGAATAGCTATTGATAATTGGAAAATGAAAAGAAATAAACTGTCAGGAAGACAAAGCTCCTCTCAGAGTACGCTGATACAGTAGCTCCATATTTAGCAGTTATATACAACCGCTTGCTCACAGAAAGATCCGTACCTTAAGACTGGAAAATTGCTCAAGTCACACCTATACCCAAAACGGGAACAGGGCCATATGATTGACGTCGATTTGCAGTAGGGTTGTAGAGCATATACTGTATTCGAACATAATGAAGTACCTAGAAGAAAACGACTTGTTGACACATAGTCAGCACGGATTCAGAAAATATCGTGCTTGCGAAACACAACTAGCTTTTTATACTCATGAAATAATGAGTGCTATCGACAGAGGATGTCAAATTGATGCAATATTTTTAGATTTCCAGAAGGCTTTCTACACCGTTCTTCACAAGCGTCTTCTAACCAAACTGCGTACCTATGGAATATCGCCTCAGTTGTGAGACTGGATTCGTGATCTTCTGTCCGAAAGGTCACAGTTCATAATAACAGAGGGAAAGTCACCGAGTAAAACAGAAGTAATATCCGGCATGCCCCAAGGAAGTGTTATAGGCCCTCTGTTGTTCCTGGTCTAGATTAACGACGTAGGAGACAATCTGAGTAATCGTCTTAGATTGTTTGCTGTCATTTACCGTCTTGTAAAGTCATCAGATGATCAAAGTGAATTGCAAAATGTTTTAGATGAGATATCTGTATGGTGCGAACAGTGTCAATTGACCCTGAATAAAGAAAAGTGTAAAGTAATTCACATGAGTACTAAAAGAAATCCACTAAATTTCCATTACGCGATAAGTCACACAAATCTGAATGCTGTAAATTGAACTAAATACTTAGTTCCAATTTAGATTACTTGTAATTGTAATTCCTATCACATAGATAATATTGTGAGTAGAGACTGCGACTCATTGCCAGAACACTTAGAAGGTGCAACAGGTCTACTAAAGAGACTGCTGGCACCACGCTTTTCCGCCCTATTCTGGAGCCATTGCTGTGCCGTGTGGGATCCGCATCAGGTGGGACTGACGGACGACATCGAAAAAGTACAAAGAAGGGTAGCTCGTTTTGTACTATCGCGAAGTAGGGGAGATAGACATGTTACGTGAATTGGAGTGGCAATTATTGAAACAAAATCATTTTTCGTTGCGGCGGGTTCTTCTGATGAAATTTCAATCGTTTTCTCCTCCGATTCCGAAAAAATTCCGTTGGCACCCAACTACATTGGGAGAAATGATCATCACTATAAAATAAGAGAAATCAGGGCTCGCACAGAAAAATTTAAGTGCTCGTATTTCCCGCTCGCCGTTCGAGAGTGGAACGGTGAAGAGACAGCTTGAAGGTGGTTCATTGAACCCTCTGCCAGGCACTTTATTGTGAATAGCAGAGTAATCACGTAGGTGTAGATGTAGATATGGTTCAGACCTCAATAGTTCCGTTCATTTACGTATCAGAAAACATTATTTTCGCTTATTGTGGATCCCTGTCATATTCTCTCATCTTGTGAATAAATTGGAGTTAAATCACATGGTTTTTCTATGAATTTTACTAACTTATTCATTCAATCGAAAGGATATGAAATGTGCATCACTCGCATTAAAAGGCATTATGCAGAAATATTTATTAGTACTACTCAACTTAAAACGCAATTTAAGACTGTAGACATAAAATTAAGAAGGGACTATTCTCTTGGGAGGATGCCCTTAACAGAAGCGTCACTTGCGGAGCCTGTTGCGTATGTACGGGTGTCGCAGGCGGCAGATCGATGGTTGTAGCCAACCAGGCCGTGGCCGCTACAAGCCTCCTAGCGTGGCGAGTTTTGGGACCAGAGCTATCGAACATTAAAGGAATCTAGTAATGTCAACGCCTTTCCTTTTGTCTTACGACTAACTTCAGTAAACAGCCACTCTGTAACATTTAGGGCCACGAACTAAATACTTCAAGACTTTGTTGAGAGTTTATTTACTATTAGTTAATAGCCACCGAGCACTTTGTGTTAATAAAAAATTATTGGACCTCAAGACCATTTCTTTTTTGCAGTCCTTTAATTAACACTTTCGGCATGTATGTGGCACTTTCACGAGTATTTACGGACCCTTGCAGAGGAGCCGGACAAAGTGTTCCTCACAATGCCCTTTCTTTGCTCTTATCCTGTCCTGTTTCCCATCTCTTGTCTTCGGAGATACGGACTTCGTTAGCAGTGGCATACCATCCGTATAGGAGAAGGACAACTCCAAACTGAGACCCGGAATTGGCACTTCCGTTAGGCGCAAGTACGGTCCAACCGGAAATGAGCGGCAATTGCCTGCAGCCAACCTGACTCCGCACGTCGCGTAGTTTCGCTCCTATGGATCCAGTCAGCTAGGCCGTGATGGTGACACGAGTAGTGGCAAGCTTGCCGTCACCTAAAATCTGCGTCTAAGGCGCAGTAGCATCCACGGAGAGGACGCTCCATCCATGTGAAAACAACACTGGTAGCCGCAGTTACCGGTCATAAGCTCGCTCTAACGGGTTTAGAAGCGGGCGCCAGGGGTCGCTATTGACAGTGGGAGGGCCCATCGTAGGTCCACAGGCCAGTCGCCGCCTGCTTCAAGCTGGGCAGCCCCCTCTCACTTAGGTTCTGGACCGTCCTTGTGCCGAATGTTCCAGTGGGTGTATGGCGCCCTAGCAGCATCGGTACACAGGATATCCGCACTATGCTGCAAGGCTTCCCGGACACCTGTGGAAGCTCACAAGAGCTACGCAGAACGGCTGCTACCGACTTAGAGGCTCAATATCGCTATAACAGCACTGCATGAAACCAGGCTACCAGAAGAGGGCTCAATACGGGGAAAAAACCATTTTTTTCTGGAAGGGCAAAGATGTTTCTAGCCCCAGACAGCACAGAATCGGTTTTGCTGTCCACAGTGACTTCCTGTGTTGTACCGAAAACCCGATTGGGATCTCAAAACGCATTATGACTCTGCGTTTCACAGACAATAGAGGACCACTGACGCTGATATCTGTATATGCACCAACACTTACCTCAGCTGTAGATGCCAAGGATCAGTTTGTGAACAGCTCGGTGATGTGGTACAAGGAGTGCACTCTGGGGACCGTCTATGCATCCTTGGTGGTTTCATCGGTCGTATTGGTAGTGATTTTGCCACTTGGCCTGACTGCCTAGGTAAACACGGAGTGGGCAAGTTGAACGAAAATGGTCTAGAGTTGCTTGAATTCTGTGCGAAGTATCAGTTGTGTGTCACCAATACATACTTTAAAGGCAAACTGAACCACTAGGTTTCCTGAATGTATTCCCGCTCATAACACTGGCACCAATTAGATCTTATTCTAACTAAAAGGAAAGATCTGCATTACTTTCTCCATACACGTTCTTTCCTTCGTGCAGACGGTGACACGAATCATGCACCTGTAGCGAGAAAAGAGCGCTTCGTGACTAAAAAGTTTTACACTGCCAGAACACCATGCAAAACAAAAATTAATCTTTGCCAAACGAGAAACACTGCTCCAGTAGAAGTATTTAGCGACGAGATACGAAAAGAGGTGGATCCCTGGGACACAGCCGCTCCTGTTTATGAAGACTGGCAGAAGATAAAATCGCTTCTTACACTTAGGACTGGAAATGTATTCTGTAATCTGGAAGCAAAATCTCAGGATTGCTTCATCGAGAACGTAGATGTCCTGAAACCTTTCCTTGAGGCTAAGCGTCAGGCCACTGTCATCTGGCATAAAAACCCATGATATTATACACGCAACGATCTAAGCAAAGCAAAAGCAGCCGTTCAATGCACTGTCCGTAACAGCATCAATTCGCATTGGGAGCAAATTTGCACTGGCATATAGGAGTTTTCAATGCTGGCGTCATTGGTGGTATGTACTCGGGCACAAACGGGTCATTGGACCCATTCCAAAGAAGAGCGTTCCACTCAAGAAAATAGATGGAAAAGACGTCACAGATCTAAATCATCAATTACACCGTTAGGCAGAACATTACTCCAGCCTCTACTCATATCCCATCAGCATTAGTCCGAAAGTAATGAATGAAATTCCTCAGGTGACACCTTAATGACGTGGGTGTCACGCCTACTACGGAGGAGCTCCAAAAAGCAATTTCACAGCTTAAATGTGGGAAGTGCCCTGGCAAAGACAACATCTCCACAGAAATTGTAAAACTTAAGCCAGTTTTTGCGCTGCTTTCCAACCTCTTACTGAAATATTGGGCTGAGGGTACTGTGCCGCAAGACATGCGCGATGCCAATATTGTTACTTTATACAAAGGTACAGGTGACCGAGGCGATTGCAATTGTCAGCGTGGAATCTCGCTTCTGAGTATACCTGGAAAAACATTTGCCAGTGTGGTGTTGGGCAGACTTCAGAAACTTGCCGAGCGCATATACCCTGAGGAACAATGTGGGTTTTGTCCCTAACGATTTAGAGTTGATATGATCTTCACACTCCGGCAAATTCAGGAAAAGTGCAGCGAGCAGAAAATCCCTCTGTTCACTGCCTTTATCGACCTAAACAAGGCTTTCGACACAGTCAGCAGAGAAGGACTGTATGCAATACTTTTTTAGGATTGGGTGTCCTCCAAAGCGCTTAAAGATGATCATGGCTTTTCACGAAGATACGGAAGTACTGTGGCCTTCGACGGAATCACTTCTGACTGGGTTTGCTGTGAAAAGAGGGGTTAAAAAATGGCTCTGAGCACTATGGGACTTAACATCTGAGGTCATCAGTCCCCTAGAACTTAGAACTACTTAAACCTAACTAACCTAAGGACATCTCACACAAGCATGCCCGAGGCAGGATTCGAACCTGCGACCGTAGCGGTCGCGCGGTTCCAGACTGAAGCGCCTAGAACCGCTCGGCCACTCCGGACGGCATGAGGGGTTCGTCAAGGCTGCGTATTCTCTCCCATTCTGTTCAATATTTTTTTCTCAGCACTGCTGAAAGTTGCTTTTGGTGAAACTAACCTGGGCATTCACTTATATACCAGAGTTGATAGGAAGCTCTCAAAATTTCTTTAATCAGATCCAACCGCTTCCGAGAAGACTTGCTTGTAAATAGCCTTTTATTTGCTGACTATGCTGCATTTGTAGCGCATATTCAAGACGATCTGCAAGAGCTTATGGATAAACTCTCTACTGCATGCAAGCTCTTCTCCATGTCTAAAACGTAAAGAAGACGGTTGATATGGCACATGGATACACAGATCCGCCTGTCATCAAACTGGGCGACTCCTTGCTGAAGGCAATCGATAAATTCTGCTATTTTGGTTCAATAATGACATAAGATCTCTCCCTAGATGACGAGATAAATGCACGAATAGGAAAGGCTGCCAGCACTTAGTTCCGCACACGAGCATGGGACATCAAACATCTTATACTGTTGTGTATCAATCATGTGTGCTGAGTGCTCTCCTGTATGAAGCTGAGACTTGGACGTCGTATGCCAAACAGGAACGAAAGCTCAACGCCTTTCACCTGCGGTGCTTGCGCAGCATCTTGGAAATATCATGGAAAGATTATGTGACAAACTACATGGTTCTGCAAACTGCAAAACAACAGAGTATCACTACCACGGTCAAGAAACGTCGGTTACGACATCTGCACCGTATGGACCACTCACGTCTGCCCCGGGCGCACATTACTCACTGAAATAGCAGGAGCAAAGAGATCTCATGAAAGGCCTTCACTGCGCTTTAGGGATTGCGTCAAGCGTGATTTGTGCGCATTTAACATTGTCAGTGACAAGTTGGAGCAACTCTCTGACGATCACAGCAATTGGAGGAAACTGACTGCAGATGGAAGCAAGATGCACGACCAAGTATGGCTTAACAACTTAGCTGCAAAACGATCGCGCAGACATGAGTTTATAACTAACTCTCCTGCTGGAGTGACTCATATTTGCATCGCTTGTGGGCGCCAAGTTGGCTCTCGCATCGGACTTCTGAACCACCAGCAAAAATGTCTCCAGGATGCCACTTGAATCTTCCAACAGGAAGCACCCGGCACTGTGATGAAACTGCACATTGATTCGATCCTCTGGATACGATATGTATTTGTTAGTACCGTGTGACACCATTGTTTGTTTCGAGTCACCAGTCTTATGTCTGATATGACACGGCCCGCCACGAATGCCTCTCCTGTGTAAACCTCTTTATCTAGAGTAGCACTTGCAATCTTTGTCCTCAATTATTTGCTGGATATTTTCCAACCTCTGTCTTCCTCTACAGTTGTTACCCTCTGCAGCTCCCTCTAGTACCGTATGAGTTATTTCGTGATGTCTTAACAGACGCCCTACCATCCTGTCCCTCCTTCCTGTCAGTGTTTTCCATATATTATTTTCTTCGTCGATTCTGCAGAGAGCCTCCTCATCCCTTACCTTAACAGTCCACCTAACTTTCAACATTCTGCTTTAGGACCATATCCCAAATGCTTCGATTCTCTTCTTTTCGGTTTTTCCACAGTCCATGCTTCACTATCATGCAATGATGTGATCCAAACGTACATTCTGACATGTTGATACTTTTAGACATCCATTCGCTAGGAATGCCCTTTTTTGCCAGCGCTAGTCTGCTTTTGATGTTCTTCTTGCTCCGTACATCATGGTATATTTTGCTGCCTAGGTAGCAGAATTCCTTAAGTTCAGTTACTTCGTGCTCACCAATTCTGATGTAAAGTTCTCGCTGTTCTGCTAGTTCTCGTTGCTTTCGTCTTCCTTGGATTTACTATCAATGCATATTCTGTACTCATTACCATGTTCTTTCTATTCTACAGACCCTGTAATTCTTCACTTTCCCTGAGGATAGCAATGTCCCAAGCGAAT
Source organism: Schistocerca gregaria (assembly GCF_023897955.1). Lineage (NCBI taxonomy): Eukaryota > Metazoa > Arthropoda > Insecta > Orthoptera > Acrididae > Schistocerca > Schistocerca gregaria. The sequence goes on from NC_064922.1 coordinate 136,239,204, forward strand.
CTTATCAATTTCATCCTTTCACCTTAAATTTGAATCCTATTCTTGAAACTTCTTTTTATTTCCGTCATAGCTTCTTCGATGTGTAGATTGAACAGTAGAATACCTTCCTGTCTCACACCCTTTCTTATCCGAGCACTTCGATCTTGGGCTGCCAGTATTATTGTTCCCTCTTGCTTCTTGTACAAATTGTACATTAACCCGTCTTTCCTTATAGCTTATCCCTATTTTTCTCAGAATTCCGAACACTTTGCGCCATTTAACATTGTCTCACGCTTTTTGTAGGTCGACAGGTCAGAACCGACTGTCCAGTACCTTTAACTCTCCTAATTCCAAATTGATCGTCGTCTAATAGATCCACAGCTTTACTTTTTTTTAAATTATCATTATTCTCGTCATGGACTTGGATGCATGAGCTGTTAAGCTCATTGTGCGGTAGTTCTCACACTTATCTGTCCTATCTATCTACGGAATTATGTAGATTATATTTTTCGAAAGTTTTATGGTAAGCTGCCAGTCTCACACATCCTGCAAACCAACGGGAATAGTCGTGTTATTGCCACTTGCCCAATGATTTCAAACTTTATTTGCTCTCAGGTCGGCCACAGCTCTTTTAAATTTTGATTACCATCCTGCATCCCCTATTTCTTTCTTCCTGCAAGTCTCGCAGAGGTCTGCGCTGCAAAATGTGGTTATTCAGGCTTTTGACAGATGGTCACGCTAATGTGACCAGATAGCGTACTTTCGACAGCTAAATTCAACAAGTAGTATGCTATCAAAGAATTTTTACTCACGTCTTCTTTATTCATCTCTCAAAAGCTATAATTTATCTTACGTTGTGTTCACTTGCCTTGTCTCATTAAGAAATGCTCTAATGCTTCCTTCCAAAGACTTTGGTACTGTCATTAATACCAATTTTTATGTAACTATCGTTACGTCGACAGATGCATGGGACTTTACAGGATCATTACAGTTACCAGTATATAAATATCTAGTTCCTTGAGAGTTTTTGCAGACGATGCTGTTGTGGTGCTAACGTCATAGGAGTATACATAATGAACGAAGCGCTGCGGAGGATGGATAATAGATGCAGAGACTGGTAGTTGACCCAGACCGTAAATAGGCGAACAGATCAATTACGTTCTACTAGGCTATTGGTGAAAACTCTCAAGAAACAGTAACAACCGTAAAGTGCCTAGCAGTAACCGTAAAGTGGAATGAGCACATTGTAGATAAAACAGTGGGTCTAGGTTGCAGGGATGCATTTACTATTTATTTACCAATAACGCGTTTCGCCTAATTCAGGCGTCTTCGGATGGGCTGAATATTAGGTGGTGTCAGGTACATGGGATACGAAAGGCGCTCCTGTCCTGGACCGTATCCTCTCGTCTAATAACACATTACAAGACGATGAGTTCCGGGGAGCCAATTGCTCCATTTCACAAGTTTTTGTGGTGTGTTGTATTTTCGGTAAGTAGCCGGGATATAGAGTATGTCCGGACTGGTAGTGTATAGCTAGTATAGTGTATAGTGTATAGCTATAGCTATGTCTTCCTTTTATGTTAGGAAGGAACTGGTAAGTTCTTCCTGCTATTTTCTCATGTCCCAGTTTTTTTACCATTCTCTGTCAATGCATGGCTTTATTTCCTTATTCGATGTAGCTACTGTGGCTAGTGTCTCCTTTACCTTGTTGAGCCAGTATTGTGCACCTCCCTTTCTTACGGCTAGTCCCAGAGGTAGCAAACCTAGAGTCACCAGCAACGCCGTAGACGGTGTTGTTCTATACGCACCTGTCAGCTGCAGGAGTACCCTTCTCTATGTTCACCGAAGAGTGAGGCGTGGTAAAAGTTGCTGTTTTGAAGAGCGCGCCGCAGCGCGTAGTATGAAGCAGTGGCCCTCCGTTTCTGACGGTGGCGCCGCTGTGGCAATCGCAGCTTTGGTGACTCCCTCTGGTGAGAAAGGGGAAACGTTACCTGTTCACGTGCATTTAAGGGGCGCTATGAGCTCGTCAGTCTGTCAATCAGGGGTCAGTCTGGAGTCAGTCTGGGTCAGTCTCTGGTCCCCAGCTTGCTAGTCTGTCTCTCGTCCGAATTTGTGAGGCAGTTAGTGTCTGTCTGTCGCCCGGAGTGCTAGTATGTCTTTCGTTCGCATCAATCTTTAAAGCCGGATAAATGAGTCTTTCCACTCCGCCAGTAAGAGAACTCAGCGAGTGGTCGCCCGGTCGGGTCTTAGTTCCTGCATCTGAGTCTGCGCGTTAGGCCGCCAGTCTGCTCGAGTTGCTCAGGCAATGGTCAATGACGGTTGGATCGATCGATTGGTCGGTAGCGCACTGAGACACAAGATGACTTGTCCGCCTTGAGCGCGGCGCATGTGAGGTCGCCACGTGAGTCCAGTGGGCCGCGGCGTATAGCGAGGGGTAGTGGCTTCGAGGTCGACACGAGAGCAACAGGAGTCAACCCACGACATCGGTCTGGCCGGTGCGAGCCGGGACGCCGTGGTGTAACTGGTTCTCCGAGCGCTTCTGGGCCCCTTCAGTTACCATCTTGTGGAGCTTCGTTCGGTCCTTTCCTGGTGTAGGGATGTTGTTTTGCCAGTGGGCGCGTTTCCTGTGCATGGTTGAGTCCGAGCCAGTATTTCCGCCGTCGTGTGTCTGGAAGTGAGTGGGAGATGCACCAGCAGTGCAGTCGCGACGGAGCAGCGGGCAGTCTGGCGGTTGGTCCGGACCAGGAATGACGGGAGATCGGCGCGCCTTCCCGCGTCCGTTTAAGCGGCTGGCAGCGGACGGTTCGGGAGAGCGATTTTGGGGTGCTGCGCCAGATCTTCTCGAGAAATCGCAGTTATTAGAAGTGATTTGTGATATGTTGTGTGATTTACTCTTGTTAAATTTTACTTGTTTTCTTGGATTGTCTCTCGTCCCCAGCTTGCTCGTCTGTCTCTCGTCCGCATTTGTTAGGCAATTAGTGTCTGTCTGTCGTTCGGAGCTGCCTCTGTCATGTTGTCGGCTTAATTCCTGAAATATGTTTTTATCTTGCCTATCATCTTGAGGGGCGGTATATGTGTATTGTAGAGCATCTTAACTCGTTTGGCCAGACTTGTATAATGTTATATAAGATTGCATTTCAAGGGCTTTTATTTAAATGGTAATTTTAGTATATAAAGTTGCCAACCTTCCACTGTAAGACTTTTCTTAGAAGTTAAAATCAAGTTGCACTTTCGGTGGCAAAGTTAATATTTTAATTTTTAGTGTTTTGTACCAATTCCATCCCTCCTTTGGGGGTGCATAGTTTGTGTGCTTGTGTAAATTGTTAAAAACTTTCAGTTTAAAGTAATCTGGTGTGTTGCAGGTTTTCACCATTGTAGTCTTTCAGAGGCTGTTGTGAGCGGTCGTAACTATAGCCGTGTCAAAAGGGAGCGGCAAGGTTCTCTGCCCGAAAGCTCATACAGTCAAAACTTGTCTCTTTCTGCCTCTGAATAAATTGTAACTTGATATTTAGAGGGTGCTTTCTGCTTATAATTTTAAATCTGTTTCGTTAAAAAAAAGCCTTTAGGAATAAAGTTCCAATTTGTTAAAAGCAATTTGATTTTGATTTCATAGTTACTCCCTGGCAACTACTTCCACGCTCACATAGTGTGATTAAATGTGTTAATGTTCTTGATGAATCGCTAGTAAATAAAATAAATTCTAAAGTATATTCTTTGAAAATAAATTCACTGCTCAAAGAGCCTCTACTGTCCTTACCTGTATGTCTGTATGAATCCAAACACTCGACCCATAGCCCACAACATCGACTCATAGCTCACAATAACAAAATTGCGTTGTTATACGTTCTTATTGCACTTATTGGCAGCTGAAAAATTCTTTGGTCAGTTGTTGCCATTTTATTAAGGATTTAACACCTATTTGCCAGAGGATCTCTACATGTGTATGAAAGTATCCATTTCGTCGATGTTAATACCATGTTACCTACATACTTCCTTTTCTTTTCACAGGATGGTCATTTATTCTGATTCTGGAATTTATTTTCTCAATAATATTACTTTTAGTAACTTATAAAGCGTTTTGAGTGAATGTTGACTGATGGTGGCAGAAGTACAATACAGGGAGCGAAAGGCTATTTACAATTTGTATAGTGTAGCCATGTATGGAAGTGAGACGTGGACGGTAGATATTTTATACAAGAAGAGAATAGAAGCTTTCGAAATGTGGTGCTACAGAAGAATGCTGAAGATTAGATGGGTAGATCACATAACTAATGTGGAGGTAATGAATAGAATTGGGGAGAAGAGAAGTTTGTTGCACGACTAGAAGAAGGGATCGATTGGTAGGACATGCCTTGAGGCATCAAGGGATCACCAATTTAGTATTGGAGGGCAGCGTGGAGGGTAAAAATCGTAGAGGGAGATGAAGAAGCTTGCACAGCTGTATCAAACCAGACTCTGGACTGAACGACACAACAACAACAACATCGTTAGTCTGCACCAGTTCTTAGTCTTTCAAGAACTACCCGATCGAACTAAGAGATTAAAAAGTCATGATTGCAAAATACTGATACGAATTATTTACTGAATAATGAAGAAATTGACAGACTCGGTGGGAACACAGTTTCGGTTCCGTAGAAATACAGGAATACACGAGGCAACACTGACCCTACGACTTATCTTAGAAGAAACATAAACCTACGTTTATACCACGTATAGACTTAGAGAAAGCTTTTGACAATGTTGGCCGGAATACCCGTTTTGTCTTTCTGAATTTAGCAGGGATAAAAAATGAAGCGAATCTTTATTTACAACTTGTTCAGAAACCATATTGCAGTCATAAGAACCGAAGGATAAAAAAGATGGTGCTTACAGGCGGTCGACAGCGAGGTAATCAGCGGCAAGGAAGAGAAGCAGTAGTTGAGAAGAAAGGGATATAAGTTTGTAACCTATAGCCGATGGTATTCAAACTGTAATTTGAAAAATCAATAAGGGAAACCAAGGAGAACACTGGAAGTTGACTTACAGTGCAGAGAGTAAATAAAAAAAGGTCGAAGCTTACCGACGGCATCGTAAATCTTTCAGAGCCGACGAAGCATCTGGAAGAGCAGTTGGACGCAATGGATAGTGTCTTGAAAAGAAATTTAAGACGAATATCAACAAAGCTAAAACATAGATAGTGGAATGTAGTCTAATTCAGTCAGGCGATGCTGAGGAAATTAGACTGATAAACAAGACACTGAAAGTAGTCTACGTGTTTTTGTATTTTTCCAGCAATGAAACTGATGATAGCCGATGTATAAAGGATATAATATGCACACTGGCAGTAGCTAGAAAAGCATTTCTGAAAAATAGAAATTTGTTGACGCTGAATATAAATTTAACTGCTAGAAAGTCTTTTCTGGAGGTATTTGTCTGGATTCTAGCTTTATACTGAAATGACGTGTCGATACTAAACAGTTAAAACAATAACTGAATAGAAGATTTTGAATTGTGGTCTTACAGAAGAATGCTGATAATTGAATCAATGGATCGAGTAGCTAATGAGAAGATGCTGAATTGATTTGATAAAGACAGAAATTTATGACACAGCTTGTCTAAAAGAAGTGATCGGTCGACATGATGTATCCTGAGGTATCGAGGAATTGTCAGTTTCGGTAAATTAATGAAGTGTGAGGCGTTAAAAGTTTTAGAGGGAGGCCATTGCCTGAATACAGAAGGAAAGTTCCAATCGATTTAGTTGGCCGTGGTTATGTAGAGATGCAGAGACTTATACAGGACAGATTAGCGTGGGAAGCTGCGTCAAATCATTCCCTGTACTGATTACTACAAGAATAACGTGTAAACTGTCATTGTGGTTGTTCCAAATAGCCAGCTTTCCTTTCATTTCGACACAATATAGGTCTTTAAGTATAAATTTCCGTCTTACCAACAAAAGACTACACATCAGCATCTGAAGCAAAATCAAGCTGTAGAGATATTACATCGAAAATTCCCGCGAAGCCTGCATCAAATAATTGAGAAGAACATCGCTCGAGCCCAACACCTCATTTGGTAAGGAGCAAATGACAGTGTACCTTTAGCCAATCACTGGAAGCGTTTAAAATCAGTGGGATTAAATAAAAAATAACCTTAATGTTATCATTACACAAAAAATGTGTTGTAGAATCAAAACTGGACAATATTTATCACTTGCACGTCAAGTTACAAATGTATTAAGTTACGAACTTGCGTTTCACACAGGTGACATAAAGTATACACAGAAGAAATTCTACGGTATTGGAAAATTAAAATGTATAAATATAGCCTATGCAGTAAATGATAATACAGCATACTCATTACAGTTTGCAAATGAAAATATGATTGTAGCCGAAATCTATGACACTACAGAGTATATCACCATAAAATATATAAAAGAACGCCAAGAAGTAGGTTTCAGATACTAAAAAAAATTATAGACTGATTGAAGAACCACTGACAATTCCTCTTAGATCAATGCAGGAACTAACTCAAAATCCCACAGCCAACTTTGTCTACACTAAGTTAACTGCAGTTCAATCACGTAGACTAAACTACTGTAACATAAAACCCTCAGATGTTTGTCACCCGCTTCTGTACCACGCGAACGTTGCTAATGATGGGGGCTGTGCAAGTTAAAACGTCTGGTTCTAGAACTCTGCTGTCCATCACTATACATCCATACAAATTTTACTAGAAGATTGAAATTTAAATCTTAAGTTAGTAATAAGGAAAGCGAAAACTGTTAGTTGTTTAGCGATTTCCTAAAAGTGCTCCATATACTGGGAAGGTAGCAGCGCAGTGCAGATGCATAAACACCGCGAATGGGCCAGTCTAAAGATGACTGCCCCACTACTGACTTGCCCCAGGGACGAGCAGCGTTTCTACACGGTTTCTGCGCACTGAAGGAGTTAAACCTATTGCAATTCTTGGCAGGATTTAGATCCAGAATGCTGATTAATATCTGCAAGTCTACGAAAGGAGCCAGATGTTTGCAAATAAGCGTCACGTCTACGACCGATGTTACACGTTTGGAGAACCGGCATTTGAAGCTGATTGCCGAACGATTCTACTGCCACCAGCATAAATTGCGCATGAGGACCACGAAGATAAGATACGAGAAATCAGGGCTCAAACGGAGGCGTATAGATAGTCGTTTTTCCCTCGCTCTATTTGCAAGTGGAACAGGATTGGAAATGACAAGTAGGAGATACCCTCCGCCACGCACATTACGGTGGTTTGCAGAGTATCTATGTAGATGCAGATGTAGATCTGGCTCAAGTAGCGAGTCCACAATATATTCCAGCCACTGGCTCCATTGTGATGGGAAAACTTTGGAAAACTCTGGATAAGATTGCAGCAACTCTAAACATTACCCATCATTCACCATACCACACTGCCCGTGATGTGCTCCAATTTAACAGAATATCGCTAAGACAAAGCCCTGACGGCTGACTCCCGATCAGAGAACGACCAATTTCTTCGATGTGTTTAGCAACCAGGTGATACCTTACGTGTAAGAATTGTCACTGGGAACGAAATCTGGCTCCACTTCTACGAACCAGAAACGAGGAGAAAAAGTGAGTAACGGCGACATTCCTCGTCAACCAAACCAAACAAGTACTTAACACAACTACGAACAGAGAAGGTCGTTTTACGAAAAAAAAAAGAAAGCAAAAGGTTCAAATGGCTCTAAGCACTATGGGAATTACCAGCTGAGGTCATCAATTCCCTAGACTTAAAACTACTTAAACCTAACTAACCTAAGGACATTACATACATCCATGCCCGAGGCAGGATTCGAACCTGCGACCGTAGCAGCAGCACGGTTCCGGACTGAAGCGCCTAGAACCACTCGTTTACGAAAAAAGAAGGAAGACTGCAATATGTCCTCGCGTCGCGAACTTGATTATTAGACTCTGATTGGACCAGAAGGGGAAAGGAAAACAGTCGTGTCATTTTTCGGGAAACCGTCCAATCTTTTGCCTCCAGCGATTTAGGAAGAGACGCAAAAAAAATTGGGTGGGAGTCACGCGGGGATTTCGAGCGCTGTCCTCTCGAATACGAGTCATATCTTACCAGTCCATCATGTCGTTCGGTTTTGGGACGAAAAACGCGAGATCTTGGAACATTTCATGTCGTAACTTAACCACTGTCGCTACGAAAGAATTTTTGTAATTTCACCTGTTGCTGTAGTCCGATTCGCCCCATTTTTTCGTTGTTGTGTTGGTCAACATCTGTGACACCTATCTTTACAGTGTTAGCCCCAGCTGGTATTTAGTCAGTTGTCAGCAGTCAAGAGGGCTACATGTGTTCAATACTGCTGATCATTTCATGTATATAAAATGGATCAGAGACTTTTGTATTAAAGCTCGATAGATAGAAAAAGGGAAAGAACTTAAATACTGCTTGTAGTGAGTTCATCAGTGGAATAAGTGCTTGTAAGAAGGCGGTGGAGACGGTGAGACCATGAGCACCCCGAAAGCTCCAACTCATCATCATCCAATGAAATTGTGGGAAAAAAAGGAGAAACTATTATTAACGAACACCGAATCACAATCAGAGATGTAGCTGATGACGTTGACACATCAGATGGCTCATGCCGTGAAATTTTTCCCATGTTTTGGGTACAAAACGTGTGATGGAAAACTTGTTCAAAAATTGTTAAATTTTGAACATCGGATAATGCAAGTAGCTCAGGTTTCGGTCACCAGCAATGAAGAATTACTGAAACGTGTGACGAAAGATAGGTTTACGGGTATGACGGAGAAACTGAGGTGGAATCGATGCAGAGGAAGCATTCTGGACCGCCAGGATCGAAAGAATCTCGAAGAGCGCGTTCAAATCTGTTGTTCGATGTTTGCTTGGTGCAGCGTGAGTTCTTGCTACAAGAGAGATCGATCAACAAGGAGTCCTACTTATAGCTCCAACGAGGTTTCTATAGACCAATCCGAAAGAAAAAAAAGCCCAGATTTCTGGCGAACCGACTCATGGCTTTGCAGCGCGATAATTCACATCCTTTTACTTCGTTCTTGTTCGTGAACTTTTGAGGAAAACATCGGTACTCTTCTGATGCCCTATCTTCCATATTCGAAAGACAGTATCCCGTGTAACTTTCGTTTGTTCTCCAAAATAAATATAACCTTACAGGACTATCGTATTAGAAGAATGGATGAGATTAAAAACGAAGCGACAACAAATCAAAAAGTTCGAGTTCGGGGATTCGAAACAGCGCTGTCTCTAATGGAGGCTAGTTTGAAGGGGATAACTGTGTAGACGAATAAATGATACAATTTCTAACTAACAACATTTCGTCTTATTTTTTTAACATCCCTGCTATCTTCTCAAAGTTATATTATTCTACGAAAGTCCGGAAGTGGAAGATTTGTATCAAGGCTATGTTTCGAGATTAGTCCACATATGGTTGCCAATGGCACTTATTTCATCTTTCAATGAAAGAAATGCGATTAGCCCTTAACGTCAGTCATTGCTCGTTTAAAGTTTACTTGGAGTCAACTGATATGCAAGAAGCTGGAGTAGGAAATCTTACCGATTCGACCTTCCTTATTCTTGCAACGTCAATGCCACAACATCGATTCCCTACACCAGTACGAAGCAGTTAAAAAAATGAATTCCTATCACTTTTAAGTACAAACATTTGCATCATAAACAAAGAAACGATGGCTGCTGAATCCTATTTGGTAAACAAAATGAAGTGTCAAGATAGGTTTGTTTAAAACAAATGGCTATCAGAAAACTCTTGAATTAGCGAGGTCTTTGGTCAGTTATTGCCCAATATCTTTCTGTTTTCGCTAATAAATTCTGCATTTATTATCAGATGGAAACGTTAATTAACAAATATTGAATCATAAGTTTTTAATAAGTGAATACCATTTTAATTTTTACTAAAAATCAATTAAAATTGAATGCAGATATGCTGAGTGTCGTAGTGTTAAATGAAAAAATCGTATACATAAATAATACTGTTCAATTTCTAGACAAAAAAATTATTTTATTTTGTGTTTGATGTTTCACATTTCAATTTTAAACTATTTCGAAAACTTGCATTTTTCGTGTCAAATAGGTAATAAAAATTAAAAATATTATTAGATATTTATAATAAATAAAAATAAAAATAAAGCTACTAACAAGAATAGAACAAAACTTCTTGTGAATACAAAACTTAGACTGCACATTTTTAACTTAAAATCTCTTATTTTGCTGAAATGCTATCAATTTCAGCGTTGTAGTAATAGTGAAACGAAACTTAACCACTACCAACACACCCCTCAAATTATTTCAGTAATCAGAGCATTACTTTTGAAAACTTTTTGGACACATAAGAAAATAACGCAGACAGTACCAGTGTGCATTTGTATCCACAATAATTTAATTTTCTTAACAACATTCGGTTATAACAAATCAACTTTTTTAATTGGGTCGTAATGGCTTGGGAAAGGTCATCCTGAAATCTAAATCCTGAAACCAAGAAAAAATCGTGAACAGTATTCCGTATGGGTCTAAAATATGGACAGTTGGGAGGACAGATTGAAAGTACCGGAGGCCTTCGAAATGTGGTGACACGGGAGGCTGTTGAAGGTCAACTTGTGTGATCTCGTCCTGCTCCGACACAACGAGAAATACGTCTAATAAAGAACTAATGAAACGAAGAGGTAAAATATTTCCTCATATAGCATGACGTGAGTTCTTTCTAGAACCTGTAGCTGGTAGTATCTGTGGGACAGGACTAAATGTGAGCAGATAGGGCAGATGTGGGATGCAGGAGCTATGCTGAAATGAAGATAGTAGCTGCAAGTGATGGAGTAGGATATCAGCATCAAACCAAACTTAGGGTTGAACACCAGATTCACAACTTGGGTATCGAATGGGAATGCAGGTTTCCTCATCGAATTTCGCTGAGGCAACCTTCTCAGGTGAGTCGCCTGTCTACACAAAAACATGAGTCCACGGCTCTTCTTATAAACCGAGAAGGTTACATCAACTTGGTATCAAATGTTTTCCAATAGCCAGCGAGAAAGAGTATTTTTCCGTGACGAAGTTTGTGACCAGTTGGATAGGACGATGGAAAAACTAGAGCAGCGCGTTCTGCTTTTTAAAACGCAAATGCAATAAGCCTGCTGAGGCCACGGAAACTCGTGTTAGTAGCGCCGGTCACGCAAGCCGCTTCGACCCCACTGATTTCAGTGAGGCGATTGGCGGAGTCGAAGCAAAACGCAGTGATGCCAGAGGCAAACATTAATGCTACATGACGAATGATATATTCTCCTTTCTCTGTGAGGTACTGGATGGGTTAAACGAAAGGTTTCGAACGCTAGGAATATTTTTTGATTTAACTTAGGCCTCTGATTGTGCTGATCACAAAATACTGCTCCAGAAATTGGACCATTACAGAATACGGAGAATACCTCACAATTGCTTCACTTCTTACTCTAGCAACAGACAGCAAAAGGTCATTATTTACAGTGTTGATAATGGCTGTGATGTGGGGTCTGAGTGGGGTCTTAGGGGGGGTATGGTAAAGTGGAGGGGGGGGGGGTGCCCCAGGGATGAGTGTTGGGGCCACTCCCGTTCCTCATCTATATAAATGATATGTCCTCCAGTATTACGTATAAGTCTAAAATATTTCTGTTTGCTGATGACAATAGCTTGGTAATAAATGATATTGTGTGCAACAGTCACTCGGTTTCAGATAGTGCAGTTCATGACATAAGTTCATGGCTGGTGGAAAATAAACTAACGATAAATCACAGTAAGACTCAGTTTGTACAGTTTCTAACAAGAAATTCAACAAAATCAGACGTTTTAATTCCACAGAATGGTCTTATGATTAGTGAAACTGGTTCAGATTTCTAGGTGTTCAGATAGATACTAAACTGCCGTGGAAAGCCCACGTTCAGGATCTTTTTCAGAGATTTAATACTGCCGTTTTTACTATTCAAACGCTATCTGAAGTGAGTGATCTTTCAATACGAAAATTAGTCTACTTTGCTTATCTTCATTTGCTTATGCCGTGTTCTATTATATTTCGGGGTAACTCTTCCCATTCTAAAAGGATAGTTTTGGCTCAGAAACGGGAGGTTCGGGGAATAAGTGGTGTGAGTTCACGAACCTCTTGTCGATCCCTTTTCACGAGACTGCGTATTTTGACATTCACCTCTCAATATATAAATTCCTTACTGTCTTTTCTTGTTAACATATTAGCTTATTCCAAAGAATAAGCATCTTTCACTCGCTTAATACTCGGCAGAAATCTAATCTGCATTAACTCTTGCGCAAAAAGGTGTGCTGCATTAATTTTCAATAAGTTACCACTAAAATTCAAAAATCTTAGCAGTAATCCACGCCCTTTCAAATTTAAACTGAAGAGTTTCCTCATGGGTCACTCCTTCTATTATGTTGAGGAATCCCTTGAAAAATTAAGCTGGATCCTGCGTTATATTGTTGACTGAGTTTACTTAAACTTATGGCTTGACTTTTTTCGGTTTCATAAACATTTTATTTTTGTAATTTCATGTACTGACACGCTGCATGATCGTGGAGATTTACTCCCCAGTTTGGTCCTAAGGAACTTGTTAAGGAACTTGACGTAAATATATATATATATTGGTCCTACGGAACTTGACGTATATATATATATATATATATATATATATATATATATATATATATATATATATATATATATATATTGTCAAGAACGCCCTGATGCTCACCGCATTGAGAACTGTCGTTTTCGACCGCGAAACGTGGACGAACCAACCCCTCAAGGAAATAAGTGGTTTAATTTACGCCCTTGAGGCCACATTGTGTGACCTTTTGGCGTTGATTCTGTCTAGACGGTGTGTCTGAAATATTTTCCTCTGCCACCCATAAGAAAACTGCGTGGTTTCAACCCTGCGTGTCGCCGTTCTGACCCCCAACCGTACAGGTGTCCAAAGAAAGGGTGAAATGTAAGAGGGAATGTGACGACCTTTCCATCGTGTAACACGTCCGCAGCGGCGTTGGGCAGAATTGTGGTGAAATTCAATGCCAATGTGGCATCATTAACCCATCCTACATGCCATTTGAACTTCCGAGTTGTGGACTCCTCTTCGCATGTGTCAACACATCGCTATTTGAGGCGTTGCCGAGCCCTTGGGTAACGTCGCAGGGCGCCACCCTTTTGCACAAGCACAAATGAAGGTTGCAGGCACCTTTGAGCCAAATTTCAAACATCTCTGTGGAAAACAGTTTCAGGGCTTAGAAAAAGTAATCCTTTGACCCTGTTGTGCAGTGTATTGGTCTATAATAGAGCCAAGAGGTGCTGTGCATACACCTATCGGATTTCAGTTTGGTATTATTTCTTGTCAAAAAACATTTCTGGTCGTTTGTAAGTAAAGCGCACCGCTAAGGCATTGTGGGCATGTTGTACAATACACAATAGCTCGTAGTTAGTTCTTGATAATTTTTCAGGATAGCAGTAGGTCGTCGCTTACTACTGTAGGATTTGTGTACACAGGACTGAAAACAGCCGCATCTGAAAACTCATATTGATGTTAGCACACTTCCATAGTGTGGCCGCATGGAGAACAGAAATTGATGGAGTTTTTACTGAATCTTAACTTTGTGTTTAAGAACATCCACTTCAGTACTTATACAGAAAACTCAGGTTGTTTGCAATTCCTGTACGTTCTGATCAGAGGAAACCTGGGCCTATAGAGCACTCACACCCAAACTGATTGTTATTTACAGACGTAAGATGTATCCACCAGTTATAAGCTACGTGTAGGCTAAAAACACTTCTGAAGAGAGCACACACTGTTTCCGATTCTGGAAGCTCGCCCACCGAAAAAAGTGGTAAGCGAAACAGGGAACTACCAGCTTAAAGCAAAACGGCAGCCATTGGATACCGAGAACAGGACGCTGGCAAAATCCACAGTTTTCTTTCGTATGTTGGCCACTTTGATATGAGATAGCCATGATCTTTTGGAAATTTCAAGTTTTGATCTTTTCCATCCAACGTATAAGAATGCAGACAAACTAGGACAATCGAAAATCATGTTGCACCACCGTCGATTCCTGTGAAAACTTTTATTACTGCTACTAGTTCTATCATCGTTAGTCATAATAAATTTTCAAATTACAGTATCTGCGTGGATACATACGTGAATTCCATCCCAGTCGACACAGTCAAAATACGAACTGGACAAGAGAACTCAATGCACAGAATTTAAACATTACTGAGACGATCGCATATGTCAATAACAGTACAACGTATCCAACATCTGGAGACATGTAAACCCTTGGGAAACATCTCTGTCACCGTCTGAACACCGACTGCCCACGTATGTATCTATATAGATACGATAATTGAAATGACGAAATAAATCTCGGGTGAACAGTCTGGTATGAGTGTGCATAGGACACAATATTTCGGCAATCGACCACGTTGCTTTTCTGTAGAAATACAAAAACACGCGAACAGTTTGAACAAGAAAGAGGAAAGCCTTAACGTCAACGGATCCTGGCTTCCCGTATTGCAGCGAACGACCGTTGCAGGTAGCAAGCGGAGAACCGCACCGGAAATGACCGCGGAGAAGCTCTCGGACGTTGGCGCGCCAGGTACATATAGTCTGCGGCCGCGAGCTCGGCTCCAGTTCACCTCCGGCAATGGAGGGTGAAGCTTTGACAATGCCAGCCACTCGTGCTGGCGAAACTTCAGAAAAATCATTACATGAACGTCGGCCGAAGAACCCGAGACAGAAGCCAATTGGCAGTTTGTCAACAAGTGGCCACGAAAGCCTTAACGATTTTGTTCTTAGGTTAGTTAGGTTTAAGTAGTTCTAAGTTCTAGGGGACTGATGACCATAGATGTTAAGTCCCATAGTGCTCAGAGCCATTCTTTCGTAAGGAATGGTTTACTACTGCGAATGGACAGAGAATCTAAAATAATTCGATGTACTTAGGCCGGAGCGTACGCACCGTGGAAGTGGATTAGAATAGACATGGACACAGATGCTACACACATCCATATTCTATTCCTTTTTCAGCTAGTTATTTGAGGCGGAGTATTATCTACGCGTGATCTAGCAGTCACATACACACTCTGCTCTTCCAAATCTTCTACCTATTCTATTCTTCGCGCATCATTCATTCGCACAGCTAGTGAGGGTCTCGGTCCTCACATGAATGTTTTTGGTTGCAATTAATTATTTACTAATTCAATTTAAAGTTGACAGATGGTCGCAAACATAAGAAAAAGGCTATCCTGACGTGCCACAGAGTGTCGCGTAAGGGCGGTGTCTAGTTGGGATTGTGTTGTTTAGGGAAGGAGACCAAATAGCGAGGTTATCGGTCTCATCAGATTAGGGAAGGATGGAAGGAAGTCGGACGCGCCATTTCAAAGGAATCATCCCAGCATTTGCCTGAAGCGATTTAAGAAAATCTCGGAAACCCTAAATGAGAACGGCTGGGCGTGGGATTGAACCGTCGTCGTCACGAATACGAGTCCAGTGGGGTAACGACTGCGCCACCTCGCTCGGTGCGGTGTCTAGTTCGCTTGCCGATACGGACCTAGGAAGACGTGTCTCTTGCCTTGCTCTTATGGTAAGTTGTTCGACCTAAATGTCCCGTGTGTTATAGTTTTATAAAATTTGCACCACATCGCAAATATTTGCGTAATGTTCTCATTTGCGCAATTCCTGAAATAGGTAAGTAATAAAATGCAGTTGTTACTCATTCAAATTTAGATTTTTTTCACAAAGCCGTTTCGAGGCATCCTGTAAGCTTAATAACAGTTACCAACAGAATGAGAGGAGTCCATAAGCTAGATAATCCCTAGCGGCCACATACAATGCGACCTACGGAAGATGCCAAAGTTATCCCGCTGTTGTTTCTCAAAACATTTATTTTTCATGCACTGAACTTAGATACAAAACTAGGCATTTCAAATGACTTTATTTTCGATTCATACAGCATTTTCAGATTCCTGCGAGCACTTCCAATACCACGAAAGGGAATACTGGACCACATTAAGGGTATTCATCCATGATGCTACGCTTTGTTGTTTTTCATACTTGTACTTTCTCACTTCAGCTCTGTTGCTGTTGTGTGTCGTTCGCTTGCTTCTTACTTTGTGGTAGTTTATAGTTAATTACATAGAGGCAACCTCTAGTTTCTGTTAAAAGACTACTTTAATATTTTATCCAGTTTTCTATACCAATGACAGTTACTATCTCCACTGTATTCGCATTAGATTTTAGTCTGATGTTGTTGTCTATATGAAAGTTTCGCCAACGGGTGATTAAAGCAAAAGCATAACGACTTACGCGGTATTTATATTTAGTGTACCGAATGCAATCTCTGTTGCAATGGCGATAAATGCTGGTAAATGCAAGAAAATACCCACAGGAAGGAAGAACGAGACGGTCTCCGACTGCAAGCCTAGTGGACAACTTGTGGGGATGTCACATCGCTTACATGTCTATAGGCCACATTGTTATCAAATTACATCAACACTCGTAATCAGCAGCGGAGAAAGCGCATGGAAGATTTAAATCGTTGGGTACAAAATGAGGTGCATTTTCAAACACAACCGCATACAAGACGATTTTGTAAGTTCCCCTAGAGCACTGTCCCAGCATTTTGAATCGTTATCAGGTAGACGAAGAAAAATCTTAATGGTACCAAAGAACTGGATGGGTACATGATGATTTGTAATTGTGTTATACAAGATTTACGGGCGAAAGTTCGGATAGCTGCATTTATTTCCTAAAGCTAGAAACCGAGAAACGACGGTTCATCAATGAGGGCAAAATAATCAAAGACTACCTCAGTACAGTGCGACACAAAGAAACAGGAAGTTTTCAAACACTCAATAAATATTTTAATAGAAACACAACAAAAAACGTTTCGTTGACAACATTTACACCAGTACACCGTACCTTATAAGAGACAGTATTTTTGTTTTGTTTTGTTTTTTCGTTACGGCCTGCTATGGATCACGAAGATTTTTATCTCTTTCCTGATTGTAGTTTCCTCTTTTGCCAGTAGATTTTCATTTTGGCTCACTGTGCTTCTTTTCTCTGTTTTGACCATTTGCAGGCAGGACGTGGAACTGGCGTAGTAAGCGAAATAAAGTATTTAGGAATTTTGAATTTTTCTCAGAAAACTTCTCGATCCTGAATGTCATCAAATCCTTTTTAACTTGGCTTACCCATTTTGAATACTATTTTGTTTTTCAAATTGATGAATGTATGCGATGAGTAAGTCTTTGCGGGTTCATTCTTTCCAGATGACCAAAAAACATCATTCTCCGCTTCCTCACGCTGGTAACAATGTCTTCTGTATGTTCGTGTAATTCACAGTTGTGTCTTCGGCGGAATTATCCGTTTTCTTTGATAGGGCCAAGAATTTTCCTCAAAATTTTCCCGTCTTTTATTCCAAGTTTTCGCAGTGGTCCTTTCTTCTCATGTTTAAACATTCTGATGCGTACAAAGCTGACGGTCTAATTACGGTGTTAGAATGACGAAGTTTTAGGTTCAAAGACAGGCTTATGCTTTTGTATAGGTCTTTGTATAGATGAAAACCACATTCTAGTTTAGAACACCTACTTTCTACAGCTGCATTTTCTGAACCGTCAGGTGTAATTATTTATCCAAGATATTTAAATTTCTTCGACTGCTTTATTTTCTCTTGTTGTATTTCAATATGAGGAGGAGCATGTTTGATGTTTGTGATGAATTCAGTTTTGTTAATAAGAGACTGTTATTCAAATTATGGCGTCCTCTAGTACGTACGCATAGTTCGAATCTTCTCTTGAGATTCCTCATTGGATGCTGCAGCATCTGAGATAGGATACCGTGAATTGAATATTGTAGTGCAAGAAAAGATTACAATATCTCAACATACCGATCCGAAGTTATAATCACTGTGATCATCTCTTCATTTTCGAAAAAGTGGGGACCGATGACCCCATGTCACGAAAATGTACACCATACTGTCACCTTGCTGACAAGTAAGGGGCGTCGATGAATTTCATTACGGCTGCTGTCTGCTCGGTAACGATAGTTCTGCTTATTCACGTTACCTCTGACATGAGAGTTGGCCTCGCTTGACATGCTAAACTGATCCAGAAACCCATAATTTGCTGATGGAATCCTAATCGCAGCTGGAAATTATTCTTCATCAGTTGATGCACCGTCTGCAGCTTCCACGGGTGAAATTTTAAATACACACATCAAAAAATGTCTTGCATCACCTCGGTTCCGAGAGTTCCGGACCTGTACAGAAAATTTGAATAGAGATCAACATAAACATCATTTCCGCCCTTTTTATTGCTCATGGAAACCCCACATTGCATGTTGTGCCACCATACAGAGATAGTGGTCCACATTGCTGTACACACCGGTACCCAGTAGAACGTCCTCTTGTATTGATGCATGCCTGTATTCGTCGTGGAATACTATCCACAAGTTCATCAAGGCACAGTTGGTCCAGATTGTCCCACTCATCAACGGCGTTTCGGCGTAGACCACGTCGTCCATAAACAGTCCTTTTCAATCTCTCCCAGGCATGTTGGATAGGGTTCATATCTGAAGAACATGCTGGCCGCTCTCGGCGAGTGATGTTATCCTGAAGGGTCATTCACAAGATGTGCACGATGGGGCGCGAATTGTCGTCCATGAAGACGAATTCCTCGCCAATATGCTGCCGATATGATTGCACTATCGGTCGGAGGATGGTATTCACGTATCGTACAGCCGTTACGGCGCCTTCCATGATCACCAGCGGCGCACGTCAGTCCCACATAATGCCACCCCTCCACCTTGCTGTACACCCTGGACAGTGTGCCTAAGGCATTCAACCTGACCGGGTTGCCTCCAAACACGTCTACGACAGTTGCCTGATTGAAGGCATTTGCGATACTCATCGGTGAAGAGTAAGTGATGCCAATTCTTAGAGGTCCATTCAGCATGTTGTTGGGCCTATCTCTCTGGCGCTGCATGGTGTCCTCGTTGCAAAGGTGGACCTCGTCATGGACGTCGAGAGTGAAGTTGTGCATCATGTAGCCTATTGCGCACAATGTGAGTCGTAACACGACGTCCTGTGGCTGCACGAAAACCAATATTCAACATGACGGCTTTGCTGTCAGGGTTCCTTCGAGCCATCATCCGTGGATTGCGGTCATCCACTGCAGAATAGCCCTTGGGCGGCCTGAGGGGCGCATGTCAATGACAGTTCCTGTCTCTCTGTATCTCCACATTGCTTTGGTTCACTCTGAGACGCCTGGACACTTCCCTTGTTGAGAGCCCTTCCTGGCACAAAGTAACAACGCGGACGCGATCGAACCGCGGTATTGACCGTCTAGGCTTGGTTGAACTACAGACAACACGAGCCGTGTACCTCCTTCCTGGTGGAATGACTGGAACTGATCGGCTGCCGGAACCCCTCCGTGTAATAGGCGCTGTTGATGCATAGTTGTTTACTTCTTTGGCTGGGTTTAGTGACATCTCTGAAAAGTCAAAAGGACTGTGTCTGTGATACAATATCCACAGTCAACGTCTATCTTCAGGAGTTCTGGGAACCGGGAGACGCAAAAGATTTTTTGGTTTGTGCAGTAACGGAAAACTCGGCGAACATTCTGTCGGGTCACCCTGCCGGCAACTGCTACCTAACGGACTGGACGCCGTGGACTCCGCGAGAATGGTGTTCTGTGGAATACGGCCAGTTCTCGGTCATACTGCTTCTTATTTTATAGAGCAGATCCAGTCTTTTCAAATACTTCAGTCCATGTTTTTGTAGCGTTTTTCGAGGCGAGGAAACCTTACTATGACGCCCGGAGTTTACGTCGGAACTCCCTCTGCGTACTTTCCTAGCTGTCATTATTTTTGTAAAGCTTTTTATGGCAAAAGCATGCGTTTGACCTTCCAGTGACACAGGATTACTAAATGATGTGACCGTTTGCAGATCAAGGTCCCTGTTCCGCAGTGCTGCCAATGCGTGTGCCTGCCAAAACGCATTTCAAAAGTCCTCGTTTTTCTGTGACACCCTATATAGTAGACGTACACGCTCCCGAAAAGGGCAAAAGAGAACATACCGAAAAATTCTATAAGCAGTTGCTATCGAAGATTGATGCAACTATTAAACCAAAAATTGGCCATGTACGAGTGGGACTGGGGCACTGAGGGTTCCGTACAAACAAACTTACTTATATGTAATTCACCTATCCTGGAAATCGAGAATCTTAATGATTTTTGGCGGTTATGGACAACGATATGGCAACACCGTATCAAGATCTCTAAAGTAGCTCCTCAGACCATCCTGGATATACAAAAAGAATAGAGCAGGAGACTTCAGTTGCTATAAGCAGAGAGAGAGAAGATTTAATGAAATATTTGTTTATTTACTTACTGGGATCTGTTTGCATGCAGTAATGTTCGTCTATTATGCTTTTGACGGATGATGAAAGAAATGTATATACAAACGGCAAAAAGAGATTTTGTGCGTGATATAATAACAATTTAACAATTTTCAAAACAGGAGATGAAAAGGAACAGATTAGATGCCCTCTGTTTGTGTGAAATGAGATGGGGAGAGAATGGGGAGATAGAAAGTGGAGATTATAAACTCTTTTACTCAGGGGAAATCAAGAGTGGTGAAAATGGAGTAGGAATACTGATAGGGCAAAAGTTGAAAAATAAGGTAATGAAGGTACAATATATCGATGTAAGATCGATGAAGATACGACTGAAGGGTAGTTCAAAAGATTTGATATTAATACAGATATATATGCCAACCAGCCAGCACAGAGATAAGGAAGTGGAAGAAATTTTGAGAAAATACAAGAACTCATCGAGAAAGAAAATAGAAATGCCTGCATTATTATCATGGGGGACAGGAATGCAGTCGTGGGTGAAGGAAGAGATGAAGATACAGTAGGAAAATTTGGATTAGGAATAAGAAATGAGAGAGGTGAACGACTAATTAGTTTCTGTAAAGAAAATTCATTAGTAGTGGGTAACACATTATTTGAACACCACAAAAGGAGACGTTACACATCGATATCAAATTTGAATAGGAAAAGACATCAGCTGGACTACATCCTGATACAAAAAAGGTTTAGGAACTGTTTGAAGAATGCTAAAGCTTATCCAGGAGAGGATATAAATTAAGACCACAACCTAGTGATGAGAGAAATACAAGTGAAGTTGAAAAAAGTCTGGAGAGGTAAAGCAAAGGAAAGACTAAACATAGAAAGACTCAAACAGGTCGGAAAGGCATCAGATTTGGAGAACAGATTTATGGAAAAATGGTAAAGAGGTTGTGTTGATGAAAGTGTTAATGACAAGTGAATAAAAATGAGGGAAGGACTCATGGACTCTGCCAAAGAAGTACTAGGAGTATCCCAAAGCAGCAGGAAAGAATGTATAACAGAAAACATATTGAAAAAGATGGAAGAGCGCAGAAAGTGGAAAACTGTAGAAACTAAAGAAGGCAAAAAGAGGTACAGGAAACTGAATAATGAATTAAGAAGAGACTGAAGAAGCAAGAGAAAAAAAGGATGAAACAGAAATGCGACGAAATAGAGAAAATGGAGAGAGAGGGAAAGTATGAAATTATGTATAGACTGGCTAGTGAGATAGTTTTTGAACGTAAAAGAAAGAGGAATAACATGGAACTAGAAAGAGCGGATGGTACTCTAGCAAAAGAACCACAGGAGGTTTTGAACAGATGGCAAGAATATATTGAATGTCTGTATAAAGGGGATAAAATGCAAAGCGAAATTAAGGTTGAAGAGGAGCAATATGTGCCGGAAGATGGAGAGGGATTTACCATCTTGGAAGCAGCAGTAGAAAAGGCGCTGAAAGAGATGAAGAATAAGAAGGCATGTGGAGTAGATGATTTGTCAGCAGAACTGTTGAAGAGTCTTGGAAACAAGGCAAGAAAAGAAACAATCTACCGCTGTAACGAGATATATGACAAACGGGAATGGCCTGAGGACTTCGCTGCAACAGTTATGATACCGATAGAGAAAAAGAGAAATACTAAAAAATGTGAAGAGCACCGGACCATCAGTCTAATTTCTCATGCAGCTAAAGTCTTGCTGAGAGTGTTGAACAGAAGGTTATATGGCAAGCTAGATAGAGGGATTGCAGAGGAGCAGCTCGGATTTAGAAGAGGAAAAGGCTCAAGAGATGCTAACGGCCTGCTAAGAACTATAGGGGAAATATATATGGAAAAGGGTAGAGAAACCTTTGATGTCTTCATAGATTTAGAAAAGGCTTTTGACAGAGTTCAGTGGAACAAGCTGATGGATATCTTGAAGAGGAAAGGAGTAGATTGGAAAGAGAGACAACTGATACAGAATCTATATTTACACCAGAAAGTAAGGATATGGATTGGAAATTAAATGTCAGAAGGAAGCAGCATTGGACAAGGTGTTAGACAAGGTTGTTGCCTTTCCCCACTGTTGTTTAATGTATATCTTGAAGAGATTATTGCGAAAAGTTTAGATCGGAAAAGAGGAATATGTATTGGTGGAAAGAGAATAGAATGTACAAGATTTGCTGATGACATGGTATTAGTGGCAGAAAGTGCGCGGACAGTGAATAACATGCTCAAAGATCTTCAGCATGTGGAATATGGGATGCAAATAAACACAGCAAAAACAAAGAGTATGGTCATCAGTACAAGACGCAGACTGTCCAGTATCAAAATAGGACAATTTACCATTAGCCAAGTAAGTCAATTTAAATATCTCGGAAGCACAATAACTGAAGACCTGAGATGTCACCAGGAGGTGAAAACTCGAATTTCCATAGCAAAGGAGGCATTCAACAGAAAGAGGAGACTCTTATGTGGCAAAATTAGATAAAGGACTAAGGAAAAGGCTTGGCAAATGTTTTGTCTGGAGTGTGGCACTATATGGGTCAGAAACATGGACACTGAGACGAGAGGATGAAAAAAGGTTAGAAGCATTTGAGATGTGGATGTGGAGGAGAATGGAGAGAATAAGCTGGATGGAAAGAGTGAGTAATGAAAGAGTATTGTAAAGGGTTGGTGAGAGAAGGTCGTAAGAGAAAGGAAAAAGAACTGGTTGGGACATTCATTGAGAAGGGGGTGCTTGCTAGTAGATGCTTTGGAAGGATTGGTTTGTGGGAGAAGACTGAGAGGAAGAAGGAGATACAAGGTGATAGACGATATAAAGGGAAGAGGAAATTATGCAGACCTGAAGAGGATGGCAGAAGACCGGACAGCCTGGAGAACTATCATGTGAAAACCTGCCTTTAGGCAGAACACTGATGATGATGATCAGGTTTTTAAATTTATTGGTACTGTGAAATCTTGATTCTCGTCGAATTTCATGAGTATACGTCAACGTGAAGCATGCTATTGGTTTCGATGAGCGAGTTTACGAACATCAAAATATATGACATAAATGGTCTTGTCTTATGACTGAATTTAAATTGAAACTTAAAATTTTTATACTTCAGAGGGACCATTGTCCTAAAATGTAACGTAAATGTTAACTTGATATGTCCACTCATTCCCGATAAAAACGGTTCTTAATAGTCGGACAGACAGTCAGACAGACAACAAACCGCTTCTATAAGGGTTCCGTTTTTACAGCCTGAGGCACAGGACCCTAAAAATGAATGCCTAATAATATGTGGAAATTTTAATGCAAGAGTAGATATCTTACCAGCACGAGCGGTAGCCGGATTACTTGGAGGGAAACATTGTAATAATAATGATAATCAGCTCAATAATTTACTTCCATAAAGCATTTAAAAAGCTGCCGGCCGGTGTGGCCGTGCGGTTCTAGGTGCTTCAGTCTGGAACCGCGTGACTGCTACGGTCGCAGGTTCGAATCCTGCCTCGGGCATGGATGTGTGTGATGTCTTTAGGTTAGTTAGGTTTAAGTAGTTCTACGTTCTAGGGGACTGATGACCTCAGATGTTACGTCCCATAGTGCTCAGAGCCATTTGAACGATAAAAAGCTCGAAAACATGTTTCAAGAGGAAAAAAATGATATTTTTTATGAATATACGTGGTGTGCACGAGAACATAAGTGAATAATAGAGTATTTAGTAATAAATGTCAAGACTTCAGTCCAAAGATGTACAGGTCTTCAGACAATGCTATATTATCTGATATCACTAAATACTAACAGCAAAGTGTGACCTGTGAAAAATACCTCATCACGTGGTCTACCAGATGAACTGCACAGAGTGCACTTATTACAAAAAGAACTGAAACAATATACGTTAGAAGCACAAAATAACCTGGCGATAAGTGGCAGAATGTTCGGAAAAAGCAACAAGAGAAGCTCTTTGGAAAAAAGAACAAAGCAGAAAGGAAAAGAGGTCCAAACATTTGAAATGAGGATATCGACGAAGTCGTAAAAATTAACTTGTCACTTAGATACAACATTTGAAACAAATCTCGTATAATAGTAAAGAAAGATGTAAAAGAAAAGAAATTCTGCTAAGAAAATAAGTAGAGAAGCACGACGACAGTCTTGAGTCAAATTTATTAATTAAATTGAGAATGGCATTCACGGAAGGAAGAATTTTTCATATAAAATGTTAAGACACCTGATCAGGACTGAGGAGGACATAGTACGAACAGATGTGATAGACAAGGAACGATGGGTTCATACTACGAAGACCTATGGTGCCAGCAGAGAGAACAAGAAGATAAGTCTGGAGTAGAAGAAGAAAAAGAAGGAGAGGACAGTGAACCTAAAGAAGTTGACGCCATTACAGTACAAGAGTTTCAGAAGTTCTTAAAAGAAAAACTGTAAAGTAACTGGAATGGATAAAATATACACAGAGAAACTAAAATATGGAGACGTGAGGCTGTTGCAGATATTTAACCAATTCTGGCACACAAGTAAAATACCTCAGTCACGGAAAATAGCAAAAATAATGACTCTGTTCAAGAAAGTTGTCCGGTATGATTGTAAAACTCAGTCAACTTAAAAAATTTAGGAAATTCTCATTAGTGAAGAACAGACTTGATTCAGTAAAGTAAGATCAATCACCGAAAATGTATTTGTTCTGGAAGAAATAATACAGAAAAGACTAGAATGTAACCTACAGACACACGTAACATTTATGAGATTGTTTAAAGCATTTGACTCTGTGAACACAATGTGGATTATAATGGGAAGCAATGGATATCCCAGAAAATTAGTAAGGGCCATAAGGAGTCTATACAAATATCACAAACTATAATAAATACGGGAGAAACAGGAACAGAAGATATTTTAATAAATGAAGGATTACGGCATGAATGCCCAATACTACCTACTCTTTTTGATATGCATAATATTCACATTATCTTAAACTGATTACAACGGTTAAAAAAAGGAATTAAAATGTCAAATGATCTCATGTCAAATATTTTATTTTATGCAGATCGTACCTTGATATTGCACTGTACCACCTTAATCACCTTTGTAAACAATGAGATATTGACATATCTAAGACCAAGATTGACAATATTGTTTTTCTGCGGTTAAGATTTGGTCTGATCCGAAATCATTGCGGATAATGTGATTTTTGAAGAACTATAGTCCTTCATTTATTTTCAGTGTAAAATTTTCCAAGACACTAATAAACATCCAGATGTAAAGTTGACTTGGAAAAATATGTACCACCACACGAAATAAATACAAAAATCAGGAGACATAAGAATTGAGAATAAAAGCTTAGAACATTTTGGATTCTCTAGCACTTCTTCATGGTATTAAATGCTGGAAATCTACACAAGGAACATTACGTAATATATAAAGAGCAGAAGAAACGGATACTCAAGCATGAAAAACATGAACAGTGCGACAAAAACTAAAAGAAGAGATAACTGAAAGCAGAATAACGAGATACAAAAAATCTGGTACGAACGCGTGCAGATAATGGACTGTAATCGACTAACCTTAGATTATAAACCGTTAGGAAAAAGAGATGTTAGAAGACATAAAATGTGACGGACAGAAATTTTGGAAATACGGGTCACGTTATGTCTAATCCACGAACTGTAGAAGAAAAAGAATGATGACATGGAACAATTTTAGAGACTGCAATGCGTCAGCATAGCGCAAACTAATGCCCAGGTAGCTGAAAATGAGTATCCGCCGAAGACACGCAACACTGTTCTCGCAAAACTCACTAGGTTCAATTCAGAGAACCGAAAATGTAGGTAGATATGTGTGACAGTTCTGATACCTCTATGATATATCCATTGTAGATACCTAAAGATTAAGACAAAGAGAGGTCCGGATACTATTGCAAGCGTACTGGCAATAAAGCTGAAAATCGATAATTGTGGTACAAAATACCCTCCGCAATGCACTGCGGAATATATAAAGCTATCGTTATGTTTTTTTTAATTGTAAGTAAATACAGAGTGCTTAAAAAAGAGGCGCAATTTCAAATACAGTGGGTACTGGTATCAAAACTAAAAGAAGAGTACCTGTAAGAACATATCCGGAGGCCAACACCTACTGAGATATCGGCCAATCCGTCTTATCATTCCCATCTATTTGTTACGTAGAAGTTGACACTCTAGGCACTACTGCATGTGGTTCAGATACAGTGGATCACGCGCTCTTTCGAATGCACATGGCTCCATTCGGATTGCAGCACAGAGATTAGTCGCACCTTCCAGTAACGCCTGCACATTGTCAGTGGCCCAACATACGTCAATGCCGTTAAATGGACCCATAATCAAAAATCCAATGGGTTCAGGTCCAGTGATCGGCGAGGCAATGCTAGCAGTCCGCTTTGACCGATCCATCGCCCATGAAACGTTGTGATCAGATACTGTAGTACGATCCGTACAAGATGGTGCGTGTTCCGTCGTGCCTAAGCAACAGCCGTAGTTCACTTGCAGAGGTAACGTTCTCCAACAGCGTTTTTAATTCGCACACAGTGAACTGCTACAGTATGATGGTGTACTCCACCAAATGCTACACATTACTCGTCACAACTAAAACGGTCCATATTTAACAGGTGGTGGTTTCAGGGCACATAATTATTTGAACTTTAATTCTAGTTTCGACCAATACTACCTGCTGCCGGCCGGTGTGACCGAGCGGCTCTACACTGAGTAGTGCAGTTTTCTTTTAATGTCAAATGTACACCTTAGCCATTGTTATATGCTTCATTTGTCATTTGTAGTCGACAACTATTAAATTATGATGCTTACAGCGCCATCTATTGCTACATTTTGTAACTATTTATTTTTTATTTGAAATACGTTATCCCCTTTCTCCGATAATATTCCGTTGCAATTTGACGTTATTCTGACGCGTGGTTTTATTTCTACATCGTTCTGAAAGTTTAATTATAATCACACTGTATATAAACGATACAGGGCGCAATCTGTGATGCCCTCTTAAATTGTTTGCAGACGAAGCCGTAGTGCACTGTTAGTTAAGTCACAAGAAGATAAGAAGACCAAAACCAGATCAGAAAATATCCATTACTAACTTTCTCTTCCGAATGAGAAAATGTTTCGTTGATTCCCACTTACATAGGGAGAGACGACTATCGTAATAAAGTAAGACATCACAGAGTTCAAAAAAGGGTTCAAATGGCTCTGAGCACTATGGGACTTAGCTTCTGAGGTCATCAGTCCCCTAGAACTTAGAACTACTTAAACCTAAATGACCTAAGAATATCACACACATCCATGCCCGAGGCAGGATTCGAATCTGTGACCGCAGCGGTCGGGCGGTTCCAGACTGTAGTGCCTAGAACCGCTCCGTCACTTCGGCCGGCAACTCAGAGTTCTCTCGGAAATATTTAGGTGTTCATTTTTCCGACGTGCTGTTCGAAAGGGAACAGCCGCGTAATAATCTGAAAGTGGTTCTATGAACCCTGTGTCAAACAGTTTGCTGTGAACTGCACAGTAATGATGTCGTTGCAAGCACATTAGAAGTTTTGTTTAATGTATTATTTGGAAGTGAAATAATACATCCAGAAAAAATGTGAGTACGTTTTGTTTAGTAGAAGTCCCCCGCAGTTCATTAGAGCTAGGAGGACGGAGAAATCACCACTGGAAAGAAGATTCCAGTCAAAAGTACTGCGTGTGAACCTTGTGTGCAAAGAGGCTGCACCGCCGGAGTGAACTATGACAGCACCACACCGTATCGTTTGAAACTCTAAATGCGAGGGTTAAGTATTACATGCTCTTAACCAATGAAAAACTGTGGCTAGGGTTCGGGTGCAAAAGAAGACCACGACTATTCCCCCATTTCCCGTCCCCCCTGTCAACCAAGTACAAGTCATTTAAATTTCTTACATCACACGTTACCTTTGGGACGATGTAGGTCAATATAGCAGGTATGCCAGTAAAGATAGAAGTAACGTATTATATTTAGAAAACAGCCGAGGATGTCTGGATATTGAGGCAAATTACACCAATTGGTGTTGAAGACAGACTGTAAAAAACAATAAAGTGTTCTAACATGAGTCCTGTGTTGTATACCGAAAAGAAAATGACGGGAACGAAAACTCTGGAAGTAATGTGAAAAACATTGCTGTAGAATACAAAGGCTATGAGTTGTTTGACCACCACTCTCCTTTGAAAGCCATGAAAGCGTAGAAGAAGTACTAAACTGGGCGGGCAGGGTACCTGCAACATGAAACGTAAATAAATTACAGGAAAATATTGTGAAAAATAGCGGAAAGGAGGGAAAAAATCTGCTCAATGTACGACTTGAGAAAGATGCAGCGGAAAGAGTACAAATATTATTCTTTTTGCAAAGAAAAACTGTACTACTTGGCAGAAGCAGGAATTTGTGGAGAGAACACAGGCAGCACGAACCGATATTTGTGTCGCTCTTATAACAGTAGTCGAGAATTCAGGAAGACGCACGCTGTGCCATGGAAGGGGAGCAGCTGATTTTAATGCAGCAAACGGATGCCGCTGATTTCGATGCAAATGATCGTGCTTTGGACTCATGAAATGCGATTAATTTCGTTCTCAGTGCCTGAGGAGATTGGTTGTGTTGTGTTGACTGAGAGTAGCGTTCAATTTTTTTAAAATATTCTTGCAAGTATTGTGCCAAATTATGACTTTTTGAAGTAATTTAGTAGCTATGAATCAATGCCTCCTCAAAATAATAACTATAAATTCCGGTTGTTGGGTACCCAGCTCTCAAAAGAGCGCGATTTTAAAATTTCTGGCCCATACAATGATACAACAATGCTACAACTTTTTATTTTTATTTATGATAGTATTAGTTACATACCTAGCCGGCAACAGCTAATTCACCAGGCACGCTAACGTCACATCAGAACGCGCATCCAAATCTCTTACAACGGCAATTCTCACGACGCGGTTAAGAACACACTAAACGCTCTCGGTTTATTTGTTTATCTGGTAGCTTCCGTGTGACCGTGCGAGCCACAGCTACTTGATCGTGGAACGAGTCAGTGCGTAGTTAACAGAATGCTGATTAGAATATTTATAAATAAAAGAAATAAATAATAATTATAATATTAATTAATAATAACACTCATAAAATTGTGACCAGTAAATAAGACATTGCAGAAGAATGTTCTCGGCTACGGAGAGGGACACGTGTACAGAAGAGCCGGGCTGAGTCACAAGAAAACCTTTTAACTTCGATTTGAATACTTGTAGTTTATCATTCCATTTTTTTCAGTTTTGTAGGAAATCTATTGAAAATGAAACCTGTCGATTACTGCAAGTCTTTCTGTGCAGTGCTCAAGAATGTGCTCTACAAGTGCATATAGTATTTCCGTCTAGTGCACACAGAGTGAATGTTACAGTTTCTACTCAGTCGGTCAGTTTTGCAACGACGAATCCCATGATGGAATACGTAGGGTGTCAGTATTCAGGGATATGACAGGAATAACCACTCGAAGCAAAAGCGTCCCGTAAGTATGGCCACTATAGTGAGTACCGCAAGAGCCACGAGTACTTTGCTCTTCGTCGCTTCTGTGGAACACGTCTCTTGAACAGCGATAGCAAAGTTAGAATTCCAAGGCACCTGAACAGCCTGCTACACACAGTTTGGGAACTGACACGGCAGGTCACCATTACCGCCCTGTCCTGGTCTAAGAATGTTCTTGGCGAGCACACGGAGTTCTCTCAAAATTCCAGTGTTCAGGCTATAGATTACACAAACAAGTGCTTATAGTGAAAGAACTCGACATTATATGTTGTTGGATAAATACACAATGGTTAGAGAGACACTCTCCCAAATGTGCCACTAGCCATTTCATGAACAGCGCCGAGTCAATGACGGGGCACAATGCAGTTCCACAGACGCCTCCCTACGTCATTTTCCACTAGGATACTGCCCCACCCCACTATCATGAGTATGTCATCACGTTTCTCGACAAGACGTTTCCTGTGATTTGTATCGGAGGGGGGAGGGTCCAATTGCCTGACCTCCTTCGCTGGATTTCAGTGCACGCTGGTTTATCAAAGACATTGCTTACAAAACAAAGGTTCGAGATCTTGTAGAGATCTGAGACAACGCTGAAGGGGCCATAACATTTACTTACGAACGTGGGGCGAGAATTGTGGTAGCGTTCCGATATCTCTGGAGTTGCAAACAGTGCCCACATTGAACTGTACCGACATGCATAGAACTGTTTTAGTCCTATGTTCATAGTGGACATTGTGGTATCACATTTCGATACCACCCCTCGGGGTTCGTAGAAATGGCACTGCAAGTTTCTGTAAGACGGTGACAGAGGTCAGGCGGAATCTGGGATCTGGAGGACCCTATAGTGCACAGCCACTGAGCCGCGCCTCCAGCAGCTCTGCGCCACGAGCGAACTCTGCTGCCGCGATATACGAGGGTTACTCCAAAAGAAATACACACTATATTTGTAAAAATACAGGTTTCATTCTGCATGTGTGAAAGTTTTACAGTGTGTAGATACATCCTTCCCGATTGTTTTCACATTTAGTTCAACCTGTTCCCGTGAGTGGCGCCGTCACAGCGTGGCTTCAAGATGGCTGCTACACTTGACGTTCGTCGGAAGCAACGTGCTGTCATAGAATTCCTGTGCTGTGAAAACGAGACAGTGGGAAACATCCAATAGAGGTTGAAAAAGGTGTATGGGGATGCTGCTGTCGATCGCAGGACAGTTAACCGGTGGGCACTCAGGTTACGTGATGAAAGCGAATACGGCAGTATTGAAGATTGTCCTCGCAGTGGCAGGCCTCGTACTGCACACACTGCAGACAATGTGTAGAGAGTTAACGAACTGGTGACTGCTGACAGATGCATCACAGTGAACGAATTGTCACGGTACGTTGGTGTAGGGGAAGGTAGTGTTCGCAGAATACTGAAAGTGTTGGCCTTAAAAAAGGTTTGTGCCAGGATGTTGACAGTGGCTCAAAAAGAAACAAGAAGAACGGTATGCAGCGAACTTTTGGAACAGTACGAGAATGGTGGAGATGAATTTCTTGGAAGAATTGTGACAGGTGATGAAACATGGCTCCATAATTTTTCAGCGGAGACGAAGAGGCAATCAATGGAGTGGCATCATGCAAATTCACCCAAGGAAAAAAAATGCAAAACCGCAGCTTCTGCTGGAAAAGTTATGGCTACGGTGTTTTTCGATTCAGAAGGACTCTTGCTTGTGGACATCATGCCAGTTGGTACCACCATAAATTCTGATGCATATGTGACGGCACTGAAGAAACATCTAGCTCGACTGAGTCGTGTTAGACCACCTCGGCAAAAGCAGGATGTTCTGCTGTTTCACCACAATGCACGGCCACATGTCAGTCAAAAAACCGTGGAAGCGATCACAAAACTCGGATGCACAACACTGAAACACCCGCCTTACAGTCCTGACCTGGTTCCATGTGACCACCATCTCTTTGGGAAACTGAAAGACTCTTTTCGTGGAACAAGGTTTGAATATGATGATTCCCTTGTGAACGCTGCCAAACAGTGGCTCCAACAGGTTGGTCCAGAATTTTACCGTGCAGGTATACAGGCGCTGGTTCCGAGATGGCGTAAGGCAGTTGAGAGAGATGGAAATTATGAGGATATACGTAAGTACTATTCCTAAATGATGTATCTACACACTGTAAAACTTTCAAACGTGTAGAACAAAAGATGGATTTAAAAAAAGCTGTGTGCATTTCGATTGGAGTGACCCTCGTAGGACGGCCGGCAGCAGCGCCTCGCCCTACTCGCGCCTGGATCCGCTTCGCCTTGGGCCACTACGCAGAAGGCTCATATTCGTCGTTACTGTTATGGCAGTTGGGCTCCATTTCTTGTTGCGGCGACGATTTCAGCGGGAATTTAAAAGTATTGGGTCTGTTGTAGGTTTTGTTCCAGAAATGAGGACCATGCATTAACGAAAATGTTCTGAAAGATGAAGTCGCCAAACTTTCGATCAGTGCAGTGAAGTTTTTTTGAGCGAGTAGCGAGTGTACTTCTGTTTCCTGAACGACTATTCTTGATTCGCTGAAGATTAGACAGGAAAATCGGATAACTAATGAACAGATTATGAGTAAAAATTAGGAAACATGTGAACTTAAAGAATGGGCAGATTGGTTGGACACGCCTTAAGTCATCAATAAATAGTAAGTTTGGTGATGGGAAGACTTGAATGGGGTAAAAATTGCAGAGACAGAACCTATACTTTAACATAGCAAGTAGATTTAAGTGGACAACGGCTGGTAAAGATATAGATATGAAACGATATGGCAGCGGAGACGGTAGGACAAATACTGCATTACGTATGTTTCGTTGCTGATGGTGAGTGGAGCGTACACGGAGAGCTTAATATTCTGTGGGAAGAAAGGGAATTTGACGTGACTAACTAGTTGAAAGAGTGGGGATTACGAAAAGCAGATAGACAGATCAACAAACTATACATTCTCAATTTTTATATGTTGGCAGCGTTTCCACGAAATACCTGCGGATGCAGATAAAACGGATATTTAGTATTTCATAGGGAAGTATTACATATGAACGTTCTATCTCACACACAAATGTGCTATTTTGTTTAAGTATTCTTATACGGTGTGTAGCCAAAATACGTGGCATGAAATAAGTCAATAAATCCTGACCTAATTTTTCATGTCTGAACTTTTGGGTTAGTGATTAATCTGCCAACTTGTGCTCTACTTCAAATGTTCTGTCGTCGCTGACCTTTTGCAGTGACCCTTCTGACCTTCTGCAGTG
Organism: Schistocerca gregaria; assembly: GCF_023897955.1. NCBI lineage: Eukaryota > Metazoa > Arthropoda > Insecta > Orthoptera > Acrididae > Schistocerca > Schistocerca gregaria. Next base: position 136,272,397 of record NC_064922.1, read on the forward strand.
CTATCCGATACCCAAACAATAGTAACAATCGTGCATTCGCTGCTAGGGTGAAATATGCCGTGATTCAGTTCACAAATAACACTGCGAGAACACTGAGCACCTCTCTATAAGTTCACATGTAGAAGCTTATCCGTACAGCTGTATGACACCAACAGAGTACGTTACTAAGGGTGACCTTTACAATGTCGTGCAATGTGTATATAATAAATATACTGTATGAACCTCCGTTGCACACGAGTGTCTTTCGGCTCGCTATGCAATTGCAGTGATCTAATGAAATAAGGTGCTGAATAATTTGAAAGTTCCTGTTTCAAACTTTTAAAGGATAAATATTAACCCAGTATTAACTGTATTTGCTGCACGCAAAAGTGTTGAAAATGTTGGTCGATGAAGACAACTGGAAGCGGAATATAATTCTACATATGGAAGAGAGAAATCGAGACGTTTCAACGCTGCTGGAAGTTCAGTGTTGTATGTGCGTGTAACGATCAAGATAAAGATTAGAAGATTTGAAACCTGTGTTGTGCCAATGTATAGTGGAATGTGACGCAAGTGAAGCCACAGTGGCTCAGTGCCACCGCTGAAAATGTGTAAGACGAATAAAGAAGGCCTCCTGAACTGTCTCATTACGATAGCCGAATATTAGATTCACTTTTACGACCACAAAACAGAAAGGAACAAATTAATTACTCAGACAAGGGAGTGAGTTGTGTGATTGTAGCTGTGAGATAAGAATTTCACAAAATTTCTTAGAGTGTAATAGGTGACGTAGAGTTCTATAGGGTGTTACATCTGGCAGAATAATATAGCATATTAAGCACCTGTATTGTTTAAGGCTACTCCTATGTAATCCGTAATGTTATAACAATTTATTGAGAAACATACTACAAGATATTAAACTGAAAATACATTATTTGAAGGGAATGCACGATGTTGTCGGATTTCGGTCCAAAGACTGATTTGATGCAGGTCTCCAGGCTAGCCTATCCTGTGCAAGCCTCTTTATTTGTGCATAAGTAAGCCAACCTACATCCATTTTAAACTTCTTGTTTCAGCCAAACATTGTACAACGTTGACACCCGCCAAGTTCGCTCATTATAGAAGTTACTATTCTTTGATGCCTCAATGTGCTCCTTTTACTGAAGTTATGCGATACAATTATTTTCTGCCCAGTTCGATAGACTCTACCCAACTTATCCTCAACATTCTCCTGTTGTACCATAGTTCAAAAACTTATATTCTCTTTTGGTCTGAACTGTTTATTGTAAACTTTCACTTTTGTACAAGGCTACACTCCAGACAAATACTTTCAGAATATCTTCCCTAACACTTACTTGTATATCAAATGTTACAATATTTAACTTTACTTCTTTTCTTCCTCTCGCCAGTCTGCATTTTATATTGTCTCTACTTCTGACATCGTCTGTTACTTTAACGTCCAAATAGCAAAATTCATCAGCCATTTGTAGAACTTCAGTACCTAATATTATTCCCTCGGCATCGCCCGATTCTTTTACAATTTTTTCCTTTCGTTGCTATTCTTCTTACAACCTCTTTTCATGGCACTATCTGTTCCATCCACCTTATCTTCCTTTTCTGTCTTTGACAGATTCACAATGTCATAGGCAAACATCTATGTTTTTATTTTTCTCCATTAATTTTAATTACCCATCCCGTTTCTCCTTGTTTCTTTTACTGCTTTTTCACGGTACAGACCTAATACCATCCGAGATAGGTTATAATCGTGACTCACCCTCATCTCAACTACTGTTTCCCTTTCATGCCTTTCGACTCTTGTAACTTCAGACTGGTTTCTGTTCAGACAGGAGATACACTATTGCTTCTTGTATTTTACCTTTGTTATCTTCAAAATGTCAACGAATAAATTCTGTCTACATTCTCAACAGATTTTTATAAGTATAAAAATTCTACAAAAGTAGTATTGTCTTTCTTTATTTTCTGAGATAAGTCGTAGAGTCATTATTGCCTCGCGTACTGCTACATTTCTCTATCACTCAAACAGAACTTCTCTGAGGTCGGTTTCTACCAGTCATTCCATTTTTATATAAATAACTCATGAACTGACTTCTTTGGAATTATAATTATTTTATTCTTTCTAAGTCTAAGGGTATTTCGCCTGTCTCATCTTTTTTGTGCACCAAATGCAATAGTTTTGTCACAGTCGTTTCTCACAACGATCTCCATAATTCTCAGCGAACACAGTATACTCCAGGTGCCTTATTTCGTGTTTAGTATTTCAGAGCTCTGTCAAAATCATCTCGCAGCACAGCATATTCCATCTCATCTTCATCCATTTCCTCTTCTCGTTCCGCTATATTGTCTTGTGGTCCCTTCCATTTGTTCTATAACTGTATTCCATTCACCTTTCAGCTTCCTTCATTTTGCTTAGTCGTAACTTGTTATCTGAAATCTTAACAATCCTACTGATACTTCTATTTTCTGCAGAAGTTTCTTTAACTTTGCGAAGTTGGCATCTATCTTTCTCACAATCATACATGCTTCTACAGTTTTGAATTTCGGTCCTAGCCATTCCACTTTATGTCAGTCTCATTCTTAGACCTCTATATTCCCTTGCATATGATTCATTTCCTACATTTTATATTCCCGTCTCGTCAATTAACTTCAGTATCTCGAAAGTTATTCATGGGTCTCTACTGGGTTTTGTCTTTTCGTCTAGCTGTTCCTCTGCTGTCTTTACTATTCTGTATATCACAGCTATTCACTCTTCTATTGCGTTTCTTTCACCTCATCCAATCAATTAATGCCTATTCCTGTCTTTGAGACTCTAAAGAACCTACGGTTCTTTCAACTTATCCAGGTGCAATGCCATTAAGTTTGTTTCTGCAGTTTCTTTACTTTTAATTTTCATAATCAATGCATTATCGTCAGAGCTCAGTTTGGCCCCTGGAAATGTTTTGTAATTTAAAATCTGACTTCGAAATCTCTGTCTTAACATTATATCATTTATCTGAAACCTCTTCGTGTATTTAGATCCCTTGTCTGTATAAACCTTATTGCACGAGTCTTTCACCATGTGTTAGCAAGTTATCAAACCGAGCTCTTTACAACACTCTGCTAAACAGCTTCTCCTTTCATTACTTTCCCCCAGTCCATGTTCTCTTCTATTTATCCTTTCTGTAGAATTCGAATGCGTTATTCTCACAATTAAAGTTTCGTTTGTCTTAACAATCTGAACAATTTGATTTCTCATAGTATGCAGAATGAATCATCTCAAATATTGCGAAAGTGGAAAGTGCTATTGATATGCGTTTTTCACAGAACGGGTTGGTAGTCAGGAGGTCGTATTTTTAGCCAATAAACAGGTTGCAATAATACTTAGAAAGTGTATTTTTGTACAAACATACATTTTAAAATGGAACAATGCCTATTGACTTTAACAAACTAAAAGTAAGATAAATTAGAATGTCGGTGATGTTTGTTGCAAGTTGTTTCCGAGATATCATATTTTGAGAATTTTCCACTCTGGCACTTATGTCTGCCATTCAACATGCGAGATTGCTAGGTACGATATTTGTTTACGGTGTACCTGCGTGTTGGTTGAGTGCGTTTGGATTTGCTACTCAGTGTGTGACAGTCTAAGCAGTAGGGCGTAAGTGGACGATGGGATTTACCAGTGCAGAAAGAACACACACTCTCCAATGGTATGGAGAGAGTAGGAGAGTAGGTAGAATGCAATTCGTTCCTGTATAGTGCACGCGGCAAAATATCAACTAGATGTCAATCATCTCGGCAATTATTTATCAGCCTCTTCAATTAGTGATAGCGTAACACCTAGACAATGAAACAGAAGGAACAAGTGACTATATAAGATGGGTAATTTAATGTTCTTACTGCAACACTTGCTTCTATTGCAGTTGATCCTCACATTAGATCCGCGCATTAGCACGAGGAAGTGGCATGAGTCAAGCAAGTGTTCTATGCATTCTCCATCGGCATAGGTTCCATCCCTACCACATCTCGCTCCAACAATAGCTGCATGGAAATAATTATGAGAATCATCTTAACTTCTGTACAATGGCATTACGACGGGATGCTCCAGATGTAACATGTATCTTGTTTACTGTTGAAGCCACATTTACCAATCATGGCCAGGTAAACCACCGAAAAATGCACTATTGGTCTGCTGACAACCCCCATTGACTTCTTCAGTTGGAACTTGTCCACGGAGTGTAAACATGTGATTTTGTACAGCGTACCATCAGCTCATAGGCTCATTTTCATTGGCGAAACACTGAAAGCGCAGAAGTGTCTTAGCCTCGTAACAGACCATTTTGCTCGGATGCTAGAAGATGTTCCTCTGTAGACTAGAAGGGACCTTTAGCATCAACATGATGGCTGTGGAGCCCACAGTGCACGATGTACTACAGCACGTCTTCGCGAATTGTTTCCAAACAGCTGGACTGGACGCAGAGGAGCCGTACCTCGGCCAGCCCGTTCCTCTGATTTGACGCCTGTGGACGTTTTCTGTGCGGAAAGCTGAAAGACGCACTCTGCATGAACATACCAACTACACATGATGATCAGCATCGATGTACTACTGCAACCTGCTTGGAAATTTCTGCACGTGTGCAGCAGGCGTTCCATACCAGGCTGCCGGTGGTCATTTTGGACACAATATGTGATATACTACTGTCTCGTAACTGGTCCGATTCTACATGACTAGTGTATGAATTGTATCGTCCTTTAGCGTATCCTACCATAGGTACTGAACAAGTGTCGCTGTGAGAACTTCTCAAAATACGGTATCTCGGAAATGACGCACAGCAGAATCCTGCAAATGACATCACTGACGTTCAGATTTACCCTAATTTTAGTTTCTTAACGTCAATATGCATTATTCCATTTAAAAGTGTATATTTGCACAAAAAATACACTAAGTATTACTACAATATGTTGAATGGCTAATAAGGCGAGTCCCTGACCACAAATACATTCTGTGAAAACATCACGTCAGTAGCAATTTCCATTCCTTTTCCATTTTCTTAGTGTTTTGGGTGCAAGTTTTAGATGATTCACCCTGTATTCTAAGAATGCCTGAATCATCTGTGGTGCTAGTGTACATATTTGTACTAACGTGGTGGTGCGGTTTTTTTTTTCTTTGGTCTGAAAAACTGTATCCACAATCCTGTTCACAGTAGCTCCCCAGCACTCCTCTTTTCTGATTAATTAATAGACCATCCCATGCATTACCCGTATTTGGTTTTTCATAGTTAACTTTGTTCGGACCAGGCCAGAAGTCATGATCTTCGTGCCAACTCACTCCGGTAATTCACACTACATGTGAATTCAATCTCTCCATTTCTAGTTTTAAAATTTTCTATCCTACTTACACGATTAAGAGATCTAACATGCCACAATCCAATCCACAGAACGTCAGCTTTGTTTTTCCTGATGACATTTTCCTGACTAGAGCTTGTCTGGAGATAAGAAGAAATACTACGTTACCTCTGAGATATTATACTCAAAAGGATCCCATAATCATTAAATCATGCAGGATAGGTACACATCCTCCAGAAATATAACGACTGCATTTTCTCTAGCTTTCAGCCAATAGCGTTAGCATCATAGCAAGCCATGTTGGCAAATATTACAAGACCGGATCAGTCAAACATCCATATTGTTGAACCTTCCTGGCAGATTTCATTCTGGATCAATATTGTTGCCCCTGCAACGTTTTTCATGACCTGCTCGCAGTGGACTATGAGTCTAGCAGTGTAACTTTTGTTTCCAAAGAAAAGAAAAGAACTCGGGTATTCCCCAGACAAGACATTGGGTATTTGATAGCTTATTCGTCATATGGAGGATACACTAACGTAATTATTTCTTTACAAAGTTTAATAATGACCCACTTGTACCCTAGTCTAGGACTCAGAATTAACGATGAGAACTATCTCTCTTTGATAGTTTACTTTCTGCAAGGCACTAAAAGTTCCAGATGGTCCAGTAACATGGAATATAAAAGTTGGTAACATGTTTTTCAAAAACATATTCCCAGTCTCTTGTACACTTTGTGTCGCATGGAATGTGGAACAGCTTTCACCCACCATACAATTGCATTCTGGCAGGAGCGTCCTTTCCGACAACAGGTGGATGGTCAGGATGTTCTGCTTGATTCGTGTCCATCTTACACTATAGGTCTATGAAGTTGTAAACGTTTTGTTTGCTCGAAGAGAGATACCTGAACAAATACGCAACCAAAAATGTTTATTGTGATATACGTATTCCTGTGGAAACAGAGAGAGCGTATCCTGTTATGGGTTATTTGGAAGTTAGAACCAGTGGAGAATTTAACCTCAAACTACTAGGCCCATTTCATGTATCTTTATTGTTGATGGCCGCTTGGCAATCAACATTAAGGCCCAATAAGGCCCTGTAAATCAGACTTGCGGATATATGTTTACCAATAACAAGCACGAGACCAACACACAATGGCATATACGCTCCATGCTCATCTCGTCCATCAGTCACGCCTATGTAGCGGTTGTGAATGACTGATGTGAATACGGTCATTCACAAGCCACTTTGGAGTATCAGGAAGGTACCCCACAGTACACTGACAGGTGATACTGACAGGAGATAATACTAGCAGGGGATACTGGTAGAGAATGTCGGGGGGTACGTACAGGGTGTAGTTATAGGGAATCGTTACATGGATTACTGACAAGGGATACTGACAAGGATTCCAATGAGGCCTACTGAAGGAGGATTCCGACGGTAGATACCTATGGGGTATACTAATGAGGGATACCGACAGGGAATACCAACAGGGGATACTAATAAGGGTACTGATAGTGGATACTGACAGGGGATACTGAGGGGGTATACCGATGGAGCATAGAAGATTCAAGTGGGGAGGAATACCAAGGGAGGATATCAATGGACGATACTGATGGGGTTACTGAAGGGGATAGATAGCCTCGTTGGAACTTCAGCTGACCTCTCCCTCATTCACACGCTTCCAGCTGCATGCCACTATCAATTGCTGAAGAAATGTCGTGCAGTAGCAATTTCCAGCATCCTTTCAGAACAGATAACTGCGAAATTACCTTGATACCACTGTCTGTAGTTACTTGATATGTAATTTTGCAAACAGATCTCGATCCATAATCAAACTAAAATAATTCTTTCTTTACGTTCCCTGCTAATTTTACCATATCCTGTGTGGTTTTATCCCTGAAAATGCTGCGTAGAATTAGAGTCCCAGAAATACTTCTGGTCCTTTTTGTATTTAGTGTTTATCTTCTGCACGTAGCTAACAAACATTTCCATCATTATTCCCCATATCTCTTATCTGTCACCTTCCACGAGCTGGGCACAAAGAAACTGTCCCAGAAAATATTCCTTTTCCTTTGGGTCATCAGTCTTCTGACTGATTTGATACGACCCGCCACGAATTCCTCTCCTGTGCCAACCTCTTCATCTCAGAGTAGCACTTGCAACCTACGTCCTCAATTATTTGCTGGATGTATTCGAATCTCTGTCTTCCTCTACAGTTTTTACCCTCTACAGCTCACTCTAGTACCAAGGAAGCCATTCCCTGAAGTCTTAACGGATGTCCTATCATCCTCTCCCTTTTCCTTGTCAGTGTTTTCCACATAGTCTTTCCTTCTCCGATTCTGCGCAGAACCTCGTCATTTGTTACCTTACCACTCCACCTAATTTTCAACATTCGTCGGTAGCAGCACATCTCAAATGCTTCGATTCTCTTCTGCTCCGGTTTTCCACAGCCTATGTTTCATTGTCATACAATGCTGTGCTCCAAACATACATTCTGAGCAATTTCTTCCTCAAATTAAGGCCTATGTTAGATACTTGTACACTTCCCTTGGCCAGGAACGCCCTTTTTACCAGTGCTAATCTACTTTTGATGTCCTCCTTACTCCGTCCGTCTCTGGTTATTTTGCTGCCTAGGTAGTAGTATTCCTTAACTTCATCTATTTCGAGACCATCAATATTGATGTTAAGTTTGGCGCTGTTATCATTACTACTATTTCTCATTACATTCATCTTTCTTCGATTTACTATACTCATCAGCCTGTTCACTCCGTTCAGCAGATCCTGTAACTCTTCCACATTTCCACTCAGGATAGCAATGTCATCAGCGAATCTTTTCATTGATATCCTTTCTCCTTGAATTTTAATTCCTCTCGTGAACCTTTCTTTTATTTCCATCATTGCTTCTTCGTTGTACAGATTGAACAGTAGGGGCTAAAGACTACATCCCTGCCTTACACACTTTTAATCCGAGCATTTCGTTCTTGGTCATCCACTCTTATTATTCCCTCTTGACTCTTATACATATTATATATTATCCGTCTCTACCTATTGTTTACCCCCATTTTTCTAAGGATTACGAACATCCTGTACCATTTTACTTTGTCGAACGCTTTTTCCAGATCGACAAATCGTGCGAACATGTATTTATTTTCTTTAGTCTTGGTTTCATTATCAATCGGTGTCAGAGTTGCCTCTTGGCGGCTCTACCTTTCCTGAAACCAAACTGAACGTCATCTAACACATTCCCAAATTTCTTCTCAATTTTCCTGTATATTATTCTTGTGAGCAACTTGGATGCATGAGCTGTTATCGCACTTGTCAGCTCTTGCAGTCTTTGGAACTGTTTGGATGATATTTTTCCAAAAGTCAGATGGTATTTACACTAATCTGCTCTTTGTGGCTATTTCATACAGAGTCTATAATGCAGTCTCACAAGGAATTAGTTTTGTTGCAAGTAAACTGAAAATTATAGTGTATACGTTATTAGGCCATGCACAGTTCTACGCTTCTTTCTTAATGCACTTGTGAAGAAGCAGAAAAAATATCTGGCAGTGATATGACAACTTTAAACTAATAAATGGTGCAGATTTCGTAAGTTTGGATGATTTACAGTTCTGGTTGTATTGCAGTACTGCCTACTATTCTGACACTTGACTTGCATCCCGAATCAAATATTCAAACAAAAGACATCTGTTACCTAATGTTTTATCCTTTAGTTTATTCTCATTCTCCAACATTACCCCATTACTCAGAAACTACAAATATTACTTTCAGTATTGATATTGTAATTAATGATGATAATAATAATGATAAAAATAATAGTTTTGAGGCGGTCCTTACAAAATATAGCAAAGGAACTAATTTTACTCTTTGACGAAATCTAGAAAACAGAAAAATTCTCAGAGGAGTTGCCTTGATACATCTACTACACGAAAAAGATAATATACAGGATGTAAACAACCACAGAGGAATCTGTTTATTAACAGTAGTGTATCAAGTATTTTACACGATTTTATTAAGCAGTATAGAAACAACACTAGACAGTCATCTTCGTGAATATCAAGGTGGTTTTAGACAAGGAAGGTCATGCTCAGATTAAATATTTAATTTCAAGTCATTAATTGGCCAAATATTACTTAATTTAAAGGACATTGTAGTTATGCTTTTGGATTTCAAAAATGCTTTTGGTTCTGTTAACAGATAAACTATAGACAAAATAACTCGAGAATTTGGTGTAAAGTCTAAATTGTCAAACACAATCCGCGAAAAACTTGTAGGTACAGCCTGTAAAATAAAATTTATGGGAGAAATTTCACACCCTTTCAAAATAAAAACTGTTGTCCGACAAGATGATGGCCTATCCACAATTGTTTTTACTAGTGTGTTAGAGGAAAAAATGACAATTTGAAACGAAAATCTCATTGAACTCAACATGTCGCCTATAAGGTTAGGAAGAGGAAGTAAAACGATTGAAATCAATAGTCTTCCATTTGCAGATGATTTTTCTATACTTTCCGAAAATGTGGCATCTGGTATAACACAAATAAATCTCCTGGAAGAAATAGCCAGCAGAACCGGCTTAATAGTTTCTGCCGAAAGACAAATTTTTAACAAATGTTAAGCATGCTCCAGAATTCCTGAAAACAGATATTGACCAAATAGACAGAATAAATAATTTTGAATATCTAGGGGAGATAACCAAAGAAAATGCTTTACAAAACTCTGCAATAGACGAAAGGATGCTTAAAATGGGAAGAGCATATAGTATCACCAAAGACCTCTGCAATGAAAAGTGCCTATCCAAAAATGCAAAAGTAAGACATTAAAACGCAGTAGTGAATAGAAAACCCCTATATGCAAGCGAATTCCTGGCATTAAACTAAAATTTAGATAATTTAGAAGTACTAGAAAGGCGAATGATAAGGAAAATGTTAGGACCACAAAACACAGCAGAAGTTTGGAAATTACAAAGTAATGCTAAAATATACCAAAATGTAGAAAATAATTTAAATGTAAAAAGAAAAAGAAGACTCATGTTTTTTGGAGACTTATTTCTAATGCAAGACAATAAGGTTTTCAAATATTTGTGGGGTAAGTAGTCCACTATAAGCTGGGTCAACGAAGTCAAAAAGAACTTAGAAAGAAACAACATAGAAATGGAAGATATAAACAACAGAGAAGCCTTTGGTGAAAAATTATTGAAAGTGGAAGGATTTTAAGACAGGGTAGCTAAAAAGCTGGTTCAAAATGGTCTGAAGACAGAAAGGAGAAATATTGTGAACAGATGAAGGATACTAGAAGAAAAGGAAAGAACAAAGAATGAACTGAAATTGGAATGTGGTCGTCAGATGCCCTATTCACAGTAAAAAAAAAAAATAATAATAATGTCTTGTACTTCACTATACGATACGTGCGTTACCTGATCAAAAGTATCTGAACAACTCTACGCAATGCAGAATAAACCACTAGATGCCACAAGAGGAGTACATGCCGGTATAAAACGCGATGGGGAATGCTGTGTTGCCCATACAGTAGCAGCACCAGCAGAATGGGTTGGTCAGGAGAGCTGCTGACTGCAAAAGTGGTCATTCGATGTCACCTGAGTAGCAAATGCATCAAGGGCATCGAAACACTTGTGGAGGTACCCAAGGTGGTGACGTGACTGCGAAGTGGTAACGCGAAGGAAGAACCACAACTAAACCAAGAAACGGCAGACGTCATACTCTGACGGAACGTCAAGCATCTCGCGGAGTGGTTGTAGAAACCGCTTGAAACCAGCACAAGGTAACACGCGTGAGTTTCAGAGTGCCACCACCAGTCCAATTAGAACAACGACTAAGCGTAAGGAGCTAAACAAAACGGGGTACAGTGTCGAGCTGCTGCTCATAAGCCATGTTGTGTTCAGCGTTAATCGAGGCTTCAGATGGGGTAAATAGAGACGCCACTGGCCATTGGATGACTGGAAAACAGTAGATTGTTGTGTTGAATCACGCTATACCCTGTGGCAGTGCGATCAAGGGCTTTGTGTTTGTCGAGCACCAGGAGAACGTCACGTGCCATAACGTCTAGTACCACCAGGGAAGGATGGAGGATGTGGGGTTAGAGTACGATGGTGGTTTTCGTGGTTAGGGTACTATCACCTTATTTCGCTTAAGAAAAGGCTAAATACGGAAGACTGTGAGCATATTTTATATCATTATTTTTTGCCTAGAGCAAATGACTAATTGGAGACGATGGCTGTATCAACATTTGCTGTGATCCCTGTCATAAAGCAGCATCAGCGAAACGGTGGTTTGTGGACATTCACATCGCTGAAATGGATTTGACTGCTATGAATCTCCCGCCCTGAACCCAATGGACAACCTTTGGGATGAGTTAGAAGGCCGACCTCTCTCCAAGCCGCAGAGTGCAAAATCACTACCTCCTGTGGTTCTTCCAGAAGAATGGGCTGCCATTCCTCCACACACATTGAAACACATCATTTCCCCGAGGAGCGTTCAAGCCGAAGGGTGAACACACCCCACGTTAATGTGCAAAAAGGCCAAGGAACGCCCAACGGTATCGACTGACCGCTTTGTCATCTTCAGCCGGTAGGCGTAACTGGATGCGGATGTGGAGGGACATGTAGTCAGCACACCGCACTCCCAGCCGTTGTCAGTTTTTGTGATCGGAGCAGCTACTTCTCAACCAAGTAGTTCCTCAGTTGGCCTCACAAGGGCTGAGTGGACCCACTTGCCAACAGCGCTAGGCAGACCTGGACGGTCACCCATCCAAGTGCTAGCCAAGCCCGACAGAGATCTGACGGGAAGCGGTTTTATCACTGCGGCAAGGTCGTTGGCAATGTCCGATAATACGTGTCAGAATATTTTTGATGAGATAGTGCATACGGTATAGTACTATGTAGAATGACTAGAATCTCTTAAGTTTCAGGGCCTACGCTTCATGAAGCTGATTTGACAATACCAAACAATGTAATCTACGTTGTGAAAAAATAAAGAACACAATAATAATAACAACGCATTTCACTGTCAAGTTCATACGTTACACTCATTTTCTCTTCGTGCTCTGTCTGCAGAACAACACCATTTATATATATTTATATAACTCCAGTTTTATGATAATAACATAATCTACTTGTATTTTTATGTTTCACTGTACATCGCTGCACTGAAGACGTTCGGAGTGTTCCCTCAAACTTAGCGTTCAATTCATTTCTGTATGTAGCACAATTTAGGCCTCATTCAGAAGACAAGCAGAATTTCCACTAGTTTCGTAACAAACTTCCCGCATCAGCATAATAACACGTACAACACCATAGTAGCCAACACGCCATCAAGAAACAGATCACATCTTTCTTTCTGAAAATGATTGATATGCAGAGGCACAAATATAAATCGGGTTCATGATGGTGGAGGAATAGTTATAACTTCTTCCTAAAGCTGTCAGTTACTGACACACATCAAAAATGCAGAAAATGTTACATCATTCTTTAAGTATCTATCAGGGGCTTTTTTAAAGCAGCTTATAACCTTACAGCTTGTCAGGAAACTTTATAAGTCCAACTGTAACTCAGAATTCAATTACGTCAACATTTAACTTCTCCATATCGAAATCTGTTTGCACTCTTATAGCCCTTATTTCATCACTGTTCAAGTGAGCTTATTCAGAGACCTGCTTCAACGCCAACAACTATATGTCCAGTTTCTAGGATGGCAGACACCGAATAGAGGCAAATAAATCACTGTGATAGAGAAACGAACTAATTACGATAGAAATATGTACATACATACCACTTCATTTCGTAATTCGTCCGACGTTTTTTCACTTACAATTACATCAAAGACATGCATTGCAATTGAATTCCTGCCGCATTTTTTCTGATATTATTAATTTTCCCATAAAAACTTTTATGTCCTTTGGTGCTTTCGGTTCCCCTCTGTTGAGGTAGTGCAGCGCTGCAGTATTGTTGGATTACCTCCCAATGAAGAACACACAGTGAAAACCTTTCTTTCGGGAATCACTTTCCTATACAAGCTTAGGTATTCTCTTCAGCTGTAAGTTAGTGCGAATGCTACGAAATTGATTTATGTTGACCCAGTCTAATAATTTAAGTAGTTAGATTTTTCCTTTTTAAAGGAAGAGGTAACACTTGTGGAGTTTGAAGACCCATTACCATTGTGTCTCATTACTGACCTCAGTCGAATTCTTATTGCCAGTGATGATGATAAGTAATTCTAGTCCAGAGTATATTACCATCAGCTGCCATTCGTTATGCACTGTGTCATCTCTCATATGCAATAAAATGAAGCAGCATTCTACTTGTTAGAATTTTATAAGCTGCTTGTCATTTTCCAAAATCTACTGCGGAATCCAGTTCTCACCTAAGTCACGATAAATAAAGAAATTACTTTTCGACAGAAGTATGCTGAATATTCCAGTCTGTTTAACGCTGGAGTATAATTATATGGGAGTCAATCACGTCATCTGAGTACCAAGGCTCTTTTCCACTGCTCCTCAGGGAGACGTTATTTTGAAATCTATGATGATACCTCAAAGTGAAAGCGTACCAGTACCTAAGATATTGTAAATTCACAAAAAATCAAGTGATTGTGTGTGTTTTAAATTAATCATCATTGGCTGTAGAGGAAGAAGACGATACACAGTTTTTATGCTACAACTTTTGTCGTGCTGGTGCATTATGCTTTCTCATTCATTTATCACTTTCAAGAAATGCTTCCTTAGCAACGATTGAATTCGCCACCTAAGTTGCATTATTGCTGAATTTAATATTTATTGTGAATTTTGGTACCTTAATTTTCCAGGTACAACGCATGGTCTTGATCTCGATACTGAACAGTTTACTTCTTTGGGTTCAGCTGCGTCGCTCACCTAAGTCCAGTAACAGCGTATTCAGAAGAATGACGTATTTGATAATAAGTGGGACCTATTAGCCAATCACCTAATATCTCGCTACTTTGTATTATTTACTCATTTTCTGACAAATATTATATTCAGTGCTATTTAAGATGGCAACCAAAAACGAGCAAGAGATAAAGTGTTAGCTAATAACCAGGCATGTTATCATGGTTTTGTAAGCATAGTGTTTCCACTTCACATCTTTTTAGCAGCGGGTCTCAACAGAAACAGTCACTGCCTGGGTGGTGGCTGGAACGAGTTTAGGCCTAAAATCTGTGCCCTGTCCCGTGGCGTTGGTGACGAGCTCTCGGGGGACGTTAAACTGCTTGATGTTGTCCTCATTACTGTCTCTCAACATACACCTTATTATGAAAAAATTAACGAGAAGTTTTCGTAAATAGTTATAGTTTATTATCACCCGGAATGTATTTTTGTTTTACACAAATCAAATAATCCACTTTCGATAAATTAAATACTGAAATTTATCAGTATAAGGTAATACCGTGATCACGATTCGAAAATTTTATAGAATGGTGCATGAATTCATTTGATTCGAGTACACTAGACAAACAACTACCTATATCTCGCCGCGTACGTGTTAGATACTATTGTTTTACGGCATCATTTTGCTTCATAATAGAATGAAACATGTTTACTGTCATTCATGCTATACCTTTCGCGAGGAAAAGCACACAGATATGAGGTAAGCAATGACTCATAGAAAAAAACTGAATATAGCTGTTACTGGTTTTCAGTAAAAAAAAGAAGATAAATGTTGAAGGCCCGCTGTCATCACATAGCATTTATGGATCTTACATTTGGTTTTTTTGATGGAAATATTCCTCGCAGTTCTCGATTTTTGAACATTTTTAAACTTGGTCTGTCATTGAAAAACAAAACTTATGTCCACATGTCCACAAGAGTGTCCACATGGAGATCCAAGAAGAGAAATTACAGCTAAAGAACACCATTTGCGCCACAAAATTTTATTATTGGCTTTCTTAGGGGACATCGCATGACCAGCACGACGCAGATGGAGCTCTGGACGTCTAAGTTACTACCAGTGAAGTGCTGATACATCTGGAGGTTTCTGTAGTTCAGTAACTCCACGTAGAACACAGTATTGAGTTTTTACTTTTTCCACCGCGATGGCAGTCGAAAAACATGGAGGGACAATAAAGACCGCTGAACTGTTACAGAAATGTACAAAATTTTACTTCCTGTTATTACAGTGACAAATTCATTACGAGTCATCTACTAAGTGGCACTGGATAAACACTTTGTTATCTGATACATAAATGTCAGGGTAAAGTCGAGTTCACAGTTGTTGCTCTCAGTGTTTAGAATGTTGACTGAAAATAATAACTAAATATAATGACTAAAAACATAATAAATAGGTGCATTCCTACTTTCCTGTTGAGGAGAGACATTACAAATAAACAGAAACTATAGCCAGTTTTAGCATATCATTGCGCTGCTTAGAGCAGAGTTGTATGCTACTAATCATTGAAAGAAAATTTCAAGCATTAATGTAAAGAAGGTTTCTTTGAACGCCAGCGCAGAAAGTAAAGAAGTTATTTTAATCAAATGACAAGGTGCGTGTCGTGGCTGAACAGAGAATAAATACTGGGTGTCCCAGAATCATGTAAATGCTTTTTGAAACCGAATATCTCTTTAATTAAAGTAGATGGAAAAATTTGTTAATGTGGTATAGTTTTAATTGTAACTCAAGATGGAACATGCTCCTAATGACGACCTTCAGCACAATGCATTGTCAGCAGGTAATTAGAACAGAGTGACAAACCGGTTGTATTGTTTCTAATCAAATAGCATTGCAGGCTTGGGCAATTTGTTCTCTTAGATCGTCCCGTATTTGTGGTTTTGCTTCGTACGCTGTTTCCTTGACAGTGCCTTAGATATAATGTCTAAAGGCCTTAAATCCTGTGACCGAGTTGGATACTGCGCAGCGCTTCCTCTTCGTCCAACCCATGTCGAAGGAAATGTGCGACTGTGGAATTCCCTCACATCAAGCTGAAAGTAAGGTGGCGCCCCATTCTGTTGAAAGTAACATTCTTCATTGTCAAATATAGCGTTAAGACCTGGAGCTATATAGTGCAATGTTTCTAGTAGGAGTCACCTGCGACAGTGTCTTCAAAGAAGTACGACCCGAGTAACACTCTGCACGACAGACCACACCAGATTGATACTCCAGGTAAATTACTACTCCATTCTCATTCTTCAGTTACGAGTGCAGTTTACTTAGCCGCGAACATGCAATTATAGTTCACAGTTCGTTAAATTTGAAGGTCGTTTCACTTGGCCAATTTGGAAAGGTTCATCTTCTTCACATATGTTGATGAGCCACTCAAGAAATTCAGCTCGGCTATCGGGATCATCCTTGTTCAGAATATGGAGAAGTATCGAAATATAAGGCTCTCACTTCTAAGTCCATACAATTCTGTGAACAGTGATTTTGTTGAGTCTCCCGAGAACATCCCTTCAGAGTGCTTTCTGCGACTGTGTGTACGCCTGAATTCTGGCATAAACACGTTCGTAGTCTGTTGAACATCTCTTCCCTCCAATATGTCTCCTCTTCCATAGACTCCAAACTTCTCTCATATATTTGTAATTATTAACTGTGAATGTGGTGGTGCTTCAAATTCAAATCTTCAACATCTATGAAACTCACTCACGTTTTGTTTTTCCAGTAACACTTTAGCACCCACTTCCGTTCTTCAAATGATAACGTAATGTTCGTTTCCACCCTGCAACAAATGGAAGCGTTGTTAAATTTTCCATTGACTCCTGAATTATTACCCACAAAAAATAATTTCTATCTGCTTTATTTAGAGAGAGATTCAGTTTCAAAACGTGACTACGTTGTTCTGAAATACCCTGTATTTAACAAGTTAAATGAAAAGGTCTAGACTTATTCTAGTGTCTCCCCAAACACAATGGCCAAAAGTGGAAAACTTTATGGACAGTTTTCACGTCGTTCCATGTCATATGGGCGTACATGATTCGCTGCAAAGTTAAGTATCACGATGCAAATTAATAGATGGATTCACTGTGTACTTCCTAATCAGTGTCAACTGATGCGGAGACAATCTTTTAATGCTTTCATAACATTAATATTTAGAAACAGATTTTTTTCCTGTTTTCATTAGTCCTGAAGGATCGCTTGTAAATATGAACGTTTTCTTGTTCGGTATCGTGACGCAGGTTCAAACGTCTCCCACGAGTTCCTCTGTTTTCTTATTTCGTTGCCATATCTGTTGTTGACTCACTGATGTTGCAAAATGGCTCTGAGCACCATGGGACTTAACTTCTGAGGTCATCAGTTCCCTAGAACGTAGAACTACTTAAACCTAACTAACCTAAGGACATCACACACATCCATGCCCGATGCAGGATTCGAACCTGCGGCCGTAGCGGTCGCGCGGTTCCAGACTGTTGCGCCTAGAACCGCTCGGCCGGCACTGGTGTTGCAATGAATGTTCAGTTTTATATGCCTGAAACTTAAATACTCCACTGAAACCTAATTTTTTAAAGCGGTTAGTATGACGTCCAGCTGACAAGTTGAGCAAGAATTGGTCACAAGTGCTTAAATCCTGACGTACACAATAGCTGTCATCGTAACTGATCACAAATGTGAAAAATGAGTTTTCAGCTCTTCATCAGTAGCCTTAAAATCGTCAATAAGGATATAGCGGGACAAATTTATGGTTGTAGTGTATTAATAAGTCTGCAGTAAAAGAAGCAGCAGAATTCGAATAGTGTGATCAATATGTAACATGTGCACTGTGCGAAATCGGAAACGTCAGTCGTCGAAATATTTTGACAACTACTTCCTTTTAATAGCTGAGAACTCACATCCAAAGTCAGATAGCCATCCAGAACTTTTACTATCCAATGTTGTAACACAGTTATGTCACATTCATACAGTAAATACGCAAGAAGAGCACCGACACACATTAGTATCATGAAGACTACTGCACCATCTTTAGTGCTGTATTTAGATATATTGAAATAGTCGTCGGTAACACCATTTCACTAAGGGAGTAGAAGATATTGCGGAGATACAGATCGAGTATCTTACTACGAGCATTTTCAAATGTTTTTAGAGAGCCAGTAATAAGCAAATAGGTGCTTACAGGTATTGCACCGAACCGTCAACTTAATCAGTGCTGAAAGCAAAGTCTTAAAACTAATTATATACAAGTTAGTGGAAGAACCAGTAGAGGTTCAGGGAAAGATTATTTTGGTTTCGGGAGAAATTCAGCAACATAACTGGCGATGTCTGAGTAAAGAAGATACAGACTGCGCACAGGCAACGGCCAGAAAAATTTTTGGGAACGAGAAATTCATTGGCGCCTAATATAAAAAGCCTTTTCTGGAATTATTTCCTGGCATCTGAACTTGTATGGAAGAGAAGCGAGGATTAAAGCAGCTTTTGAAATGTGGTTTTATATGAGAACGCTGAAGATGAGGTGAGTAGATCGAATAACTGATGAAAGGGTACTACATCGTACGGATAGAAAAAAGCTGCCTAGTACAGCTTGCCTAAGGAGGGAATAGTTTGCCAGAACACATACTAAGGCTTGCCTAAGGAGGGAATAGTTTGCCAGAACACATACTAAGGCTCAACGAATGGCTAATTTGGTAATGAAGGTAACTGTGGCGGTTGGGGAAGGAGTGGAAAAATTGAAGGAGGAGACCAAGGGATAAATACGATAAGGATGGATGTAGGCACCAGTGGTTTTGCAGATATGAAGAATCTTGCACATGAGGGACTAAAGTAGAGCGTCGTATCAAACCAGCCTGCAGAATGAAGACCACAACAGCAACAGTTATAAAAGAGGAGTGAAATATCTCATGGCACAATTCTTATACATCTGCAGTTTGGCTCCAGAATGGACCATAAGGAGATAATTCAAAATATTCGTTAATCTGTGACACAGTGATATGGCTCAATGACAAGTTGGAGCTTTAAATACCTTCTTTGAATCATTAAAACATTAATTTTTTATGTTGTTGGTAAATCGTATTACGGAACAAAAGGTACAGCTTATCAGTTGATCCTTGCAAAAGTAGGAGCGTTGTTCGGGGCTGGTGATTGTTAGAATTGGTAGTGAATAACAACGAACTGCTGCATTTACTCAGTTAACACTAGACAGAAATACTGTTGTGGTTGTTGTGGTCCATGCTACTCTACCCTGTGCAAGCTTCTTCATCTTCCAGTACCCACTGCAGCCCCACATCCCCTCTCCATGCTACTCTACCCTGTGCAAGCTTCTTCATCACCCAGTACCCACTGCAGCCCACATCCCTCTGAATCTGCTTAGTGTATTCATCTCTTGGTCTCCCTCTTCGATTTTTACCCTCCACACTGCCCTCAAATACTAAACTGGTGATCCCTTGATGCCTCAGAACATGTCCTACCATCCAATCCCTTCTTCAAGTTGTGCCGCAAACTTCTCCCCAATTCTATTCAATACCTCCTCATTAGTTATGTGATCTACCCATCTAATCTTCAGCATTCTTCTGTAGCACCACATTTCGAAAGCTTCTATTCTCTTCTTATCTCAACTATTTATCGTCCACGTTTCACTTCCATACATGGCTACACTCCACACAAATACTTTAAGAAACGACTTCCTGACACTTAAATCTATACTCGTTGTTAACAAATTTATCTTTTTCAGAAACGCTTTCCTTGCCACTGTCAGTCTACATTTTATATCCTCTCTACTTCGACCATCATCAGTTATTTTGCTTCCCAAATAGCAAAACTGCTATACTGCTTTAAGTGTCTCATTTCCTAATCTAATTCCCACAGCATCACTCGACTTAATCCAACTACATTCCATTATCCTCGTGTTGATTTTGTTGATGTTCATCTTATACCCTCCTTTCAAGACCCTCTCCATTCCGTTCAGCAGTTCTTCCAAGTCCTTTGCTGTCTCTGACAGAATTACAATGTCATCGGCGAACCTCAAAGTTTCTTTTCTTCTCCATGGATTTTAATACCTACTCCGAACTTTTGTTTCCTTTATTGCCTGCTCAATATACAGATTGAATAACTTCGGGGATAGGCTACAACCCTGTCTCACTCCCTTCCCAACCGCTACTTCCCTTTCATGCCCCTCGACTCTTATAACTGCCATCTGGTTTCTGTATAAATTGTAAATAGCATTTCGCACACTGTATTTTACCCCTGCCGCCTTCAGAATTTGAAAGAGAGTATTCCAGTCAACATTGTCGAAAGCTTTCTCTAGGTACAAATGCTAGAAACGTAAGTTTGCCTTCCCTTAATCTTTCTTCTAAGATACGTCGTAGGGTCAGTATTGCCTCACGTGTTCCAACATTTCTACGGAATCCAAACTGATCTTCCCCGAGGTCGGCTTCTATCAGTATTTCCATTCGTCTGTAAAGAATTCGCGTTAGTGTTTTGCAGCCGTGACTTATTAAACTGATACTTCAGTAATTTTCACACCTGTCAACACCTGCTTTCTTTGGGATTAGAATTATTATATTCTTCTTGAAGTCTGGGGGTATTTCTCCTGTCTCATACATCTTGCTCACCAGATGGTAGAGTTTAGTCAGGACTGGCTCTCCCAAGGCTGTCAGTAGTTCTAATGGAATGTTGTGTACTCCGGGGGCCTTGTTTCGACTCAGGTCTTTCAGTGCTCTGTCAAACTCTTCACGCAGTATCATATCTCTCATTTCATCTTCATCTACATCCTCTTCCATTTCCATAATATTGTCTTCAAGTACATAACCCTTGTATAGACCCTCTATATACTCCTTCCACCTTTCAGCTTTCCCTTCTTTGGTTATAACTGGGTTTCTATCAAAGCACTTGATATTCGTGCAAGTGGTTCTCCTTTCTCCAAAGGTCTCTTTAATTTTCCTGTAGGCAGTATCTATCTTACCATTAGTGAGGTAAGCCTCTACATACTTACATTTGTCCTCTAGCCATCCCTGCTTAGCCAGTTTGCACTTCCTGTCGCTCTCATTTTTGAGACGTTTGTATTCCTTTTTGCCTGCTTTATTTACTGCATTTTTATATTTTCTCCATTCATCAATTAAGTTCAATATTTCTTCTGTTACCCAAGGGTTTCTACTAGCCCTCGTCTTTTTACCTATTGGATCCTCTGCTGCCTTCACTATTTCATCCCTCAAAGCTACCCATCCTTCTTCTACTGTATTTCTTTCCCCCATTCCTGTCAATTGTTCCCTTATGCTCTCCCTGAAACTCTGTACAACCTCTGGTTCTTTCAGTTTATCCAGGTCCCATCTCCTTAAATTTCCACCTTTTTTGCAGTTTCCATTGCAGCTAAAAAAACGTCTTCAGTCGTTGAAAAGAGGGGGTTCAACTGTTTTGCTGTCTCAATTTTCAATAAACTCCCAAGAGATATGAAAAATATGAGTGATGAATATATTTTTTAGTGTAAGTTGACTGCCTGCTTGTGGTTCATTCATTTGAAATTCCATGCAATACTTTACAGCAATTTGCTGCGTCTCACGAAGCTGTATTACTTTTCGGATTTCTGTTTTTTTTCTGTCAATCAGATTGTCTTGGACTACACATGCAATGATTTCCCAATGACATGAATCACAAAGAAACCGAGAAAAAAAATTTTCCGCAGTATAGTCCCTTAAGCAGTTAGACCTGCTACCTAAGACTTGTACTTCTCATGTTACACGATTGTTATTCATAATTTTAATTTAGAAGACGTGAAAACCTCGTGAGCCAAAATTATTCGCAACAACTTGCTATGTTCGCTACCACTGAACGATTCGTTACAGCGCGTCTGTCAATGGGATCGATATTTCCAGGTCCCTTAATTAAAACATAGTCATGCAGACCGTCAAAAAAATCCGTGTTTAATTTTCTTTCTGTCTGTTCTACCTACTCTGAATACAGAAGGAACTATTGAATTACAAATACCATTATTAAACACATACATGATGTTAGTAGATGGCATAATAGTAATAACAAAAATAATATTAACATAATAACAATTTTTAAAGCTAATGTATGGAAAGAACGCCGGTGGCGCTGTTTCAGTTAATGGTCGCTGTTTTATTCTTTCGTATATGAAACCATTGATTCTTAATTGAATCCTTCGGGAAGTGATCTAAGAATTTAGGAGCAAGTTAAGAGTGTAGGTGAAGAATTAGACAACATTAAGAAGATAGAGTTTCAAAATAATCTTTATAGCATTTGTTGGTTGAATGGCGATACCAAGAGACGACACAGAAAGTGATAGGTTACAGGCAGAAGTGTTTCATGGTATCGTTGAAATGACGGGGCAACACATTTACTGTGAAAAGCTGTAATTATTTGAGAAACAAAATATGGACAATGACTATGGCATGACCATAAATACTAATTGCGAAACAACTGAAGAGAGCATATATTTAAGTATCTTGGGCAGTAAATAACAACAATCGTGTACCTGTGAAAGAATCACGGGGATATGTACAAAACATAGGAACAGTCTTCTAATTTTTCCGAACAGCTTGGGCTTGTCACTAATGCATTGTGTTAGAATACAGAAATCGAGATTGCACAAAACATTTGACATCTTCCACATATTTGAGTCAGCGGAATTGTTAAGTCAAGTTTCGTAAAGAGAGATGTTAGTTATAGTTCTCACAACTGATTGTGTGTCCAGAACAACTGTGTGTTGAATTCACTGGCCGAGAGTGAACAAACAATCCTTTGCAAAATCTCAGCAGACATTGTATAAAGCAACTGAACACCACACCTCTACTAACACAGCAGAAATAAGAGAAAACAAGTTAAATTTTGAGGTTTCCCCTTCGTAAGAGATTATTTGGTCAGTCTTGCAAAAAATAGATGTCTAATAGACGAACGTAAAAATTAGCGATGTTTCGGAAATAGTAGCGATTACTTTGAAGCAGTAACGGCCAAGGGCTGCGACCCAACCGAATTAATGCTGGTCTGCGCTCAGTATTCGCCATAAATGTAAACTCTCTTTCTTAGTTTTCACAGTAGGTACTTGCAACACCTCTAGGGCATGAAGTGATATGTCGAATGAAAATATATTCACGTCCATGTGGAGAAACACAAATTTGGTGGAGAAAATCAGAAAGTTGAGAAAAACGATATTGTTTCAATTGTTTTCCATATACTTGAATCCACATCCATCAAATACTCGTTAAATGAAGATATGTTTCCGACGAGGCCATAACTTTATATAAGGCTGTTACTTGATATGGGTCAGTTTCAGCCTCATTATCAGAGTCAAACATTGTCATGTAAGTGGTCATTCGTCTCAACAGTAGACTGTAAACTGAGATGACAAAAGTCATGGGATACCTCCTAACGTCGTGTCGGAATTCCTTTTGCTCGGTGTAGCGCAACAACTCGACATGACATGAACTGAAGAAATCGTTCGAAGTCCCAAAAAATAAAAAATAAATGGCTCTGAGCACTATGGGACATCTAAGGTCATCAGTCCCCTAGAACTTAGAACTACTTATACCTAACTAACCTGAGGACATCACACACACCCACGCCAGAGGCAGGATTCGAACCTGTGACCGCAGACTGAACCGCCTAGAACCGCTCGGCCACACAGGCCGGCTCGAAGTCCCCTCCCAGAAATATTGAGCCATGCTGCCCCTATAGCCGCCCATAATTGCGAAAGTGTTGCCGGTGCAGGATTTTGAGCACCAACTGATGTCTGGGTTATCTCCCATAAATGTTCAGTAGAGGCCAAATAATTCCCTTAAATCGTCCACAATGTCTTTCAGACCAGTCGCGAGCAGCTGTGGACAGGTGAAGTGGCACATTGACATTCACGAAAACACAATGGTGTTTGGGAACATGAAGTAAATGAGTGGCTACAAATGGTCTCCAAATAGCTGAACGTAATCATTTCTAGTCAATGACAGATTCAGTTTGTCCAAACGACGCAGTCTATTCTATGTAAACACAGTCAACACCATTATGAATCCACCACTAGCTTGTACAGTGCCTTATTGATAACTTGGGTCCATGGCTTCGTGCGGTCTGCGCCACACTCGATCCCTACCATCAGCTCTCACCAACTGGAATCGGGACTCACCTGTCCGGGCCACAATTTTCCAGCCGTTTAGATCCCAACCGATATGGTCACGAGCCCAGCAGACGCGCAATAGACCATGTTGTGGTATTAGCAAAGGCACCCGCGTCGGTCGTCTGCTGTCACAGCCCGTTAACGCCAAATTTCACCGCACTGTCCAAACGGATGCTGTCGTCGTACGTCCCATATTGATTTCTCCGCCTATTCGCGCAGTGTGGCTCGCCTGTTAGCACTCACAGTTCTACGCAAACGCCGCTGCTCTCGGTCGTTGAGTGAAGGCCTTCGGCCACTGAGTTGTCCACGGTGTGAGATACAGCCTGAAATTTGGTATTCTCGGCACACTCTTTGACGCTATGGATCTCGGAATATAGAATTCCCTAACGATTTCCGAAATGGAACGTCTCGTACATCTAGCACCAACTACCATTCCGCGTCCCCAGTCTGTTAATTCCCGTCGTGCGGCCATAATCTCTTCCGAAACATTTTCACGAGTATCACTTGAGCACAAATGTTAGCTCCGCCAATGCACTGCCCTTTTATACCCTGAATACGCGATGCTACCGCCATCTGTCATACTCCTATCCCACGTCTTATGTCACTTCAGTGTATAATGACCATACCAAAGAAAAATAATACCTAAAATGACAACGTCGTTAGAAACATGTCTTCATTTAAGCGGTACTGCGTAATAAATGATGTCATATCTCCAAAAACACACATTACTCAGAAAATTTTCAGTTCGAAAATACAAATTATTTCAAATATAGTTCACTCTTCGCACATGAAAAAAACACGTAGGGGGCTACAATAATTACGTAAACTTCGTATGTTAGCTCAACGGTTCCGTTAAACGGGAACATTAGAATATGAAAGATACATTACAGGCCATTAAAATTGCTACTCCAAGCAGGAATGCAGATGATATACAACTATTCATTGGACAAATATATCATACTAGAACTGACATATCATTACATTTTCACGCAATTTGAGTGCATAGATCCAGAGAAATCAGTACCCAGAACAACCAACTCTGGCCGTAATAACTGCCTTGATACTCCTGGGCATTGAGCCAAACAGAGCTTGGATGGCGTGTACAGGTACAGTTGCCCATGCAGCTTCAACACGATACTAAAGTTCATCAAGAGTAGTCACTGGCGTACTGGGTCGAGCCAGTTGCTCGGCCACCATAGACCAGACGTTTTAAATTGGCGAGAGATCTGGAGAATGTGCTGGCCAGGGCAGCAGTCGAATATTTTCTGTATCCAGAAAGGCCCATACAGGACCTGCAACATGCGGGTCGTGCATTATCTTGCTGAAGTGTAGGGTTTCGCAGTGATCGAATGAAGGGTAGAGCCACAGTCGTAACACATCTGAAATGTAACGTCCACTGTTCAAAGTGCCGTCAATGCGAACAAGAGGTAACCGGGACGTGTAACCAATACCATCACGTCAGGTGATGCGCCAGTATGGCGATGACGAATACACGCTTCCAAATTGCGTTCACCGAGATGTCGCCAAACACGGATGCGACCATCATGATGCTGTAAACAGAGCTTAGAGTCATCCGAAAAAATGACGTTTTGCCATTCGTGCACCCAGATTCGTCGTTGAGTACACCATCGCAGGCGCTCCTGTCTGTGATGCAGCGTCAAGGGTAACCACAGCCATGGTCTCCTAGCTGATAGTCCATGCTGCTGCAAACGTCGTCGAACTGTTCGTGCAGATGGTTTTGGTCTTGCAAACGTCCCCATATGTTGACGCAGGGTTCGAGATGTGGCTGCACGATCCGTTACAGCCATGCGGATAAGATGCCTGTCATCTCGACTGCTAGTGATATGAAGCCGTTGGGATCCAGCACGGCGTTCCGTATTACCCTCCTGAACTCACCGATTCCGTATTCTGCTAACAGTCATTGGATCTCGACCAACGCGAGCAGATATGTCACGATACGATAAACCGGAATCGCGATAGACTACAAAACGACCTTTATCAAAGACGGAAACGTGATGGTACGCATTTTTACTCCTTACACAAGGCATCACAACAACGTTTCACCAGGAAACGCCGGTCAACTGCTGTTTGTGTATGAGAAATCGGTTGGAAACTTTCCTCATGTCAGCACGTTGTAGGAGTCGCCACCGGCGTCAATCTTGTGTGAATGCTCTGAAAAGCTAATCATTTGCATATAACAGCATCTTCTTCCTGTAGGTTAAATTTCGGGTCTGTAGCACGTCATCTTTGTGGTGTAGCAATTGTAATGGCCAGTGGTGTATGTTGGCGTATTTCACTTTATATGAGCATTTGCCACGTTACAGGAAATGAGCTCCACCAACCGGAAAACTCCGATTATTCCGAGAGTGATCTATGAACCAATTCTATAGCATCATCTTAAGAAATGATAAAAAACTTCTTGCTAACTTTTTCTTTAAGTGTCTCGGATCATACTGTCGAATTACAGCTGAATTAGAACTGCATATTTTCTTCCTTTTCTGAAATGGATTAGACCTTGGCGCTTTTCCTTTGCAAAGATAGTTTGTATGTCTCTTCTTAGTTCTTCCTGAGTATATTTTACGTTCATTCTTGTACGTTGATCTCAATTTGGCAAGACGTATTTAGTGTAAGTGTTACTATCAGCAGTTGGAGTGTTTAATTATTCTACATTTCTGTTCTTATTACCTCCATTTTGTGTGTCTCATGTTCTGCATTCGAATCTTATCCGCTCTCACGAAGAAACGCTGACAGAGCTGTGAGTTGAAAGAATCTTACTCTTTTTTTCAGTAAAATATTACTGTTTTGTATTGTGTTGCCCTTATAACTTTTATATTTATTTCGTAGGTCAAGTTGGCAGCCAAAACGGCTAGGGGGCAATAGAGGTTCTAAAATCATGTCTGTTTCGGGATGGAGTTTTTCCAGACCAAGCTATCACTTTAATCTTAATTTCAAAGACCTTTAAGAACTTCTCTAACAAATTATCTAGCTGTTATGCAAGCTGAAGGTTCAAATACCTCATATTTTGATAAATTCTGAAACGTATTCAGCAGTATAATTTTATGTAGTTTTTAAAAAGATAGTAACACGATGCAAAAAATTTAGGCCTTAAAATTTTACTTTAAAAACTGTCATTTGATGCTGGTAGCACCTTGTTTGCGCTCATTTGCTGATATGTAGTACGACGATCGAAAACAATGCGCAAGCAATGTATTTCAGTTTTGCGAAGATGTGTCTCGATAGTTCGAAAACAAGCTTCCAGTTTCCGCAGACAGTTTGTGCGTAAAACAATACGTACGATAATTGGTCTTCCAAACTGATTGAAGCTTAATATTATGGTGGCCTTTTCAGTTATTGTCTTGTCAGCTTCCTTCCTCATTTTTAAAGGTACGGCTTCGTTTCGTATCGATGAGGTAAAAATTCACACTTAATTAATGATTAGAATTTTCAAATATTTCCATCACTTTTGTCGAAATGAAAACAAACATCGAAGTCTGACATCCGCAGCGTGATTAGATTACCGTCTTTCCAACAAATGTAGTTCCCAGCAGGATTTGGCCGGAGCTGGCGTCCTCGTTCCGCAGCCGGCGGCATCGCTGCCTGGCACGTTGCCTAGCAACCAGCGCCTCTGGCAGACGCCAGCGCCACCACCTCTGGCGCACACTTGGGCACCTCTGGCTACGACGCTAAAATTACTGCTGCAGGCTGAGTGACACTTTACATCGAATCCTGTTGCCTTACAACCGCAGGACTTTACAGCGTAATTGCCATCGTAATGGATGTGGATAGGAGATACTTGCAAGTGTCGCAGGCAAAGCTCAAAATCAGGCACGATTATTGTCCAATGAAGCAGCAAGGCTTGTTTGTAGTCGTCAGCGAAAGGACTGCCTCGCTGTTCGGCAGTATCGTAAGATAACTGTATAACTGTGATGTCCACCGGAACAATGCGAACATTGTACCACAGATAGTAGAAAAGAAGGTGGTTTAAATCCCCAAATCCCCCCGAAGAAGTGTCCGGGCTATGATATGAGACTGTAATTTAAATATACATGTACGTATGATGTGAATTATCACAGTAAAATTTCCAAAAAAGCAACTGTGAAGTTGTAAATGGTTCGTTAAGTAGCGAGGATAACGTCTCTAAATACCAGTGTTTCTTGCAATTATTGTTTCTTGCATTTGTTGCTATATTTATAACACACATTTTCAAGTATAAAAGTTATTTGTCTTGTCGGCTTTAACAACTTAACCATCTGAAAAGAAATGTGATTTACAACAAACCCGCGTTAGAGATGCATTATCGCTGTATTTATTGTTGCGAGTCACATTTCCTAACATTATTTAGCTGTTATTGCCAGACAGGCTTTCAAATGGCTCTGAGCACTATGGGACTCAACTTCTGAGGTCATAAGTCCCCTAGAACTTAGAACTAGTTAAACCTAACTAACCTAAGGACATCACACGCATCCATGCGGGAGGCAGGATTCGAACCTGCGACCGTAGCGGTCTCGCGGTTCCAGACTGCAGCGCCTAGAACCGCACGGCCATTTCGGCCCGCGATAGGCTTTCCTTGCTCTCGATGATCTCACTGAAGTGATTAGTAGAAGCGCTGCAATGTTTACTTAAACGATATTTCAGCGCTATAGGCTTCAAAATAGCCCGGTTCGTAGGTACAATAATTGTTATGAGAAACATCCTAATGAGTTTGGCAGCAGGGTAACTTTAACGTTTACTCACATTCACCTGTTCTGTAAATTGAGTTAATCCTTTCTATTCCACAAATCTTTTCTTCGCCAGTGATCAGGATGCCTTTTTGAAGATATGCAGCATCCTAACCAAAGAGAAGTCAGAACAAACTGAATTGTTACAAAAAAAATTCATAATCTTTGTGTCACGGAAAGCAGCATTCATGCTTGCACGCTTTATGTTATGGTATTGTCTGTTATTACAATTACAACTATTTAGCAGCTCCCATATTTACATGGTTTCGTTACGACATAATTTATAACATACACAAGCTGCTTTTCTGTGGACTAGCAGCTAACAGAAACATCTTTTACGTACTTCGTTTACAAGTAGCTGTTACCTCTTTAAGAGATGTCAGATAATAATTACTGGAGAAGTAAAGACTTGTTTCTTACGTTTCATTTTTGTCTCCTGGTGGCTACATGCACTTCACTCATGACGACTTGATATCTTAATGCTGTTATATGAATGAGGAGGATGCCACTTTCGGTGTAGATCCAAACTTTTGTGCAACTGTTAAAGCAGGAGAAGGTACCTAATACGATAACTCGATTTACACCACGCACTGTAGTATTATGAACAAAGTGCTCGTGTGTGTGTGTGTGTGTGTGTGTGTGTGTGTGTGTGTGTGTGTGTGTGTGTGTGTGTGTGTGTGTATGTGTATGTGCCTGTGTATGTGTCTGTGTTCGGAAAATTTCTTCTTTAACGAAGTATTTCACTCCTTTTGCTCTGTTGGCGTCACATGTAACAGCAGCCAATCGATGAGAAACAGGAGAGATCTGAATTAGATGTAAACACTGGCGCCTCAGTCATCGCAGCTTTCTATTGATTCGTCTCACCACATGACACAAGTTAACAACTAAAATAACAATATTTTATGCGATTTTCATACTCTTTCGGAACACGCAGAGCGCGAAACTACAGCATTTAACTAATAAAACGTGCTTCAAAACTACACTCCTTAGAGTTCTTTCTATTAAAAGAAGCATAGCATATTCTGTTGTCATGTGGAATTATCCGTGTCAAAAAGTTCGACAACTTGCTGGTGCAGACTGACAGAGTAAAGTACGGTAGGGAACGAACATAGTGTTCCCTGTTCCTAACGACAGGTAATACCTGACCTTCAGAAACTGACACATGCAAATCGAATATTGAACGCTTCATAAATTATCTAAACAGTATGGAAGCTCTGCTGTTTCACTAAAATCTGCACATTTAGCCCACTGATCACTGTAACGTAAATGTACAGCTGCTATTAATTATTTAGAATGCATGAGAAAGTAAGCTTTCATGGGGAGGAATTAGGAAGACATAAAGGCGAATGCATTGACCACACTTATAATACGTGCAGTGTAGTAAGAAGAACGGAATGAGATTGTTTAAGAAAATAGGAAAACCCTGCAAGTTAGATCGTTATTAGTGTATCAAATAATTAAAACCTATACGAAACGCCAATGGTAGTAATGTTTTTGTATACTATTATCTTACACGTAACATGTTTGTACAAGCAACTATGATAACAAAAACCACCGACATTAACAAACTTTAGAAAAAACTCAAGCAGAACACTGTAATAACAGTCCAATTTCTGTCTCCCCATTGTGCCACTATGGCCACATGGAAAACATGCACCCATTCCATTAAAAACGGAAGAGGCAGCAGAACTAATGTACAACTGTTGCTGATGTGTGAACGAAATTCAGCTGACTTTCTTTACAGGTGTGGTGCTTTCGTCCAGTACTACCTACTCTTAAAGATTCTCACATAATGTGACGCACACTTTAATAATCTCTTAAACAGCACTTGGACAACCACGAGCACTGAAATAACATTCCCTCCTCCACTACCCACCAATTAATTTTGTTTTTATACAATAGTTACAGTATCATAAACAGTCAGAAAAGAAATATTTAAGAGTAGCATGTTTCATATTTTATGGAATTATTCATTCAAGAGGAAAAATTTATAAACTCGCAAGTCATTCTCGAAACGTGGTAAACCGAAGCCTTTTTCGATTGAAAGCGACAGAATTACTATAGGCATCTGTTTGTGATCAGTGAGGTACAACAGTGTGAAAATAATTTTCGATTGTTCACTTTAAAACTCGAAGAGTTAGAATAGTGAAGCGAGCCGACTTCCAACTGGCACCCCCCTTCCCTCGCCTCCTCCTCTCACACTACATGCAAGCCATTTCTTGATAAACAAACACGCGTAGAAACAATTTCGAAAGTTATGGAACTCATCTGACAGGAATTTTCCCATTCCAGATATAAGAATAAAGTACAGGTGTATTGTCCTTTAGTTGAGTATTGCAGCTGAATAACTGTTTTGGTAATTTTCCTCTACACCATAAATTGTGCAATAATGATTTTACTCATTATGGTTTATGTTTTGAGTTCTGCAGCTGTTGACTGAAGCGGATAAACATAGAATTCTGCGTCAGTCTCGAAGCTTTTACGTAATCCATTCTCATCATCAAACTGTTTCAAGTACCAAGCAGCAGCGATTTGTTGCCTCAGCTTGTGAGCTGTCCATGAAGTTAGACCGCGACTTACATTGTCTAGACGAGCAGTATCTCAGCTGCATTCTGAAGTCGCATATTTCATTGCACATCAAACACACAATGCTGTGATTACATTTTTCGCAAGAAAATATTTGCGACCCAGTACATTACAACATTGCTTGATTGAGGTACAATGAGAATAGTACTCGATTTTCGGCTTCAGTATATCCTCACAGCCACCTCATATGCTGTTACAAAAAATAGCACATGATGATGAATATTTACCTGTCGAAATGGATGAAATGAAAGCTTTGTGACTGATACCAAATTACATGATGTTTATTGAGGAATAGCACATGGTCATGAATGTTTACCTGTTGAAATGGACGAAGTGAACACTTTGTAACTGATACGAAATTATATGATTTATATCATAATATATGTAAGTAAGAAAGTTATTATTCCTGTGTAACTTACTCAGCCGTTCTGTGATAAACAAGCAGGTGATTAAGAGGTGGTACAAGTGATGTAATCTGTCTGACAGGAAAGTTGGATTATGAAATCGAAAAAGATAAATAGATTATACATATAACCATCCCACCCTCTCCTCTCTCCTGCCAAGTTATTTCATAATAAACACGCAAACAATAATGTTGCAAATTTCGAACACTCTAGAATTAATTTGACAGGAGGTTTTCCACTGTAAAGGTAGGATCTGAAGGAGAAATGCCCGTTTTTCTTCTATTTGATATAACATTCTGCTAAAAATTTCGATAACTTCCCCACCAGCATGAACCACGGGACAAATTTGTCTCTTTCTACCCATAAAGCCATTTTTAACAAACAAATTGCTGATTTAAAGAGTGTTAAAAGTCATAGAAATGAATCTGAAGAAGAAAGAGACGACTAAAAGAGAAGTAGAGTAGCTGTGGTGTAAACAAATAGGCGTGCATCGGAAGATACCGGCGGTACTCACCGCCGTCGTCTGCGCCGCGTGCGGCGACGCCGAGGCACAGGTGAGGCTGTTGTTGCGGTTGAGTGTGCGCGTCGGCGGCAACAGAGCGCGCGGCACAGCACGGCGGCCAGAGGCCACGGAAGGGCGCAGCGGTGCGCGGCTCACGCCTAGCGCGACGCGTGCCGCGGGACAGACTAACCGCCAGGCGCGGCGCGGCACTGAATAGCGGCGCTCGCACTCAATGGGAGCCGCCTGCCATTGGCCGGCGCCGCCGCTGACGTCAGAGCATTGATTGTCATATCCGCCCCTCCCCTCCCTGCCCCGCGCTCTGACGCCTCTCCGCTCTCCCGCCCCCATCTCACCTCCCCTCCCCCTCCCACCCCCGCCTGCAGTTGGTGTGCGGTGCGGCGCGCCGCGGCGGGGTGGAATGACTTCCAGCGTAGGGGCGGCGGGGGTAAAAACAGAGAGAGAGGGAGAAGGGGAGAGAGGAGTGAAATGAGATAGAAAGAGAGAGAGAGAAGCGCCGATCGACAGAGTAGAAAGGTGAGACAGACGTGGAGCGGGACAGAAATAGAGGGTGAGGAAGGCAGATAGGGAGACTGGGAGAGAGAGACAAAGAAAACTGAGCGATAGAGAGATGAGAGGCTGCGAGAGAGAGGCCCCGGAAAGACGGCGAAACTACAAGAGAGGGGCGTGTGTGCGAGCACTACCGGAAAGGTGATGTTGCTCCTTCTTTCGTCTCCGAGAGAGTTATTCCTAGCGAGTCTCATTATTATTGTTTATAATACTTTGTGTACGTTACAGAGCATGAAGGGGATGTTTTACACGGAAACTCATCGAAGCTCTCGCCAGTGTCACAGATATGTGACCTACTTCTGTCCGTCGCAGTGAATGACTGGTTGGCAACCGATAAACTGACCACTGCCGCTCTCTTCTCGAGGAACTGGAACGCAATGCATTTGGCAAATGGGCGATGTTACCAAATACTTCCGTTGGCTCTATTACTTCTTCAAATGCATATCAGGAAGTACGATTTAGAGGTTATGTGGTTTCCATAAATCTATTATGTCAATCCAGGATTCGTTCCTTGAAGGAACCTACACTCTATTTCCGGTACCTTGCAAAGACAACGTCGTCCACGTTGTCGTAGACTTCATAAATGCATGCAGTACAATTACATACTGCCACCAAGTAAATAAAAATACTATCTTACACAGTTGAAAATGGCTCTGAGCACTATGCGACTTAACTTCTGATGTCATCAGTCGCCTATATCTATTTAAACCTAACTAACCTAAGGACATCACACACATCCAGGCCAGAGGCAGGATTCGAACCTGCGACCGTAGAGGTCGCTCGCTTCCAGACTGTAGCGCCTAGAACTGCACGGCCACTCCGGCCGGCTATCTTACACAGTATTTGGCTGGATTTGTTATTGGATTCAGGACTGCTTAGTTGACAGAACTGAATCCATGTTTCACGATGGATATATATAATCAGGCGTAAAACTACCTTCGACTGTACCCCAATGGTCGCCTTTACCGTTCGCAATATATGCTGGAGTATTTAAAAGAAAGAGTTTCATTTTCTCACAGGAGACGGCCCTTATTAAAAATAGAAAAAAAGAAGTCCTATGCAGACCAGCTGTCTGTCGACGACACAGGAGCTGCTCAATGTAGTTACCACTCAGTTATGGAAGTCATTTTGCCCTTCTTTTCAAATAATCAAGAACGCCCGTGAAGACATTGGCTGCCCTTGGATTTCGTCAGACACGTAGTAATCTGCCAAGTTCTTGGGAGTATGACCCCACTTGGCAGTATAACATTACACTCAGTCTGGCCTTGATACAAGCACCAATTCGGCTGGGAAACTTGTGGCCGAATATTGACACTGCGACGGAGTTACCGTCCGAAATGGCCCCACACATGTCCTAGTGGCAACACATTTTGGGATCGTGTTGGCGATAGGAATGCCTCTACATCACGCGGACGCTTCATAGAGGCATGTGACATACACTGATGAGCCACAATATTATGGCCACCTGCTTAATATCTTGTTTGTCCTTTTTTGGAGCTAAATACATCACTGATTTAGCGTATCAGGGATCCGATGTTTCCATTGATCGGCGGTCGAATCTCAATGGTCCCGTACCCACTTCATTCGTAATTCACGATGTCGTTGGGGTAACATGTGAACCGTAGGGGTGGCTTGCTGCGGAGCTCCGCGTTTATCATTGTATGATTAACGCTGCGCTCCGAAACACTTGTGCGAGCGCCAGCATTGTGCCCTTTCAGTGGACATGTCTCGGATCACCATCTACGCTACTGTACAGAGCAGACAAGCCTCCAATCCCCACGTTTAGTACCTAATCGTAATTACGCTGTCTTCCTATCTCTTTCCGTAGATGATCACGACAGAAGCACGTGAACATTCGACCAGCTTAGCCGTTTTCGAAATACTTGTCACAGGCTCTGCATAACAATACACCGCGATCCAAAGAAACACCTACCTAATACCGTGTAGGGTCCCCCGAGAACAAACGGGAGTGCCACACTTGGCATGGGCTCGAATAATGTCTGAATTAGTGCTGGAGCGAACTGAAACCATGAGCTCTGCATGGCTGTGCATAAATCCGTAAGAGTACGAGGGGGTGGAGATCTCTTCTGAATAGCACGCTAGGCATCCCAGATGTGCTCAGTGAATTTCATCTCTGTAGCAATTATGGGGTGTCGCATTATCCTGCTGGAATTGCCAAAGTCCGTCGGAATGCACAATGGACATGAATGCATGTAGATCAGATAGGATCTGTGTCACCTGTCACAGTCATACTAGACTTGTCAGAGGTCCCGTATCCCTCCAGCTGCACTCGCCCTACACAATTACAGAGCCTCACCAATTTGAACAGTTCCCTGCTGGCGTGCATGGTCGATGGATTCATGAGGTTGTCTCCATACCTCTCCATGTCCATCCGCTCAATACAATTTGAGTCTAGACGCATCCGACCAGGCAACATGTTTCCAGTCATCAAGAGTGCTATGTCGGTGTTGACGGGCGAGGCACAAAGCTTTGTGTCATGCAGTCATCAAGTGTAGATGACTGTGCCTTCAGCTCCGAAAGCCCATATCGGTTACGTTTCGTTGAATGGTTCGCAAGCTGATACTTGTTGATGGCCCAGCACTGAAAACTGCAGCAATTTTCGAAAGGACTGCACTTCTGTCATGGTGAACGATTATCTTCAGTCGTCGATGTTCCCTTTCTTGCAGTGTCTCTTTCCGACCGCAGTGATGTCAGAGATTCGATGTTTTACCAGATTCCTTATATTCATGGTACTCTCATGAAATGGTCGTATGGGAAAATCGCCACTTCATAGCTACCTCGGAGATGCGCTTGTGTGCCGAATACAACATCAAGTTCAAACTCACATATAAATCTTAATAACCTGCCATTGTAGCAGCAGTAACCGATCTGACAACTGCGCCAGACACTTGTTGTCTTATATGGGCGTTGCAGAGCGTAGCGCCGTATCCCGCCTGTTTACAAATCTCTGTATTTGAATCCTCACGCCTGTACCAGTTTCTTTGGCGCTTCAGTGTATTTACCCGATTATCTCAATGGATTTTTCCCAATTTGCAGCCCATATCTCCGATACGGTGATCCCCGTGCGTGCCCGCTCCACCTACATACTTTTGCTACCGCGTCACGTGCCCGAAACGCCATCACGCAGCATCCAACGTCGCGGTGGGCGTTGGTCATGTTCTGGCTTATTAGTGTATGTATGCGAGCATTGTCATGTTGAAGAAGGTATCACCAGAGTATCGTATGAGACGTAACACATGAGTACGCAGTGAGTCTTATCATCTTAATGCTTAAATTCTTTCTGTATTTTTGGGAGCCTGCAAAGTTTACTTCTTAAATTCATTGGGTGTTTTTGTATTTGAGAGGCATAGCAACTCATTTTAGCAAGTGTCACTCCTACACTCGCACGCTCGTCGTTTGTTCATTGTTTTTAAACGGTCAATCAACGTCGATCACAGCTCAGTCAGTTACTAGCCTCCTTCGTTGTAGCACCAGTAGACTATTGAGTCTTATATTTGCCTTATCCTGTTCGTTTTCACAGTTCAATTCTGAATTTACTAGTAATTGGATGGATAGTGTGTGTGTGTGTGTGTGTGTATGTATGTGTGTGTGTGTGTGTGTGTGTGTGTGTGTGTGTGTGTGTATGTGTGTGCTGTGTACAGACGCAGGAGGAGCTGGTCGCAGTTTGCGAACAGCTGAAGATGCCTCTTGCCGCAGTCACCCGTCTGCAAGCCGCAGCCTCGGGGTGTGGCGGCACCAGAAAAGTAGCGCGGCCCATATTACATCTCAGGTGTTGCTTATTTCGCCCGACCGAGCAGACACACGGCTGGAAGGGTTTACTAGTTATCAAGAGCTCTAGGGTTGGACGTGTTATTGATTGTCTTAGGGAAGTAACGTCCAGGAATGGTAAGAATTTCAATATGCCTGTGTATCTACCAGATGACTCATCCGATTTGTGTATAAGGCCGTGCTTGCGGTTATCGAGGGCGCAGAGTGCAGTGGTCGGCCATAATGATGCCTGTCGCTTGTGTTCTGAGGCCATCCTCAGTCCCTACTGGCGGCTATCGGCTGTAGTGAAGACTGTTGGCCTAGCCTGCGGGTTGCAAACAGGACTCACAATTTACAGCATCATACCTAGAGTCGATTGAGCACCTTTGGTTTGCTGCCGAGTGAATGGTAATCAGAGGCTGGGTCTATTCTGTGACGGTCTGCATGTGCGTTGCAGGGTACAGAGTTGTTGGACTCCTCTGTCAGGGGGTCCTATACAAATGAAGCGACTTAGACGATGAATGGACACCTATAGTAAAACGGACGTAGAGAGATTACGGACAAAGTTAAAAAATGAGTGTAAAATGCGCTTTGCAGTCGTACCTGCCAAGTGAGAGGATTAGGGATGGAAACAATCCTCCGTGGTTTCATAACTAAATTCGGAAAGTGCTGTATTGTCGGTTATAAGAGCGAACATATGGCCACCAGAAAAAGTTAGTAGAAATTCGAGCGCCCTTAAGAAGAGTAGTGCGTGAAGCATACAAAACCTTCCGCCGTCATTCCCTAGCGAAAGAGAACCCGAGAAAATTCTGGTAGTACGTAAAATCACTACGCGGGTCGAAGGCCTTATCCAGTCACTCGTCGACCATTCAGGGTGGCAATATAAAGTAGGAAAAGAAAAACTGAAATCAGGCACGCAAGAGGACCGTTCAAGCATACTGTCGTTTAACCGTCGTACAGACTTTCGCATGGAGGACATATACTGAGGAGCTAAAGAAATTCTGTCGGGCCGGTGTGGCCGAACGATTCTAGGCGTTTCAGTGTGCAACCGCGCGACCGCTACGGTCACAGGTTCGAATCCTGCCTCGGGCATGGATGTGTGTGATGTCCTTAGGTTAGTTAGGTTTAAGTAGTTCTAAGTTCTAGGGGACTGATGACCTCAGATG
This sequence comes from Schistocerca gregaria, assembly GCF_023897955.1. NCBI lineage: Eukaryota > Metazoa > Arthropoda > Insecta > Orthoptera > Acrididae > Schistocerca > Schistocerca gregaria. The sequence continues at coordinate 136,310,437 of NC_064922.1, forward strand.
TTAAGTCCCATAGTGCTCAGAGCCATTTAAATATCGTGTAGCCCACCCTTCCCCCCCCCCTCCCCGCCCCCCGGGTGATCATGCAGACGTGCCGCAACACGACCTGGCATGGACTCGACTAATGTCTGAAGTAGTGCTGGAGGGAACTGACACCATGAATACTGCAGGGATCTCCATAAACGCGTAAGAGCACGAGGGGGTAGAGCTCTCCTCTGAACGTCACGCTACAAGGCATCCCAGATATGCTCAGTAATGTTCATTTCTGGGTAGGCTGGTGGGCAGGGGAAGTGCTTAAGCTCAGAAGAGTGTTCCTGGAGCCACACTGGACGTGTGTGGTGTCGCGTCGTCCTGCTCGAATTGCTCACGTCCGTCGAAATGTACAATGGTCATGAATGGATGCAGGTGATCAGAAAGGATGCTTACGAACGTCTCACCTGGCAGAGTCGTATCGAGATGTACCACAGCTCCCATATCACTCCAACTGCACACTCCCCTCACCATTACAGAACCTCCACCAGCTTGAACAGTCCCCTGCTGACATGCAGGGTCTATGGATTCATAAGATTGTCTCCATACCCGTACACGTCTATCTGCCCAATAAAATTTGAAAGGAGACTCGTCCAACCAAGCAACCAGTAAACAACAGTCCACTGTCGGTGTTAACGGGCCCAGGCAAAAACCTTTGTGTCGTGCAGTCATCAAGGGTACACGAGTGGTCCTTCGACTCCGAAAGCCCATATCGATGACGTTTCGTTGAATGGTTCGCACGCTGACACTTGTTGATGGCGTAGCATTGAAATCTGCAGCAATTTGACGAAAGTTTGCACTTCTTTCACGTTGAACGATTCTCTTCAATCGTCTTTGGTCCCGTTCTTGCAGGATCTTTCTCCGGCCGTAACGATGTCGGAGATTTTATGTTTTACCGTAATCCTGATATTAACAGTACACTCGTTAAATGGTTGTACGGAAAAATCCCCACTTCACCGCTACCTCGGAGATGCCGTGTCCCATCGATCGTGCGCTGACTGTAACACCATGTTCAGACTCACTTAAATCTTGATTATCTACCGTTGTAGCAGCAGTAACTGATCCAACAACTGTGCCAGACACTTGTCGTCTTTTAAAGCCGTTTCCGACCGCAGTGCCGTATTCTGCCTGCTTACATACCTCTGTATTTGAATACACAGGCGTATAACAGTTTCTTTGGTGCTTCAGTGTAGACGTAGTTGCTGTTTCCTTTCGCCTTGACTCTGATCAGGAGTGTGGCATCGTCTGCTCGTGGAGAGAAATGGGAAAACATATAAAGCAAACAGTCGTGGACGATTCATACTCTGAGATAAATGTCTATTTAGGAAATGTTGGTCTAGTCGGCCAACGTATGTGAGGAATCCCCTCATAGGGGTGGGTCCCAGTTGGAAGCGTTAGTGGAGGAGGCCACTGGCGAAGCCTTCCTGTCCTCCGACCTTAATCCCTCTTCCCTTTGGACCGTTATGGAACTAAAGATTCATTTTATTAATTGCACAATCTAAAGCTGATTATTAAAATTATTGATAGATAGATTTTCGAAATAATGACATATTTTAGCGAAATTTCTTCTTTGGTGAAGAAAGTTTTTAAACTCTTTTGCTATGTAGACTCTCTAGAAATTGTGAGTACGAGAGAATCTAAGGAGTGGTGCTCATGCCTCTCATGGAAATGGACGTTTTCTAAGTTTTTTACCAACAGCGTAATTATTGTTCTTTTTGAATGTGGAAAATGTAAAAAACGGTGTGATGTTGAAAGATGTGACAAAGAATAAAATTCAAGAATAATACAGGCAAATCTTCATCAGTTATTTAGTCATCAAGAACCTACAAAACTGAAATTTCAGCTGCAAGAATGTACTCCTAGACAAGACTTTGAGGCATCGACAAAAACAACGAGATAATTAAGGTAAGTAAAAAGTTTTTCTTTTGTACATATTACGTCTCTCGAAGCTTTCAAAATTTGTGAAAAGAATGAGAATTTTAATGGTGATGTGTGGGAGGGTGAGACTACAAACTCCACACTCCGTAACTCATGGACCACCAAAACGATCATCTTCGACACTGTTACTGTGATCATTGCGTGTTACCTCCTCTCGTCGTATCAGGATACAATCAGCACTGTCAAACATGACCGCTTTGGTGGTCCAGGTGTTATGGTGTGTGGAGGCATAATGTTGAATTGGTGTACTGATCTCCAGGTCTTTGAACACGCTACATTTACCCGACACTCTGCTAGTAACTCATGTGCGACTTTTCAGTGGTGCACTCGGCCCTGGCTTCATTTTAATGGATGACAATGCGTGACCGCATCGAAATACGCTGGTGGAGGCGCTCTCAGAACACGATGATGTTCGGAGAGTGAAATATGTAGGCCGTCCCCCCCCCCCTCCCCCACCGACTTAAACCCGTCGACCCCGTAGTGGATGCATTGGGGGGAAGTACTGCGACACGTCCACGTGCACCAACGAAACGACCATACAGCAGTCTTCAACCGCACTGGTGGAGCAACACGACGCTCTATCGCAAGAAGTCCATGCCAATCTCGCTGCCACCACGGGAGCTTGCTTTGCCGTCAGTGGTGATCACACACCTTATTAAGAACCCTGTCACGCCTTTTAAATGTCCAGGAGATTATCATCAAACGCGGTGACCTGAATGCAGATACTGTCTTTGAATAAATGTGTCTCATTGTGTATTTCTTCAAGTCACTTTCTGTACTGTACTGTACCGTAGCAGTGGAATTTCACTGGTCAAGATATGTTACTTGCCAGGGACACATCAAGCGAAAGTAACTTTCATCTTTAAGTTTTGCACGCCAGTCTAAAACCCGGCCTATTAACCACATTTTGTAGATGAATTACAGTCTTTCGTATGAATAGTTCTGGACATTTGTCTGCCACACGCTTTGCCGTCTCATCTCTGAACTAGGTCTGATCTATGGTTGCACGCTTTATGTGCAGTGCATATCAACACCTTCTTGCTTCACTCATAACAGCCTCTCTGTAGAGTTAAGACCGAACTGCTAACTGCCTGCATAGTAGCAACGTGTGCTGTTCGTACTATTCAACACAGCGTTCTTTATTACTGCTTACACATGCCATGGAAAGGGCTGACATTATTTTCAGGGAGAAGTATCACAGAACCTAGTTGCCCTTCCACTATATTACTGGTTTTCTTGTGAGCAGCGTACAACCTTACAGGGGATCTGTGTTTCATTTCTCTGTGAACAGAGCGACATCCGCTGGAGGACAACGGTTCATGTCCCCACACGGCTGTCCAAATTTAAGTTTCCCGTGGTCTCGCTTAAAGCGAACGCTGGGATGGTTACTCTAAAGGGAAACGGACACGCTCAAACTCCTTCGCCATTCTTTCCCAATCCGAGATTGTGGTCCCGTGTCTAGTGGACATGCCAGCAGCGGTGTGTCTGACCATTTCCTTTGTCCTGTTCCCTATCCCAATTTGTACTTCATGGCCCCCATGCAATTGTGTGAGATTTTCACAGTAGTTTCTTCTAGTAGTTCCCAGAAGTTGTCTACTTTTTGGTTTCTTCTTTGCAAGAATCAACTTGTCAAAAATTACTTATTGACATCATAATACTGTGGTTTTAGAATTGCTTTTCGGTTTTTGGATACAAATCTGTTATGCACACCCAGAGAATCATTGTTTTTTTTTTCAGTTTTCGTGACAAACATCAGATTGGGCACTTAGAACGTTTTCTTTTTCCTCCTTCGCAAATAATTAAGATAACTGAAAACTTAACTTCATAGATCATTTAAATTTTTGACTACATGAATGTCGACTCTCTTTCGAAAAGCCCAACCCAAATACAGAATCAGAATTTCCACTTTCGCACGGTCGGCATGGTTTTTGGGTTTGACAAGGTTAATTTAAGGGGTAGCCGGATGCCTTTCCTATCGCCACCCTGGTCCCCAGTGGATGAGATGATGAGGAAGACAACACAACACGATTACGAGGACGAGGACAACATAACACAACACAACACAACACAATACCCAGTCCCTGAACGGATAAAAATCCCCGACCCAGCCGGGAATCGAACCCGAGTCCGGAAGCGCGGCATTCCGTCGCGCTGACCACTTTTCTTTATTTATTTACTTTATTTTTATTTCTTTCAAACTGACGAACGGTATTCTATCAGGCGACCAACTACCAACGATTACGGGGCTTGGACCCTAGCCACTCAGCTATCAGGGCGGAGTATCCACCGTATCAGAATAAACGAGATAAACCTGACAAATGCTGTTGTGGTCTTCACACCGAAGACTGCCCCGACGCAGTTCTCCAAGCCAGTCTATTCTGGGCAGTTCTCTTCATCTCCGAATAACTACCTTAGCCGCCATCACTCTGAACCCATTTACTACCCTCCAAACGTCGGATGTCTCCTGCTTCCCTCATGATCAAACTTGGAATTCTTTTAACACTACGGATAGTCTGATCAATCGAGACCTTCTTTTAGTCAAGTTGCGCAGTTGTTTCTCCAATTTGATTCAGTACCTCCTCATTAGTTATCAGATCTACCTGACTGATTCTGTACATTCTTCTATAGCACCACATTTCAAAAGCTTATACTCAATTTTTGTCTGAAGTGTTTATCTTCCAAAAAGACTACACTCCCAACAAATACCCCCAGAAAAGACTAACATGTAAATTAATATTTACTCTTAATAATTGTCTCTTTTTAAGAAACTATTTTTTTTACTATCACGAGTTTGCGTTTCGTATCCCCATTACTTTTGCTATTGTTGGGTACTTTGCTACCCAAATAGCAAAAATAATCGACTACATTTAGTGGCCCATTTCCTACATCTAATTCTATCGGTACCCCCCTGATTTACTTCGACTAAATTCCATTACGATACTCTTCTTAAATAATAATTTTTCAAGATATTTTCCATCTCGTTCATCTTCACTTTCAAGTCCTTTCCAGTTCCTGATAGAATGACAATGTCTTCAGCAAACCTCAAAGTTATTATTTCATCTCCCTGAACCTCAACGTCCAACTCAAACTTGTCCCCTGTTTCTTCTAGTCCTTCGTCACTGTACAGCTTGAATAACACCAGCAATGAGCTACAACTGTGTTTCACCCACTTCTCAATTAATGCTTTCCTTCAGTGCCCTTCCACTCTTGAAACGTCCGTCAGGGAAGCTGAAAATTACCTTTCGCTTCCTGTAGCTTATCCTTGCTACCATTCACAACTTGAAACAGTTCATTCTAGTCAATTTTGCAAAAGCTTCCTGCAACTGCACACAAATGCTGAAAAGTAAGATTTCGATTCTTCAGTCCACCTTACATTGAGGTGACAAAAGTCATGGAATACCTCCTAATATCGTGTCGGACCTCCCCATGCCCAAGGTAGTAACCTCAAGTGGCAAGGGATCCACAAGTCATTGGAAGTCGCTTGCAGAAGTACTGACTCATGCTGCCTCTATAGCTGTCCATAATGACGAAAGTGTTGCCGGTACAAGATTTTGTGCACTAACTGAACTCCCGCTTATGCCCCATAAATGTTTGATAGGTTTCATGCCGGGCGATCTGGGTAGCCACAGAATTTGCTCGAATTGTCCAAAATATTCTTCAAGCCAATCGCGAACAATTGTGGCCCTGTGATGTGGCGCAGTGTCATCCGTAAAAATTCCATCGTTGTTTGGGAACACGAAGGCCTCAAAGCTACCGAACGTAGCGAAGGACCCAGTCCATTCCATGTGAGCACTGCTTGCACCATTAGGGAGCCATCACCAACTTGCCCAGTGCCTTGTTAACAACCCGCGTCCAAGCTCTGTGGGGCCTGCGCCACACTCGAATCCTACCATCCGTTCTTACCAGCTCAAAGCTGGACTTGTGTAACGAGGCCACTGTTTTCCAGTCGTCTAGGGTCCAACTGATATGGACACGAGCCCACGACAGGCTTTAAGGCGATGTCGTGCTGTTAGCTAAGGCACTTGCGTCGGTCGTCTGTTGCCGTAGCGTATTAACGTCAAATTTTGCCGCAATGTCCTAACTGATTCGTTCATAGTACGTAATGCCTGGAATCTGGTATATTCCGCACACTTTTGACACGGAGCATCCCGGAATACTGAAGTGCAAATGGCAGCTCCGCCAGTGCATTGCCCTTTTATTCCTCTTGTATCTACACATATATGCGTGTATCACTATTCCATGTCTTTTTCCACCTCAGTGTTTAAGATGCGTCATAGGGGATATATTTAGTCGCTAAATCTCTCTGGAACCTGAAGTGATATTCCCTGAGGTCTACCAGTTTTCCAAACGTCTCTAAATAATTCGTGTCAGTATTTTCCGAGCGCTACATATTAAAATGATGGTTCGGTAATATTCAGATCTATCAAGTAATGTCTTCTTTGGAATAAGAATTACTACATTCTTCTTTAAGTGCCACAGCATTTCATCTGTCTCGTGTATCTTACAAAACAGTCGGGTCTGAAGTATAATCTAAACCTTTCAGTGCTGTGTCAGATTTATCTCTCATCTTTTCGTCATCAACTTCCTCCTCCCTTATACTACTGTCCGCAACTTAACTATATACACTACTGGCCATTAAAATTGCTACACCACGAAGATGATGTGCTACAGACGCGAAATGTAACCGACAGGAAGAAGATACTGTGATATGCAAATGATTAGCTTTTCAGACCATTCACACAAGGTTGGCGACGGTGGCGACACCTACAACGTGGTGACATGAGGAAAGTATCCAACCGATTTCTCATACACAAACAGCAGTTGACCGGCGTTGCCTGGTGAAACATTGTTTTGGTGACTTGTGTAAAGAGGAGAAATGTGTACCATCACGTTTCCGACTTCACCAAAGCGGATTGTAGTCTATCACTATTGCGATATCTTATCACGACATTGCTATTCGCGTTGGTCGAGATCCAATGACTGTCAGCAGAATATGGACTCGGTGGGTTCAGGCGGGTAATACGAAATGGTGTGCTGGATCCCAACGGCCCGTATCACTAGAAGTCGAGATGAAAGGCATCTTATCCGCATGGATGTAATGCATCGTGCAGCCACGTCTCGATCCCTGAGTCAACAGATGGGTACGTTTGCAAGACAACAACCATCTGCACGAGCAGTTCGACGACGTTTGCAGCAGCATGGACTATCAGCTCGGAGACCATGGATGCGGTTACCCTTGACGCTGCATCACAGACAGGAGCGCCTGCAATGGTCTACTCAACGACGAACCTGGGTGCACGAATGGCAAAACGTCGTTTTTTCGGATGAATCGAAGTTCTCTTTACAGCATCATGATGGCCGCATCCGTGTTTGGTGACATCGCGGTGAACGCACATTGGAAGCGTGTATTCGTCATCGCCATACTGGTGTATCACCCGGTATGATTGGTTACAGGTCTCGGTCACCTCTTGTTCGCAGTGACGACACTTTGAACAGTAGACGTCACATTTCAGATGTGTTACGACCCGTGGCTCTACCCTTCATTCGATCCCTGCGAAACCCTACATTTCAGAAGGATAATGAACGACCGCATGTAGCAGGGTCTTTCTGGATACAGAAAATGTTCGCCTGCCGCCCTGGCCAGCACATTTCCAGATCTCTCACCAACTGAAAACTTCCAGTCAATGGTCGGCGAGCATCTGGCTCGTCACAATACGCCAGTGACTACTCTTGATGAACTGTGGTAACGTGTTGAAGCTGCATGGGCAGCTGTACCTGGACACGCCATCCAGGCTCTGTTTGACTCAATGCTCAAGCGTATCAAAGCCGTTATTACGGCCAGAGGTGGTTGTTTTGGGTATTGATTTCTCAGGATCTATGCACCAAATTGCGTGAAAATGCATTCACATGTCAGTTCTGGTATAAGATATTTGTCCAATGAATAGCCGTTTATCATCTGCATTTCTTCTTGGTGTAGCAGTTTTAATGGCCAGTAGTGTATTCTGTGGTATCGACGGTTTCTATGTCCACCGCACTCGCCGCGCAGCCGCGCGTCTCAGTTGCCCATATCTCCGCGGAAAGCGTGTCATTTAAACACGCCTTTCATTAATTAAATGTTTGAATGTGTCACATTTTGACCTGCCACTTCATATCAACTATGAACACCACATACTCCTTCCACCCTTCACTTCCCTTCTTTGCTCAGCGCTGGCTTTCCATCTGAGCTCTTTTTGATCATAAAGCTCTTTCTGTTTTAGAGAAAGATTTCTTTTATTTTACTACGGCAGCGTCTATCTTTCCCCTAATCGAGCATGCTTCTACTGCCTCACATTCGTTCCCTAGCCATTCCTGCTTATCCATTTGGTAAATTCTGACAATCTCATTTTTCAGGTGTCTGTGTTCACTCTTGCCTGCTTCGCTTCCTGCCTGCTTATAATTTCTCATTTCCATAGTTCATATCAATGTGTCGGGGTTTTTCTAATGATTGATACTGGTACCTTCGTTATTTCTTCGTCCATCTCTTTCGCCAGTTTCAGTCAGTCGCTGCTTAATGCTTCTTTTGAAACTCCCAACAACCTCTGGTTCTTTCAAATTATGCTAGTTCTATCCCCATAATTTCCCATCATTCTGCAATTTCTTCACTTTTTCTCTGCAGTTCATAACCAATAAATTATAGTCAGAGCACTCATCTGCGCCTGGAAGTGTTTCGCAATTTAAAATACGGTTTCTAAACCTCTATTGCGACATTATATAATCAATCTGAAACCTTTCGGGGTCTTCAGGTCTCTCCATGTACACAACTTTAATCCGTGATAAGTAAACCAAGTAGCAACGATTGTATTACGCTCTTCGCAGAATTGTACTAGGTAGCTTCCTTCCCCTACTTTCGAGTTCTACTCCACCATCGCATTTAAATTCTCATCTCCTTTACGGATGTGAATAATTTGTTTTATCTCATCTTTTACCGAGTGAGGTGGCGCTGTAGATAGCACACAGGACTCGCATTCGGAAGGACGACAGTCAGACCGGCGTCCGGCCATTCTGATCTGGGTTTTCCGTGATAACCTTAAATCGCTACAGGCAAATGCCGGATTGGTTCCTTCGAAAAGGCTCGGCCGGCTTCTTTCCCCAACTCTGCCTAATCCGATGGGACCGATGACGTCGCTGTTTGGTCCCCTAGCCCAAAAATTAAAAAAAAAATACATCTTACATTCTTTGAAATTCTTCATCGCCTGCGGACCTAGTATAGATACTGCCAGTATTAACTTCATTAATTCATAGTCAGTATTATTTACTCACATTGCCACTTCAGACGCCCAAGTCATTTAAATGCTATTCGTCATATTAATATTGTTATTTCTTAGGTGACTACGTAAAGAAGATACCGTTTGACTGATCTGACGTAACAGAGCTCAGTTCAAGTCAGATAACTTCGTGCCTATCTTACAATCGTCCGTTCACTATGTTCTTTATAGTAGCTTACACGCTTTCCTAGTTTCTTATTCATTATGAGACCTAGTTTAGCATTACCAACGTTTCATTTTGTATTTATAGTCCTGTTCTCAGCTGTGTTCTTCCTGCCACTATATCTAACTCAACTAACCATTTTCCGTTTTAAATTCTCTAACCTACCGATATGATTAAGGGGTGTAACATTCCATGCTACGTCCTGTAGCATGCCAGTTTTGTGTTTCCTGATGTCAGCATCCTTCCGGACGTATGTATCTCTATACTGTACTCTTCTTCCCTCTAGTGAGCACAGGTTCTAGTAATATGTGAAATAACATGTTCCCCAAGTTTATTCCTTTCTCTGTCCTACAAAAGATTTTACGGTGGCAGTATGCACAAACGTGTCGTCAATTTGAGGAAATAAAGTGCAATCTAGTCAGACAATTTTTGTATAAATTACAGGAAATCGACAAGAAAATAAAACTTATTTGCTCTATTAGGTCATCGCATATGAACTAAAATAACGTCATTAGACTAAAGCTAAATAGTTAAGTCAATTGGTGTTCAAAACAGACTTTTTGGTAAAAAAATAATTGCGAAAATTTTTTCGACGGTTCTATACAATTATTTTGGTGCTGAATCCGAGTGCCATGCTTCCTGCCTTGTAGGAAATCGGCTTCACAACAAAAAGTGCAAGAAACTTCAACAGTTTCGCAGTTTTTTCAGTTTTTCTTGCATATCTCTAAAACTAAAGCGTTTTTTCGAAGATGACAACTCTACAGAAAATGAAAAGCAGACAAAATTTCGTACATAATTCGCTAGTCAGAATTCATTTTGTGGCGAGCGGTATTGGCTATAGAACGCATTGAAAAGCAGCGAGTTTTTTGGCCCCTCTGAGAAAACGTCAGAAACGTCCACCCCCACCCCATACATCTCGAAAAATTTTCATGTTGTCAACAATAACCTCTACACCACGTAAAAGGACGTTAAATTTCCTATAAGAGACGTCAATACATTTAATTTTCGTGTAAGGAGGGAGGGAGCAAAGCGAAAATTACGAAAAATGCCTTCTGCGCCCTCCAGCCAAACGATCCCTGCCGTCTGTCTATTTCTCATCAGCACTTTACTTGGGGTGTATTATGCTTTCAAAAGATTGTTTTGAATTAATTGATGGGAAACAACATTTAATGGAAACATTAACTATATTTACGATATATTAGGTACATGAGAGGGAACAGGAAGATGGATATGAAAGCATGTAGCAACGCACATGTGTCACTGAATGAGTGGATGTCGAGCCCAGCGTTGGGTCATCACTTCGAGTAGGTTCTCTGTCTGGAAAAGAAATACTAGTGATAGAATATCCATAGAAAAGATAGGTAAGATGTATAGTGAACTATCGATCTTTGAAGAAATACCTGTACTGGCGTCATGTATGCACCTTTTTTACTCGTCTCCCTCTGCCTATTGTTGGAGCTAAAGGGTCCAGGTAAAGGGTCCTGGGCACTTGAAAGTCAAGGGAAAGCGTCAAGTACTGCGGAAGTCCCGAACCGTACAGTCATTCGTTGCTTTTCGTCAACTAAAAAAGTGTAATTAAATGACTAATGACACTAGTTAGCAAATTTAAACTTTTTTCCTGCATCTGGTTCGTAAATGGGTAGAGTTACCCAACTATGGGGTGCTGAATACACTGGTAAAATCAGTTTCTCTCTATGACGTCACATTTCCTAGATACACAGCAGAATAAAAAATTGTAACAGCGAAAATTGACACATATGTGTCAAACAACAATACACATTCAGAACGTTTGAAATCAATACTATTTTGTGTGTGTATATATGGGCATGATGCCAATAAAAGGTCGAAATTAGTTCAGAAGATATTTTCACCTTTAATCGTTTTTGATTTTGAAAAATGCGACGACGGAGCTCTTCTTTTGTTTGCCGTTTCATCACTCTCCCTAACAAGACGCCAGCAGTAGTCACCCATCATCGAAGGGTTCCAATGGCCTTAGTAACGGTGTTCCATGGTAAGAATGCCTTGGTGAAAGCGTTCACCATGCTCATGGCTTACGGCTCCCAAATTTTCCGGGAAGAATTCAAGGTGATAATGTAAAAAGTGAATTTTAATTGACATTCTACACCCCATGTTCTTATAGTTGTCCAACAGATCATTCGCAATGGTAACATAGTTTTTGTCTTTTCTCTTACCCAAAAAGACCTTCACAATTGCTGTTAAAAGAAGACCAAGCAGCTAATTGGATTCCTGTGAGTTTCGTATCAAAGGTTGGATCATTCAGCAATTTTCTTATTTGTGGTCCAACAAATATACCCTCTTTCAGCTTTGCCTCACTTAATTTGGGAAACTTTTCTTTTAAGTGATTTAAGGCCTCACCTTCTTTATACAGGGCTTTTACAAAGTTCTTGATAAGGCCCAACTTGATATGAAGGGGAGGCAAAATGACTTCATCGGGCTCATCCAGTGGGGCATTGTTCACATTTACGTTTCCCGGAACATGCCTTTCTCATAAGCCATTTCTTGACTGTATAGTGGTTCTTGGTGTCACGGCTGTACCAAAGGCACAAAAAGCAGCAGTATTTCGTGAACCCAGCCTGTAAACCTGTAAGGAGTGCAACAACTTTTCAATCGCTGCACAGCTGCCATTCATTATCCTTATATTTGATTGCCTCTAGCCATGGTTTTATAAGTTTCTTTCATGTCTATTGGGCAAACCTAAGGTACCGATTGAAATTCTTTGCCGTTATGCAATGGTACTGCTTTCAAGCTTGTTTTACTGGAGCAATAAATAGTCGCCACTCCTGTGGATTATGTTGTACACCTAGCTGCATTGTCAGACCATTGGCATGACTACATACACACATTGAATTCTGTATATCGAAATACTGAGCGAAGGAAACACCTCTTCGTCAGAAACAGGAAATTTTTATCTTTAGTGTTAGAAGGTTCCGTTGTTGCAGTCTCGACACCAAGAGTTCAGTTTGCTGTTTCGAAATATTTAGATCACGAACCAAATCGTTCAATTCCTTTTGGTTAAAGAGCTGATGCGAAGTGTCATGATATTGTGGCAGTACTCTTCTACATGTTCACTACTTCCTGATTCACTTGGCATGGTGTCTGGTTACGGGGCTTTCCAGTTACAGGAAACCGCTCATCATGAGGCACAGGCAAATGCACTCAAGATACATTTGAACACTTTATTTTATGCCTAGTTTTGCTTGAATGTCCCGAAATATTTATAAGATAGAAACAATAAGCTGAATAATGGCCCTCAGGCTCACACCGCTCCTCTGCAAACCAAAAACAAACGCCGGACGGGGTGTCCGAGCGGTTCTAGGCGCTACAGTCTGGAACCGCGCGACCACTACAGTCGCAGGTTCGAATCCTGCCTTGGACATGGATGTGTGTGATGTCCTTAGGTAGTTCTCAGTGTTAGAGGACTGATGACCTCTGATGTTAAGTTCCATAGTGCCCAGAGCCATTTGAACAACTTTGCTACTATCACACTCCGAACTACAAGCAATATTTCGCCGTCAGCTTGTGTGTTCAAGTTATTCCCTCAGCGACCAGCTTGTTAGTCAGGAGGTACCACACTGCCACTGTTATTCAACTTTCTCGTTCTGAAGGTGTTTCCAAAAAATTCTTACGGTGACTGTGAGTATTTTAGCTGCCACAGGAGACGCAGTCTTCATCGCGAGTTGTACCAGTTTTCTCCAACTCAGCCTGGCGTTCTCTGAGAACCTCAGAAACGGAAACCTCCGACAGCCAACTCATGCTGTACCTTATACGTTCTCTTCTTACAGCAGCCACGGAAAAAAATAATGATCTATAGTCGAATTTCTTCACAGATTTTTGTATTAGACAGGTAAAAATTTTTTAAATCAAAAGAGAGTTTAAATGCAGTGCCTGCCTTACCTGTGTCAAAGTCAAATTTCAAACGAGCTAATTAATTCTTTTTGGAGGTAGTAGTCTAATTGCACAAGGCAACGTTAAATATCTCAAGAACCTCTACAAACGTCCGAATTTGGAATCACATATTTCAAATTGACTGATCCTTCCGCACATCCAAAGGAAATAATAGCTGCTTGTCAGAAAATTCTAATTGCCCTTTATTGTAGTAATCGCCCAAACACAACACCCACCAAGCCAAGTTATAATTGACATCAGCCAACAAGGCACCAGCGAACACAGCTCCCATACCTGTCACTAAAGCAGCAGGTCAATAACACACATTAGAGTTTTCCATTATTTGCAACAGTGGATGGGAAACTACTTGAACCGCGTGCAGTGTGGAAAGTGACAACACATGGGTTTGTTCCTATTACTACACTGATATTCCCGGCTCTCTAGATGCTTCTTCAGCCTATATCTTACAAATTCTAGTCGGATTGTCAAGGTCGGTGTGGATACAAGCGAGTAGTACTGCTGTATACGAAACTGTGACAGCAATGTGGAGGGTCGTGCTGCAACATTGACGACGGTTTTGATGTATAAGAGAAAGACAACCTGGACGAGCCCCTTGCTGTACCACCTGAGGCTACAGAAGGAACTAATACATGTCATATTTAGCACCATTATGGATCTCTACTAATCAATTTTAACCTATCCTAACATTAAACATTCAATTAGAATTATTTTTTTTTTCAGTTGAAGAACAGCAGTAACTCACTGTTCATCCTCGACCCTCGACATCAACATTAAAAGGACACATACAGCATTCCGTCAAAATTCCTATTTACGAAAGCGTGCCATAGACTAGTGCTAGCTGCTTAATGTGGCAGTCGCCGAAAGATGACGCTAGGGCAAGGCTCTTTGCGAGTCTGAGTTCGAACGTCACATCTACAAAAATATGGCATATTTGTCCTACAGTCATATATCACATTCCTAGTACGTTTTAGTACTTAGGAATCTGACTAGGTACTGTGTATCGACACAGCTGGAGAAACAGCTAAGACAGGCGACCTAAAATATATCTATAACAAGTAAATCTCACAGTTTACTGGCGTGTACGAGAAATGTTTAACTCCTACTGTACCAAATGTAAGAAACAAGCATTCAGGGAAGTTTTGTGGGTCTACCTGTGGTATTGAAGTTTATCGGTCCATATTATTCTTTTGTAGCGATCAAACAACTTGCTGACGTTTGACTTTTACGATGTATAGTACCGTCGAACAAGTGAATATTGTTTTCTTTATGGAGAATGATGTCAAACTCTTTGAGCAGTGGAGCGGTTGTATGTTGCAAGCGACCCTGTCCATGCAAAAACTATGGATAAAGTGGGGAGTAGATTTATTGCGAAGTACAAAGGCAGCTTACAAGAGAGCATTAGAGACTGAGGAATATCTCGGACTGGGGTAGAGTAAAAATCGGGCTAGTTCTTTCCAAAATATTCAAACACGTAATGTACTAAAGAGTAGTTTCAAATTTTATGTAGAAACAATTGAGTTAGGATATCACAATTTTTATTTCACAAGCATTACTCAACTGAGACTGCTATTTACACATTGTCCTACCAAATGTTACAAGCCTTAAAAATAGAATATCGGCAGTTTGTATGTTGTTTGATCTTTCCAAGGCATTTGATTGCGTAGGTCATGATACACTCTTAGAAAAACTTTATATTTTACATTATGGAATTAAGTTTTATGGAATTGATGATTTTACATCAAGCTGGTTTGTCATACTTAGGAAACAGAAGGCAAAAATTTGTACTGTTTACTCATGCAGAGTTGGGGAGGTACAAAATTTGAGTGACTGTGGAGAAACCACATAGGACATACCACAGAGTTCAGTTTTGTGTGTACTTCTATTCCTTATTTATGTGAATGATCTTACAATAAGCAGAATTAGTGATATACCCAGATGATTCTAGATTTATCATGAAACATGACGTTTTACAAAGAATTACTAAATGGTCCTCTTAAAATAAACTATCCCGGAATTTCGAGCAAAACGCGTTATATTCAGTTCTGTACAACTAATAGAGTCATACCATTAAAAGATGTAGCGCATTGACAGCGGTCAGTAAATAGGGTGGAATGCTCCAAATTTTTGTTTGCAGATACTCATGAAAACTTGAACTGGAAGAAGCATCAAACAGTTTAGTTCAGCTACCTTTGCTCTTCGTATAATTACTGGTCTTGGAAGGAAACGATTCAACCTCCTAACATATTTTGCACATTTCCTGTCAAACACTTCCTGGGTAAATGATCGCTTATAAAGAACGTATTGATTGCAGGAAAGCGAACAGTAAGATTAATGTGGCGTTCACCTGCGTCTCTCATATAGGTACCTCTGCAATGAGATAAGAATTTTAACTGCACCACCTCTATACATCTATTACTTAATGAAAATCGCAATAAATAAACCATCACAATTTGAGAAGTGATAGCTATACCTATGACAATAACAGAAAAAATTACCTTTATTGTCCATTACCAAGACTGAGTGGCTCAGAAATTAGTTCAATGTACAACAACAAAAATGTTTGATGATATCCTCAATAACAGAAAATGTCGGACAACAAAGGAAATTTTATGTCCAACCTAAAATCATTTCTCTTGAATAAGTCCATTTATTTCCTGGACGAATTTCTGTTTGAAAACTGGTAGCTAGTCTTTCTTAAAAAATAACTGTTTTTAAGTGTTGTGCCACGTGTAAGGCTAAAAATACATGTGTTCATTAATGTTAACACCAAGTATGTATCATGGATATCTTCGTTGCGATAAAATAATAGTTCAAATGATCTTTGTAACTCGTAACTAACTACCTCACCTTAAGCGATATAGGGAAAACACTGAAAAGCTAAACCGGCGTTACACAAATAGTTCCCAAGTGGAGTTTCCTGTTTTAGTGGAACTATTTTTTTTCTAAAAGCAATTACAATGAACTAATTGTGAACCGTACAATTGGTGATGAAGTAAAGAATCCACACTGTTTTAAATTTGGAAGAGGGAAGATCAGTTTGGATTCCGTAGAAATGTTGCAACACGCGAGGCAATACTGACATTACGACTTATCTTAGAAAAATAGTAAGGAAAGGCAAACCTACGTTCCTAGCATTTGCAGACTTAGAGAAAGCTTTTGACAATGTTGACTCAAATACTCTCTTTCAAATTCTGAAGGTTTCAGGGGTTAAATACAGGGAGCGAAAGGCTATTTACAATTTGTACAGAAACCAGATGGCAGTTATAAGAGTCGAGGGGCATGAAAGGGAAGCAGTGGTTGGGAAGGGAGTGAGACGGGGTTGTAGCCTCTCCCCGATGTTATTCAATCTGTATATTGAGCAAGCAGTAAAGGAAGCAAAAGAAAAATTTGGAGTAGGTATTAAACTCCAGGGAGAAGAAGTAAAAAGTTTTAGGTTCGCCGATGACATTGTAATTCTGTCAGAGACAGCAAAGGACTTGGAATAGCAGTTGAACGGAATGGACAGTGTCTTGAAAGGAGGGTATAAGATGAACATCAACAAAAGCAAGCCGTGCATAATGGAATGTAGTCGGATTAAGTCAGGTGATGCTGAGGGAATTATATTAGGTAATGAGACACTTAAAGTAGTAAAGGAATTTAGCTATTTGGGGAGAAAAATAACTGATGATGGTCGAAGTAGAGAGGATATAAAATGTAGACTGGCAATGGCAAGGAAAGCGTTTCTGAAGAAGAGAAATTTGTTAACATCGAGTATAGATTTAAGTGACAGGAAGTCGTTTGTGAAAGTATTTGTATGGAGTGTAGCCATGTATGGAAGTGAAACATGGACGGTAAATAGTTTGAACAAGAATAGAAGCTTTCGAAATGTGATGCTACAGAAGAATGTTGAAGATTAGGTGGGTAGACCACGTAACTGATGAGGAGGTATTGAATAGTATTGGGGAGAAGAGAAGTTTGTGGCACAACTTGATTACAAGAAGGGATCGGTTGGCAGGACATGTCCTGAGGCATCAAGGGATCACAAATTTAGCATTGAAGAGCAGCGTGGTGGGTAAAAATCGTAGAGGGAGACCAAGAGATGAATACACTAAGCAGATTCAGAAGGATGTAGGTTGCAGTAGGTACTGGGAGATGACGGAGTTTGCACAGGATAGATTAGCATGGAGAGCTGCATCAAACCAGTCTCAGGACTGAAGACCACAACAACAACAACAACAACAACAACAAGTAGCAAGTACGATATCTTTATAAGGCAATCTCTATCTTTTGTCTGTAGTACTTCTTTTGTCAGTTCCTTCATAACTTTTCCTCTGCCTGGACTTGATCTTTTAACATGTATAATGCTGAAAGTTATTACAACTGAGAATAATTACTTATTACCATTCAAGCATTGACTCACGTTCTATTATTTTTTTATCTCTGATTTCTTTGATATGTTATTGAGTCGTTTCTAAGTGGAAGTGTTGGTGAGCCTTGCTGTGTGAACGGAAATAGCCGGCTTGCGCGATATCTGTTCAGCAGCAACTACAGCCATCTGACCGAGACAATTACGAATTGCAGTAATTACTTAGAGCCTGCTTGTAATTAAATTCTCGAAGTCCAATTGTTCAGTGCGAACAAAATTGACGCATTTAAGATATTCCGAATTTAGCGGTGGCAAAACTACGAAGCCAAGCCAGCCTATCCGAGAGCGCAGGCTTTGGGTCTTGTGAAATGTCAGTCTGTAGACTTTCCGTCAATTTATCTCACACACTGCAAAGAAGGGACAGTTAAAATGGCTACCGCTTTTGTAATTTTATTTCAACATATGTCTGTTTCATAAATGTTTGTTCCTTTACCATGTTTCTTCACATGTCGAACAAATACCGATCTATAATTTTCTGAAACCAGGAAAACGTTATCGATAAATGAAGGGAACTTAAACAAAACTAGTAAACTAAATGAAAACGGAAGAAGAAAATGTTGATAACTCCTTAAAAATACAATATTGTTAATGGCTAGAACACGAGACAGTATACCACTCATTCCGACTGCTTCTGCTTCACATAGACGTAAAATTTATTTCTTTGGGGCTTGTAGATTTAAAAAATTAGTCAAATGATAATTTTGCAATTATTATTTAATTACTGTACATTCTGTGAAAGAGCCCCAAGATAGCGGATAAACGTAGTTAACGGTGTGTAGCTTGTCGTAGTGATCTGTAGTTGTTTTAAAGAATTTTTTTTTATCTGTGATGATGCGCTATGCGCAAATATCATCTCTGAATTGCTTGCGTATATACTGTATTACGACAAACATTAGATTCGACAAACTGAGAAGCACGTTAGTGTTTGAAAATCCTGACAGCATTTCGCACCAATGGCTTCTTCATATCCAGAAACAATCTAATCACGTACCAGAGGGCGCATTCACCAGTGAAAATTTAAATAGCATGATAGCTGTGGCGAGTGATGTTACGTCGCCGGCTAGAAGCGGAACCATTGCTGAAGAATTTAAATGTGCAATAGGTGCTATGGATCAAAGGCAAGAAAGTAAGGCTAATGACTTGGCCATTATCAATCGGAAAGTAGCTAATATTGATCAAAGGAAAGAAAGTATGACTAATTATATGCTCACTGTGAATCACAGGCAAGATATTGCAATGATGAGAACTATCATTCGCAGGTATAACACTATGAAACAAGAAACTGGTTTGTTTTGTTGTGGTCTTCAGTCCTGAGACTGGTTTGATGCAGCTCTCCATGCTACTCTATCCTGTGCAAGCTTCTTCATCTCCCAGTACCTACTGCAGCCTACATCCCTCTGAATCTGCTTAGTGTATTCATCTCTTGGCCTCCCTCTACGATTTTTACCCTGCACGCTGCCCTCCAGTACCAAATTGGTGATCCCTTGATGCCTCAGAACATGTCCTACCTTCTTCTAGTCAAGTTGTGCCACAAACTACTCCCCAATTCTATTCAATACGTCCTCATTAGTTATGTGATCTACCCATCTAATCTTCAGCATTATTCTGTAGGACCACATTTCGAAAGCTTCTATTCTCTTCTTGTCTACACTATTCATCGTCCATGTTTCACTTCCATACATGGCTACACTCCATACATATACTTTCAGAAACGACTTCCTGACACTTAAATCAATTCTCGATGTTAAAAAATTTCTCTTCTTCTGAAACACATTCCTCTCTACTTCGACCATCATCAGTTATTTTGCGCCCCAAATAGCAAAATCCCTTTACTACTTTAAGTCTCTCATTTCCAAATCTAATTCCCTCAGCATCACCCGATTTTATTCGACTGCATTCCATTATCCTCGTTTTCCTTTCAAGACACTGTCCATTCCGTGCAACTGCTATTCCAATACCTTTGCTGTCTCTGACAGAATTACAATGTCATAGCAAACCTCAAAGTTTTTATTTCTCCTCCATGGATCTTAATACCTACTCCGAACTTTTCTTTTCTTTCCTTTACTGCTTGCTCAATATGCAGATTGAATAGCATCGGGAAGAGATTACAAACCTGTCTCACTCCCTTCCCAAACACTGCTTCCCTTTCATGTCCCTCGACTCTTATAACTGCCATCTGGTTTCTGTACAAATTGTAAATAGCCTTTCGCTCCCTGTATGTTACCGCTGGCCACTTTCAGAATTTGAAAGAGAGTATTCCAGTCAACATTGTCAAAAGCTTTCTCTAAGTCTACAAATGCTAGAAACGTAGGTTTGCCTTTCCTTAATGTTTCTTCTAAGATAAGTCGTAGGGTCAGTATTGCCTCACGTGTTCCAACATTTCTACGGAATCAAAACTGAATTCCCCCGAGGTCAGCTTCCACCAGTTTTTCCATTCGTCTGTAAAGAATTCGCGTTATTATTTTGCAGCTGTCACTTATTAAACCGAAAGTTCGGTATTTTTCACATCTGTCAACACCTGCTTTCTTTGGGATTGGAATTATTACCTTCTTCTTGAAGTCTGTGGGTATTTCGCCTGTCTCATACATATTGCTCACCAGATGGTGGAGTTTTGTCAGGACTGGCTCTCCCAAGGCTGTCAGTAGTTCTAATTGAATGTTGTGTACTCCCGGGGCCTTGTATCGACTTAGGTCTTTCAGCGCTCTGTCAAACTCTTCACGCAGTATCATATCTCCCATTTCATTTTCATCTACCTCCTCTTCCATTTCCATAACATTGTCCTCAAGAACATCGTCCCTGTATAGTCCCTCTGCATACTCCTTCCACCTTTCTGATTTCCCTTCTTTGCTTAGAACTGGGTTTCCATCTGAGCTCTTGATGTTCATACAAGTGGTTCTCTTATCTCCAAAGGTCTCTTTAATTTTCCTGTAGGTAGTATCTAACTTACCTTTAGTGAGGTAAGCCTCTACATACTTACATTTGTCCTCTAGCCATCCCTGCTTAGCCATTTTGCACTTCCTGTCGATCACATTTTTGAGACGTTTGTATTCCTTTTTGCCTGCTTCATTTACTGCATTTTTATATTTTCTCCTTTTATCAATTAAATTCAATATTTCTTCTGTTACCCAAGGATTTCTACTAGCCCTCGTCTTTTTACCTACTTGATCCTCTGCTGCCTTCACTATTTCTTTCCTCAAAGCTACCCATTCTTCTTCTACAGTATTTCTTTTCCCCATTCCTGTCAATTGTTCCCTTATGTTCTCCCTAAAACTCTGTACAACCTCTGGTTCTTTCAGTTTATCCAGGTCCCATCTCCTTAAATTCTCACTTTTTGCTGGTTCTTCAGTTTTAATCTACAGTTCATAACCAATAGATTGTGGTCAGAGTCCACATCTGCCCCTGGAAATGTCTTACAATTTAAAACCTGGTTCCTAAATCTCCGTCTTACCATTATAAAACCTATCTGAAACCTTTCAGTATATCCAGGCTTCTGCCATGTATACAACCTTCTTTTATGATTCTTGAACCAAGTGTCAGCTATGATTAAGTTGTGCTCTGAGCAAAATTTTACCAGGCGGCTTCCTCTTTCATTTGTTACCCCCAATACATGTTCACCTACTACGTTTCCTTCTCTTTCTTTTCCGACTATCGAATTGCAGTCACCCATGAGTATTAAATTTTCGTCTCCATTGACTATCTGAATAATTTCTTTTATCTCATCATACATTTCATCAATTTTTTCATCGTCTGCAGAGCTAGTTGGCATATAAACTTGTACTACTGTAGTAGGCGTCGGCTTCGTGTCTACCTTGGCCACAATAACGCGTTCACTATGCTGTTTGTAGTAGCTTACCCGCACTCCTATTTTTTTGTCGTTATTAAACCTACTCCTGCATTACCCCTATTTGATTTTGTATTTATAACCCTGTATTCACCTGACCAAAAGTCGTGTTCCTCCTGCCACTGAACTTCACTAATACCCACTATATCTACCTTTAACCAAACCATTTCCCTTTTTTAAATTTGCTAACCTA
The DNA here is from genome assembly GCF_023897955.1 of Schistocerca gregaria. Classification (NCBI taxonomy): domain Eukaryota; kingdom Metazoa; phylum Arthropoda; class Insecta; order Orthoptera; family Acrididae; genus Schistocerca; species Schistocerca gregaria. The sequence goes on from NC_064922.1 coordinate 136,332,235, forward strand.
CCTGCCCGATTAAGGGATCTGACATTCCACGCTCCAGAGTAGTCCCTGCCCGGAGATCCGAAATGGGAATATTTTACCCAAGAGGACGCCATCATCATTAAACCGTACAGTAAAGCTGCATGCCCTCGGGAAAAATTACGACTGTAGTTTCCCCTTGCTTTCAGCCGTTCGCAGTACCAGCACAGCAAGGCCGTTTTGGTTAGTGTTACAAGGTCAGATCAGTCACTCATCCAGACTGTTGCTCCTACAACTACTGAAAAGGCTGCTGCCCCTCTTCAGGAACCACACGTTTGTCGGGCCTCTCAACAGATACCCCTCCATTGTGGTTGCACCTACGGTACGGCTATCTGTATTGTTGAGGCACGCAAGTCGCCCCACCAACGGCAAGGTCAATGGTTCATGGGAGGAAAGAAACTGGTAGGCCTACTATAATTCAAAAACAAGTACACGTTATTGAAGAGGTTAAAGGTCAGACCGAGCAGTTAACTAAAGTGTATTCTGAATAGAGCACTCCAACAAAGAGCGTTAATAATGACTCATGACTCACACAAAATCCCTTGTCGCATGATTTGCCTAAATGACAAGAGAATGTTCATACTCACCTGAGACAATGACTCATCCCTGGCACGTCAGATAGCTAATACTTGCGATATTTGTCATATAGCGGTGCCCAATGAAACTGCTTCTGTTGATGAGATGCATTGTAGTAATTCGTTACGATAAAACCATACAAGTAGGAGTTCGGCGGCGAAAACCGCTTCTTCTATTACTTTGTTAGACAATAGTCTATTAAAACACAAACAGCTTCAAATTTTCACTTTTATGGCAGACAGCAATGATGACAAAGACAAAAATTGCAATAATAGTTGTGGTCTCATAAGCTCCAAACAAACATATGCAGTTGTGATGCGATTTATATATCGCAGATGCGTGTAAAGTTTTCTTGGCGCCCTACATCACCTGACGGAAACGTTAGTCCGGTGACGCAGTCGTTGGCATTGCCGCTGCATTACACCTGCCATGTAGAACGTGGCTCACCCTATGTATGTAAGACAAATTTTGACGAGAGCCCAGACGGTCACTGTTCTCTCAATTTAAGACTACGCCCTGATCATGACACGTTCATGGTACATAACATATTACACACAAACAGTGGATCACCAAAGGAGGTGTGTGCAGTTTAATTTCACTACCAAAATTATTAAAGAATTATATTCGCAGCGAAACCTCGAGAAATACTTTCCCCAACTACATGTAAGCCACTAAAAGACCTAAGGCAAAGGACAGGTTCAGTAATTGCACATTGTTATCTGCTCAGTTTGGCACCACTAAATACATTCAGACTATCAACTAGGGTAAAATACGCTCCTGGAATTTGAAATAAGAACACCGTGAATTCATTGTTCCAGGAAGGGGAAACTTTATTGACACATTCCTGGGGTCAGATACATCACATGATCACACTGACAGAACCACAGGCACATAGTCACAGGCAACAGAGCATGCACAATGTCGGCACTAGTACAGTGTATATCCACGTTTTGCAGCAATGCAGGCTGCTATTCACCCATGGAGACGATCGTAGAGATGCTGGATATAGTCCTGTGGAACGGCTTGCCATGCCATTTCCACCTGGCGCCTCAGTTGGACTAGCGTTCGTGCTGGACGTGCAGACCGCGTGAGACGACGCTTCATCCAGTCCCAAACATGCTCAATGGGGGACAGATCCGGAGATCTTGCTGGCCAGGGTAGTTGACTTACACCTTCTGGAGCACGTTGGGTGGCACGGGATACATGCGGACGTGCATTGTCCTGTTGGAACAGCAAGTTCCCTTGCCGGTCTAGGAATGGTAGAACGATGGGTTCGATGACGGTTTGGATGTACCGTGCACTATTCAGTGTCCCCTCGACGATCACCAGAGGTGTACGGCCAGTGTAGGAGATCGCTCCCCACACCATGATGCCGGGTGTTGGCCCTGTGTGCCTCGGTCGTATGCAGTCCTGATTGTGGCGCTCACCTGCACGGCGCCAAACACGCATACGACCATCAGTGGCACCAAGGCAGAAGCGACTCTCATCGCTGAAGACGACACGCCTCCATTCGTCCCTCCATTCACGCCTTTCACGACACCACTGGAGGCGGGCTGCACGATGTAGGGGCGTGAGCGGAAGACGGCCTAACGGTGTGTGGGACTGTAGCCCAGCTTCGTGGAGACGGTTGCGAATGGTCCTCGCCGATACCCCAGGAGCAACAGTGTCCCTAATTTGCTGGGAAGTGGCGGTGCGGTCCCCTACGGCACTGCGTAGGATCCTACGGTCTTGGCGTGCATCCGTGCGTCGCTGCGGTCCGGTCCCAGGTCGACGGGCACGTGCACCTTCCGCCGACCACTGGCGACAACATCGATGTACTGTGGAGACCTCACGCCCCACGTGTTGAGCAATTCGGCCGTACGTCCACCCGGCCTCCCGCATGCCCACTATACGCCCTCGCTCAAAGTCCGTCAACTGCACATACGGTTCACCTCCACGCTGTCGCGGCATGCTACCAGTGTTAAAGAATGCGATGGAGCTCCGTATGCCACGGCAAACTGGCTGATACTGACGGCGGCGGTGCACAAATGTTGCGCAGCAAGCGCCATTCGACGGCCAACACCGCGGTTCCTGGTGTGTCCGCTGTGCCGTGCGTGTGATCATTGCTTGTACAGCCCTCTCGCAGTGTCCGGAGCAAGTATGGTGGGTCTGACACACCGGTGTCAATGTGTTCTTTTTTCCATTTCTAGGAGTGTAAAAGAGAACAGCTATCTTCTTCCTGCCATGGAATGAATAACGACCTATTTTATCTCTAGAGTACTCTAGTTGTGTTTCACTATGTTATTATTACCGCTATTTTATAACTAGGATACATTAGTGGCTACTTGCTGTTGTTCACTAGATACGTACTTGTTGTAGTGAACAAAGACAGGAACTACGACCATTGTAATTTTAAGACAGATTCATGAAAGGGAATCAGAGTCGGCTGACACAGCCCAGATAAGTAATTAGATGCAGTTGCCCGCGAGAATGGAATTTTTGGAGGGTATGAAAGAATTATATAATGGTAAAACAGAGATTTAGGAACCAGGTTTTAAGTTGTAAGACATTTCCAGGGGCAGATGTGGACTCTGACCACAATCTATTGGTTATGACCTGTAGATTAAAACTGAAGAAACTGCAAAAATGTGGGAAATTAAGGAGATGGGACCTGGATAAACGGAAAGAACCAGAGGTTGTACAGAGTTTCAGAGAGAGCATAAGGGAACAGTTGATAGGAATAGGGGAAAGAAATACAGTAGAAGAAGAATGGGTAGCTCTGAGGGATGTAGTAGTGAAGGCAGCAGAGGATAAAGTAGGTACAAAGACGAGGGCTGCTAGAAATCCTTGGGTAACAGAAGAAATATTGAATTTAATTGATGGAAGGAGAAAATATAAAAATGCAGTAAATGAAGCAGGCAAAAAGGAATACAAACGTCTCAAAAATGAGATCGACAGGAAGTGCAAAATGGCTAAACAGGGATGGCTAGAGGACAAATGTAAGGATGTAGAAGCTTATCTCACTAGGGGTAAGATAGATACTGCCTACAGGAAAATTAAAGAGACCTTTGGAGAGAAGAGAACCACGTGTATGAATATCAACAGCTCAGATGGCAGCCCAGTTCTAAGCAAAGAAGGGAAGGCAGAAAGGTGGAAGGAGTATATAGAAGGTTTATACAAGGGCGATGTACTTGAGGACAATATTATGGAAATAGAAGAGGATGTAGATGAAGACGAAATGGGAGATATAATACTGCGTGAAGAGTTTGACAGAGCACTGAAAGACCTGAGTCGAAACAAGGCCCCCGGAGTAGACAACATTCCATTAGAACTACTGACGGCCTTGGGAGAGCCAATCATGACAAAACTCTACCAGCTGGTGAGCAAGATGTATGAGACAGGCGAAATACCCTCAGACTTCAAGAAGAATATAATAATTCCAATCCCAAAGAAAGCAGGTGCTGACAGATGTGAAAATTACCGAACTATCAGTTTAATAAGCCACGGCTGCAAAATACTAACGCGAATTCTTTACAGACGAATTGAAAAACTGGTAGATGCAGACCTCGGGGAGGATCAGTTTGGATTCCGTAGAAATGTTGGAACACGTGAGGCAATACTGACCTTACGACTTATCTTAGAAGAAAGATTAAGAAAAGGCAAACCTACGTTTCTAGCATTTGTAGACTTAGAGAAAGCTTTTGACAATGTTGACTGGAATACTCTTTTTCAAATTCTAAAGGTGGCAGGGGTAAAATACAGGGAGCGAAAGGCTATTTATAATTTGTACAGAAACCAGATGGCAGTAATAAGAGTCGAGGGGCATGAAAGGGAAGCAGTGGTTGGGAAAGGAGTGAGACAGGGTTGTAGCCTCTCCCCGATGTTATTCAATCTGTATATTGAGCAAGCAGTAAAGGAAACAAAAGAAAAATTTGGAGTAGGTATTAAAATTCATGGAGACGAAGTAAAAACTTTGAGGTTCGCCGATGACATTGTAATTCTGTCAGAGACGGCAAAGGACTTGGAAGAGCAGTTGAACGGAATGGACAGTGTCTTGAAAGGAGGATATAAGATGAACATTAACAAAAGCAAAACGAGGATAATGGAATGAAGTCAAATTAAATCGGGTGATGCTGAGGGAGTTAGATTAGGAAATGAGACACTTAAAGTAGTAAAGGAGTTTTGCTATTTAGGAAGTAAAATAACTGATGATGGTCGAAGTAGAGAGGATATAAAATGTAGACTGGCAATGGCAAGGAAAGCGTTTCTGAAGAAGAGAAATTTGTTAACATCGAATATAGATTTATGTATCAGGAAGTCGTTTCTGAAAGTATTTGTTTGGAGTGTAGCCATGTATGGAAGTGAAACATGGACGATAACTAGTTTGGACAAGAAGAGAATAGAAGCTTTCGAAATGTGGTGCTACAGAAGAATACTGAAGATAAGGTGGATAGATCACGTAACTAATGAGGAGGTATTGAATAGGATTGGGGAGAAGAGAAGTTTGTGGCACAACTTGACTAGAAGAAGGGATCGGTTGGTAGGACATGTTTTGAGGCATCAAGGGATCACAAATTTAGCATTGGAGGGCAGCGTGGAGGGTAAAAATCGTAGAGGGAGACCGAGAGATGAGTACACTAAGCAGATTCAGAAGGATGTAGGTTGCAGTAGGTACTGGGAGATGAAGCAGCTTGCACAGGATAGAGTAGCATGGAGAGCTGCATCAAACCAGTCTCAGGACTGAAGACAACAACAACAACAACATGAAAGAATCGACCTTCCATAAGAAATGGAATTTAACTAACGGGCAAGTAAAAAGGTGTGTAAGAATTTATGTAAGCTGAGAAAACAATGCACAGAGACACTGCATACTATGGCTGTGTTTGTTTATCCCGGGACAGATCAGTGAGTCATAAAGATAGTTTAAAAACTGTCTACAGTTTTGTGTAAATAAATTGTGCTAAAGCAAAGACTGTCAGTGTCCTACTATTATATGACGGCTACGTAATTATACTCATGAGAATTTCTTATAAATAAATTCTGATGCAAGGAAAAAAAAATGGTTCAAATGGCTCTGAGCACTATGGGACTGAACATCTATGGTCATCAGTCCTCTGGAACTTAGAACTACTTAAACCTAACTAACCTAAGGACATCACAAAACACCCAGCCATCACGAGGCAGAGAACATCCCTGCCCCCGCCGGGAATCGAACCCGGGAACCCGGGCGCGGGAAGCGAGAACGCTACCGTACGACCACGAGCTGCGGACTGATGCAAGTGACAACGATTATTATGAGACAAAAAGATGGTGGTGGTTAGTGTTTAACGTCCCGTCGACAACGAGGTCATTAGAGACTGCTGTTGCCTAACCGTATTCGGGCCTGTGACGAATCTGTATAGTCGCTGCGAGCAAACAAGGCATTTCGTAACAGCGCCTATGTCTATGATAGAGGGTGCGCTTTCTGCTTCATTTGTACACTGATCACCAGAACATTGTGACCACCTACCTAATAGCCGGTATGTCCACGATTGTCACGGATAACAGCGTGATGTGGAAGCTATTATGCCTTGGTAGGTGACTGGAGAGAGTCGGCTCCACATCTGCACACACAAGTCATCTAGTTCCCGTAAATCCAGGGAAGGGGTGGCGATGAGCTCTGACGCCTCGTTCAATCACATAACAGATGTGTTCGATCGTGTTCAGATCTGGCGAGTATGGGGGCCAGCACATCAACTGGAACTTGCCTCTGAGTTACTCGAACTACTCCATCAGACTCCGGGCCTTGAGACTTGGCGTACTATCTTTGTGGAAAATACCAGTGCCGTCGGAAAACATGATTGTCATGAAGAGGCGTACGATACTCCTTGGCCGTCATGGTGCCTCGCACGTGCTCGGCAGGACCCATGGACGCTCACGTGAATGCTCCCCAGAACACAATGGAGCTGCCTCCAGCTTGTCCTCGTCCCACGGAACAGGTGTCAACATCTGTTCTCCTAGAAGATGATTGAGCGAGGTGGCGCAGTGGTTAGCACACTGGACTCTCATTCGGGAGACTGACAGTTCAATCCCGCGTCCGGCCATTTTGATTTAGGTTTTCCGTGATTTCCCAAAATCTCTCCAGGCAAATGCCGGGATGGTTCCTTTGAAAGGGCGCGGCCGACTTCCTTCCCCGTCCTTCCCTAAACCGATGAGACCGATCACCTCGCTGTTTGATCTCTTCCCCCAAACAATCCACTCCAATCCTGGAAGATGGCGGATTCGTGACGTCCTATCAGCATGATGAAGAAAGCATCGAGATTCATCAGACGCGAAACACTCTGCCACTGCCCCAATGTCCAGTGCCGAAGGATACGTGCCGATTTCAGTCGTAGTTACCAATATCGTGGTGTTAACATTGTAACTTGGATGGATCGTCGTCTGTGGAGGCTCACCGTTAGGAGTGTTCAGTGCGGTGTGTGCACAGGCACACTTGTATTCTGCCCTGTATTAAAGTCGGATGTTAGTTCCGCCACAATTCGCCCCCTTCCTGTTTTACCGGTCTGCCCAGCCTACGATGTCTGATATCTGTAACGATGAGTGGCCGTTCAGCCTCACTTTCCGGATTTGGTTTCACCTTGGTTTCGTCAAGTGTTGAAGACACTCACCACAGCACTCAACACTCCTCGAACACCCGACAAGTCCTGCAGTTTACGAAATGCTCGTGCCGAGCCTTTGGGCCATCGCAACATGCCTTCGGTCAGACTCACTTAGATCGCGCGCCTTCCCCATTCTACACGCGGGCAGCAAGCTCACTGATACTACATGCGCCGGGTGTGTGTCTGACTAGCAGACATGCCTCGCCAGGTGACGCCGCTATCGCCTGGACGGGTTTGTATCGATAGTAGGTCGGTGGTCATAACGTTCTGGCTGATCTGTCTATGCCTGACAGCGAGTACATTTCGTGAATACAACAATACACAATCAACCAACAAGGTATCCACAATACAGAGCTCACGCAGTAAACAGACTATAAAAGATTCATTTATACGCAAAATTGTACATGTATGTACATGTACATCCATACTCTGCAAGCCACCAGACGGTGTGTGACGGAGTGTACTTTGAGTATTCCAGTCTCGTATTATTCGTGGAATAAAAGATTCTCGGTATGCCTCTGTGTGGGCTCTGATCTCTCTGATTTTATCCTCATGGTCTCTTCGCGAGATGTACGTATTAAGGAGCAATGACTCCTCGGTAAATGTATGTTATGAAACTTTAACAAAAACCCATACCGAGCTACTGAGCGACTCTCTTGCAGAGTCTTCCACTGGAGCTTTCGCGATTGCCAAATGATCCTGTAACGAAGCACGCTGCTCTCTGTTGGATCTTCTCTATCTCTTCTATCAACCCTATCTCTTCTATCAACCCTATCTGGTACGGATCCCACACCGGTGAGCAGAATTGAAGCAGTGCGCGAACAAGTGTACTGTAACCTACTTCCTTTGTTTTCAGATTGCTTTTCCTTATGATTCTTCCAATGAATTTACCGACGATTAATTTTATATAGTCATTCCATTTCAAATCACTCCTAATGCCTACTCCAAGATAATTTATGAAATCAACTGCTTCCAGTTGCTGACCTGTATTGTAGCTAAATGTTAAGGGACCTTTCTTTCTATGTACTCGCAGCCCATTACACTTGCCTACATTGAGATTCAATTGCCATTCCCTGCACCATGCGTCAATTCGTTGCAGATCCTCCTGCATTTCAGTACAATTTTCCATTGTTACAACCTCTCGATATACTACAGCATCATCCGCAAAAATCCTCAGTGATCTTCTGATGTTATCCACAAGGTCATTTATGGTGAATAGCAACGGTCCTACGACGCTCCCCTGCAGCACACCTAAAATCACTCTTACTTCGGAAGACTTCTATCCATTGACAATGACATGCTGCGTTCTGTTATCTACGAACTCTTCAATCCAATCACACAATTGGTCTGATACTCCTTATGCTCTTACTTTGTTCGTTAAAAGACTGTGAGGAACTGTATCAAACGCCTTGCGGAAGTCAAGAAACACGGCATCTACCTGGTAACCCGTGTCTATGGCCCTCTGGGTTTAGTAGACGAATAACGCGAGCTAGGTTTCACACGATCGTCTTTTTCGAAACCCATCCTGATTCCTACAGAGTAGATTTCTAGTCTCCAGAGAAGTCATTATACTCGAATATAATACGTGCTCCAAAATTCTACAACTGATCGAAGTTAGAGATATAGGTCTATAGTTCTGCACATCTGTTCGACGTCCCTTCTTGAAAGCGGAGATGACTGTGCCCTTTTCCAGTCCTTTGGAACGATACGCTCTTCTACAGACCTACGGTACACCGCTACAAGAAAGGGGGGGGGGGGCAAGTTCCTTCACGTACTCTGTGTAAAATTGGGGTAAGTCCTTCGTCTTTTCGCCTACGTGAAGCCCAATCATACTCTTCTAAGTTAATGTCGTCCAAACAAAACGAAGTAGACTACATTCTGAGAGTATTATCAGATAATTTACACGAGACTGTGAATTCGCAAAGCGTTGGGTTGTGGATAGGTATTTTTCTGTGTTTCACAGCCTTATGAGAATTCTGATTCTGCGGATGGGTCTGACGTATTCCAAGCAAGGTACTCGCACTTTTCATGTCAGTGGTTTTTGTTTCATTTCCTTGAACCCTACCTTTTACAGCTGTCACGGAACAAACACATTGACGTATTGCTGAGTTTCTCGGAACTGCCTCTTTCACGCGGAACAATACATAATATTTTAAATGACAGAGACAGAACCAGCGGTTATCAAAGCCGTAATCGCTTGTCATTGGTATAAAGAGAATTTGCAGCTACTATCCGATGGAACAAATTAATTTTATGAATTCGCGAGTGTGATACAGTTGAGGAACAAATAAAGAGAATGTAGTTTTATGAACCAGTCAGAAATAAGGTACATCATTTTAAGCACTTCCAAAAGGTTGAAGTAGAATGTACAAGGACTGTATAAAAAGCAATGTAATACATCATGCAAGAACTATAAATCTACACGCACACTATTGGCCATTAAAATTACTACACCAAGAAGAAATGTAGATGATAAACGGGTATTTATTGGACAAATATATTACACTAGAACTGATATGTGATTACATTTTCACGCAATTTGGGTCCATAGATCCTAGGAAATCAGTACCCAGAACAACCACCTCTGGCCATAATAACGGCCTTGATACGCCTGGGCATTGAGTCAAACAGAGCTTGGATGGCATGTGCAGCTACAGCTGCCCATGCAGTTTCAACACGATACCACAGTTCATGAAGAGTAGTCACTGGCGTATTGTGACGAGCCAGTTGCTCGGCCACCATTGACCAGACGTTTTCAGTTGCTGGAACATCTGGAGAATGTGCTGGCCAGGGCAGCAGTCGAACATCTTCTGCATCCAGAAAGGCCCGTACAGGACCTGAACTATGCGGTCGTGCATTATGTTGCTGAATGTAGGGTTTCGCAGGGATCGAATGAAGGGTAGACCCAGGAGTCGGGCCGGCCGTTGTGGCCGTGCGGTTCTAAGCGCTTCAGTTTGGAACCGCGTGACCGCTATGGTCGCAGGTTCGAATCCTGCCTCGGGCATGGATGTGTGTGATGTCCTTAGGTTAGTTGGGTTTAAGTAGATCTAAGTTCTAGGGGACTGATGACCTCAGGAGTTAAGTCCCATAGTGCTCAGAGCCATTTTGAACCCAGGAGTCGTACCACATCTGAAATATAACGTCCACTGTTCAAAGTGCTGTCAATGCAAACAAGAGGTGACCGAGAAGTGTAACCAATGGCACTCCATACCATCACGCCGGGTAATACGCCGGTATTGCGATGACGAATACACGCTTCCAATGTGCGTTCACCGCGATGTCGCCAAACACGGATGTGACCGTCATGACGCTGTAAACAGAACCTGGATTCATCCGAAAAAATGACGTTTTGCCATTCGTGCACCCAGGTTCGTCGTTGAGTACACCATCGCAGGCGCTCCTGTCTGTGATGCTGCGCCAAGGGTAACCACAGCCATGGTCTCCGAGCTGGTAGCCCAGGCCGCTGCAAATTTCGTCGTACTGTTCGTGCAGATGGTTGTGGTCTTGCGAACGTCCCCATCTGTTGACTCGGGGATCGAGACGTGGCTGCACGAACCGTTACAGCCATGCGGATAAGATGCCTGTCGTCTCGACTGCTAGTGATACGAGGCCGTTGGTATCCAGCACGGCGTTCCGTATTGCCCTCCTGAACCCACCAATTCCATATTCTACTAACAGTCATAGCATCTCGACCAACGCGAGCAGCAATGTCGCGATGTGATAAACCGCAATCGCGATAGGCTATAATCCGACCATTATCAAAGTCGGAAACGTGATGGTATGCACTTCTCCTGCTTACACGAGGCATCACAACAACTTTTCACCAGGTAACGCCGGTTTGTGTATGAGAAATCGGTTTGAAACTTTCCTCATGTCAGCACGTTGTAGGTGTCGCCACCGGCGCCAACCTTGTGTGAACGCTCTGAAAAGCTAATCATTTGCATATCACAGCATCTTCTTCCTGTTGGTTAAATTTTGCGTCTGTAGCACTTCGTCTTCGTGGTGTAGCAATTTTAATGGCCAGTAGTGTACGTTTGTACCCTGGAACCCCCCCATGTGGTCTGTGGATGAGAATACTTTGTGCAAAACTGTCACTTAATCGCGAATGTTCAGCAGAAAGAATGGTTGTTGATAAGCTTCCGTGCGAGTTCTAATCCTCTAATTTTATCTTCATGTTCTTTTGGCGAAATACACATAGGGAGCAATATGTTTTCAGACTCTTCTAGAATCTTTCACTGTCGGAATTTTAACGGTAGATCTCTCTGTAAAGCCCATCGGTTTTCTATAATCAGCTGCCAGTGGAGCTGCATGGGCACCTCCATGAAGTTCCCACACTTACTAAACCAACCTGTGAGGAAACGCGCTGCTCTTCTTTGTATCTTTTATACAGAATGAATATTAATAAAAGCGACAAACTGCAGGGACGGATTGGTGGCAGAAAATGGTGGAAAGAACGGTCTATGACCATGTTCCCGGAGATGCATCGATGCCACAGTAGATGGCACTGCGGAATGACAGTTCCTTTGGCCCCGTGCCGTGTGTTCCTAGTGTGTATCAGGCTGTCTGATTGACGCAGCGTACTGTAAGCCGCCGAATGGTCCGGTCTTGATGTCCGGAACAAGCCGATATGGTGAAACTTCCTGGCAGATTAAAACTGTGTGCCGGACCGAGACTCGAACTCGGGACCTTTGCCTGTTTTAATCTGCCAGAAAGTTTCATATCAGCGCACACTCCGCTGCAGAGTGAAAATCTCATTCTCATTCAAGCCGATATGGGGTTTCTGTGCGGCCATGCACATGCCGAGACTCATCACGGATATGCCAAAGCAAGTACCCTCTCAGTCACCAATCACATCAAAAAACATTTCGAGCCCTTCTCGGCGTTTATATCATCATGGATCCTTTCAGAGAGATGAACGTGCAAAGAGACGGCGGACTCTGCGTACATCAGATTTGGAGCTTGTACTATGGCTGGCCTTAGTATCCTGTGGAACCTGGTCCACCGTCTCGGCTTGTTCCCGAAATGAATTCCGGGCCAGTCCGCGTCTTACAGTACGCTGCGTCAGTCACACAGGAACACACGGCACGTGGTCAGAGGAGCTTTTACTCGTCAGCGCCATCTACCGAGGCGACAATGCATTTCCAGACACACGTTCAAAGGACCTTTCTTTCTCCATCTCCAGTCAGGAATCCGTCCTGCAGTTTGTCAGCTTTATTCATGTTATACATAGCGATTCAAAAGTCAAGTTTCAAAAGACAACGAGTCAACTGTTTGGCCCGTAGGACGAAGTCATAATTAGTGGAGGCAACGAAATTTCAAAGAGACGCCGGCCCTGAACCGTGCATCCCTCTCAGACTCATGCTCTGTCCCCCAAACACTTGTTGAATCACTGCAAGGATCTCCGTAGTACTTTTCCCGAGATTCGCACAGAATTTGATACACACGCGCTCTTCTGTTCACGTATCCATCGTAAAATCGCCACACATCAAACACAGAGTATTATGGAAATCACTGTGGACACGCAACAACCGCACACTGACTCATCAGATAAGTAGCCCTCGCCACCTAGCGGTGAAAAGATGGCAGCGCCAGTCCCGAAATTTTGGTTGGTTCAAATGGCTCTGAGCAGTATGGGACTTAACATCTGTGGTCATCAGTCCCCGAGAACTACTTAAACCTAACTAACCTAAGGACATCACATACATCATGCCCTAGGCAGGATTCGAACCTGCAACCGTGACGGTCAAGCGGTTCCAGACTGAAGCGCCTAGAACCGCACGGCCACACCGGCCGGCTCCGAAATTTTGGATTCCACCTCGTATCTAATGGTAAGTCAGTACTTAAATATACAACTTTAAAACTGACTGTACATTTACAATGTGCAGCCGATATATTTCTATGCCGGTACGTCGGTATATTTTCCGCCGATATTTCGATGTACGATATCATTTTCGATATATCGAAAGCAGGTCATGACACTGATTTAAATCTCAATATATCGGATTCCCGATATTTCTTAAAAGTAGCGAAAGTTCTAGTTCATGCGCCGTGTTACGTGGCTGCAAGTTGTACTCTATTAATCGGAGATACGCTGTACAGCCTCTCCCCATGAACCATGGACCTTGCCATAGGTGGGGAGGCTTGCGTGCCTCAGCGATACAGATAGCCGTACCGTAGGTGCAACCACAACGGAGGGGTATCTGTTGAGAGGCCAGACAAACGTGTGGTTCCTGAAGAGGGGCAGCAGCCTTTTCAGTAGTTGCAGGGGCAACAGTCTGGATGATTGACTGATCTGGCCTTGTAACAATAACCAAAACGGCCTTGCTGTGCTGGTACTGCGAACGGCTGAAAGCAAGGGGAAACTACGGCCGTAATCTTTCCCGATGGAATGCAGCTTTACTGTATGATTAAATGATGATGGCGTCCTTTTGGGTAAAATATTCCGGAGGTAAAATAGTCCCCCATTCGGATCTCCGGGCGGGGACTACTCAAGAGGATGTCGTTATCAGGAGAAAGAAACCTGGCGTTCTATGGATCGGAGCGTGGAATGTCAGATCCCTTAATCGGGCAGGAAGGTTAGAAAATTTAAAAAGGGAAATAGATAGGTTAAAGTTAGATATAGTGGGAATTAGTGAAGTTCGGTGGCAGGAGGAACAAGACTTTTGGTCAGGTGACTACGGGGTTATAAACACAAAAATAGGGGTAATGCAGGAGTAGGTTTAATAATGAATAGGAAAATAGGAATGCGGGTAAGCTACTACAAACATCATAGTGAACGCATTATTGTGGCCAAGATAGATACGAAACCCACAGCTACTACAGTAGTACAAGTTTATATGCCAACTAGCTCTGCAGATGACGAAGAAATTGAAGAAATGTATGATCAAATAAAAGAAATTATTCAGATAGTGAAGGCTGACGAAAATTTAATAGTCATGGGTGGCTGGAATTCGGTTGTGGGAAAAGGGAGAGAAGGAAACGAAATAGGTGAATATGGACTGGGGCAAAGAAATGAAAGAGGAAGCCGCCTGGTAGAATTTTGCACAGAGCACAACTGAATCATAGGTAACACTTGGTTCAAGAACCATACAAGAAGGCTGCATACATGGAAGAAGCCTGGAGATACTGACAGGTTTCAGATAGATTATATAATGGTAGGACAGAGATTTAGGAACCAGGTTTTAAATTGTAAGACATTTCCAGGGGCAGATGTGAACTCTGACCACAATCTATTGGTTATAACCTGTAGATTAAAACTAAAGAAACTCCAAAAAGGTGGGAATTTAAGGAGATGGGACCTGGATAAACTGAAAGAACCAGAGGTTGTACAGAGTTACAGGGAGAGCACAAGGGAGCAATTGACAGAAATGAGGGAAAGAAATACGGTAGAAGAAGAATGGGTAGCTTTGAGGGATGAAGTAGTGAAGGCAGCAGAGGGTCAAGTAAGTAAAAAGACGAAGGCTAGTAGAAATCCTTGGGTAACAGAAGAAGTATTGAATTTTATTGATGTGAGGAGAAAATATAAAAATGCAGTAAATGAAGCAGGCAAAAAGGAATACAAGCGTCTAAAAATGAGATAGACAGGAAGTGCAAAATGGCTAAGCAGGGATGGCTAGAGGACAAGTGTAAGGATGTAGAGGCTTATCTCACTAGGGGTAATATAGATACTGCCTACAGGAAAACTAAAGAGACCTTTGGAGATAAGAGAACCACTTGTATGAACATCAAGAGCTCAGATGGAAACCCAGTTCTAAGCAAAGAAGGGAAATCAGAAAGGTGGAAGGAGTATATATAGGGTCTATACAAGGGCGATTTACTTGAGGACAATATTATGGAAATGGAAGAGAATGTAGATGAAATGGGAGATACGATACTGCGTGAAAAGTTTGACAGAGCATTGAAAGATCTGAGTCGAAACAAGGCCCCCGGAGTAGACAACATTCCATTGGAACTAATGACGGCCTTGGGAGAGCCAGTCCTGACAAAACTCTACCATCTAGTGAGCAAGATGTATGAGACAGGCGAAATACCTGCAGACTTCAAGAAGAATACAATGCTTTTGACAATGTTGATTGGAATACTCTCTTTCAAATTCTGAAGGGGCAGAGGTAAAATACAGGAAGCGAAAGGCTATTTACAATTTGTACAGAAACCAGATGGCAGTTATAAGATTCGAGGGACATGAAAGGGAAGCAGTGGTTGGGAAGGGAGTGAGAAAGGGTTGTAGTCTCTCCCCGATGTTATTCAATCTGTATATTGAGCAAGCAGTGAAGGAAACAAAAGAAAAATTCGGAGTAGGTATTAAAATCCATGGAGAAGAAATAAAAACTTTGAGGTTCGCCGATGACATTGTAATTCTGTCAGAGACAGCAAAGGACTTGGAAGAGCTGTTGAACGGAATGGATAGTGTCTTGAAAGGAGGATATAAGATGAACATCAACAGAAGCAAGCCGTGCATAATGGAATGTAGTTGGATTAAGTCGGGTGATGCTGAGGGAATTAGATTAGGAAATGAGTCACTTAAAGTAGTAAACAAGTTTTGTTATTTGGGGAGCAAAATAACTGATGATGGTCGAAGTAGAGAGGATATAAAATGTAGACTGGCAATGGCAAGGAAAGCGTTTCTGAAGAAGAGAAATTTGTTAACATCGAGTATAGATTTAAGTGTCAGGAAGTCATTTCTGAAAGTATTTGTATGGCGTGTAGCCATGTATGGAAGTGAAACATGGACGACAGCTAGTTTGGACAAGAAGAGAATAGAAGCTTTCGAAATGTGGTGCTACAGAAGAATGCTGAAGATTAGATGGGTAGATCACATAACTAATGAGGAAGTATTGAATAGGATTGGGGAGAGGAGAAGTTTGTGGCACAACTTGACCAGAAGAAGCGATCGGTTGGTAGGACATGTTCTGAGGCATCAAGGGATCACCAATTTAGTGTTAGAGGGCAGCGTGGAGGGTAAAAATCGAAGAGGGAGACCAAGAGATGACTACACTAAGCAGATTCAGGTTGCAGTAGGTACTGGGAGATGGAGAAGCTTACACAGGATAGAGTAGCATGGAGAGCTGCATCAAACCAGTCTCAGGACTGAAGACCACAACAACAACAACGCTGTACAGTTCGCGCAGATACGTCAACAAATTTGGCAAGTTCACTGACAGTCTGCCGTAGGCGCGACGCAACAGGTTAACTCCTCTTCACCCTCGTGTCAGGTTCTTACGTTGACCCATCCGCACAGCCGAGTGAACCACACAGCACTCTTCACTGCCACGATTTTGGCCAGTAGCGACCAGTGTCCCTTTGGAAAGTGTGATTACTATTTTATCCGGCGAGATTGTCTGAAAAGAGCCCTCGCTCGGGGGAAGTCGGCGAGCGTAGGGAGATACCTCGCCGTCTCACAATGACCTCTGTTACCGGTTATTTATAGGGTATACCTGCTGCACGCGGTGACATTAGGGCGCGGTTAAAGGTCAGCAACTTTTGAAGGAGAGGCTGTCAGGAAGCGGATTAACAAGGAAAGTTGCGGGACGAGCACTTCGGCTGGCGGTGAGCGACGGTAAGGTCCCGATCCCGCAGCCCTTGTGGCCCCGCCTTTGGTGATTGCGCCAGCAGACCCGCGGCGCGCCGCGGCTGACCTTTGGCGGCCTCGGTCTCCTCGCGGAAGCGGCGCGCTCTCTTTGAAGCCGCCCGGCGCGTCATTCGCCAGCCGCCGGCAGCCGCCAGAGGAGCCAAATGTCACACCCACTGCACGTGACGCGGCTTCCTCCGGCTGCTGACGACTCGCGCGTCACAAACGAACGAACATATTCTTGATAAAATGTTCCCGACCTTATAGCCGTGCCAACTGGTTAGAAACTCACTATCTTTGGCCCACCGCTCTCTGTCCATTGTCAAATGGTGAATCTCCAGTGATTGCTGCAATCGTCCTTAGGGTGTAAATAGCCGTGCTGCCGCCTGTGATGTTGCTCGTTCCCGGACCAATGCCATGTAAGGGAATGTTCGATGTAAGTAAGACCTTGGTTTTCAGGAATACTTATCTCGACTTCTTCATTTATAACGCTATTCCAGACACCATTTGTCCTGTCTCGTCGAATTCCAGACACCGAACTGCATTCGACAAGCCCGTTCCACATTCGTATATACAAGTGTATGTACTGGCGTGAAAAAAAACTTAAAGGGGACCACACCGTGGTTCCGGCCGAAAAAAAAACGGTTTTCGGTTTTCATCATATTTAGATAGATTAAGGTTTTATTTAAGTACCCTGAAAAGGATTTTGCTGGAATATTCTTTTTTCGAGCATTTAAAGAGCATTTTCCTACCACGTGCGTTTATGTGCCACGCCCACTTTTCTGTTCAAAATGGTTCAAATGGCTCTGAGCACTACGGGACTTAACTTGTGAGGTCATCAGTCCCCTAGAACTTAGAACTACTTAAACCTAACTAACCTAAGGTCATCACACACATCCATAACTTAGGCAGGATTCGAACCTGCGACCGTAGCAGTCGCGCGGTTGCGGACTGAAGCGCCTAGAACCACTCGGCCACTACGGCCGGCGCCACTTTTCTGTCACCAATTTTTCTGCATATATTTTAGATCTTCATATCCCCTAATTTGCAAATTAGGGTTTTTTTAATTATTTTTTACTCCATAGTTTGTTGGCTACCTTTGGAATGCAACGGTCGGCATTCTTTTGTTTCTGCCATTTGTAAACAACACGCCTTCAAACACACGGTTAGTTTTGTTCAAGTGTGATTGCGAGTAGTTGTTATACTTACGTTTGCAGTGCTTGTTTAGTGTGTTTTGTTGTGTTTATTGAAGATGACGAAAAGTAAAGGCATTTTCAATATACGACAATTTAGAGGAAACAAGTTTAGAAAGCTTTTTGTACAAGAGATTATGTCTCCTGGAAACGATGTTTCTAGTTGTACCGGGTGATCAAAAAGTCAGTATAAATTTGAAACCTTAATAAACCACGGAATAATGTAGATAGAGAGGTAAAAATGACACATGCTTGGAATGACATAGAGTTTTATTAGAACAACAACAAATAAAGTATTGCTAGACGCTTGTAAGATCTCTTGCGTGCGTCGTTTGGTGATGATCGTGTGCTCAGCCGCCACTTTCGTCATGCTCGGCCTCCCAGGTCCCTAGACCTCAGTCCGTACGATTATTGGCTTTGGGGTTACCTGAAGTCGCAAGCGTATCGTGATCGAGCGACATCTCTAGGGATGTCGAAAGACAACATCCGACGCCAATTCCTCACCATAACTCCAGACATGTTTTACAGTGCTGTTAATAACATTATTGCTCGACTACAGCTATTATTGAGGAATGATGGTGGACATATTGAGCATTTCCTGTAAAGAACATCATCTTTGCTTTGTCTTACTCTGTAATGCTGATTATTGCTATTCTGATCAGATGAAGTGTCATCTGTCGGACATTTTTTGAACATTTGTAGTTTTTTAGTTCTAATAAAACCACACGTCATTCCAAGCATGTGTGTCGATTTGTACCTATCTATCTACATTATTCCGTGATTTATTCAGTTTTCAAACTTATACTGACTTTTTGATCACCCGGTACATAAAAAGAGCTGCTACAGTGCAGCACAGAAGGTAAAGGTTGACAATTATTAAACTATATGAAAAAAATTAATTAGTTACATACTTCGGCGTGCACATACTTCACACAGTATGTAAACGTCACTACAGATGTTCGGATGTAGGTTATGACATGTTCGAGATGCCTGCCATCGTTAGCGAAGTTTTGCATTACTCGCTGAAGTGTCGGAATATCGATGCTGTCGACGACCTCCTGAATGGCTATTTTTACCTCACCAGTGGTTTTGGGCTTATTGCTGTACACCTTGTCTTTAATATAGCCCCACGAAAAGGAGTTGCATGTGTTCGGATCCGGAGAACATGGTGGTCAATCGAGACCCATGACAGTGGTCTCTAGCCAGAGCCAGAATGCCGTCCCCAAAGTGCTCCTGCAGGACATCAAACACTTTCCTACTACGATGGGTCGAGATCCGTCTTGCATGAACCACATCTTGTCGAAATCAGGGTCACTTTGGATAATGGAAATGAAAAAATCCACGAAAACCTTCACGTACCGTTGAGTAGTGACAGTGCCATCAGAGAATATCCCACCGACTATTCCGTGACTAGACACTGCACGCCACACAATCACCCGTTGAGGTTGAAGAGACTTCTCGATCGCGTAATGCGGATTCTCAGTTCCCCAAATGCACCAATTTTGCTTATTGACGAACCCATCCAAATGCAAGTGGGCTTCGTCGCTAAACCAAACCATATTCGCATCAAAGTCCTGTTCATCAATTCTGTGCAGAACAGTGTCGGCGAAACACAACCGCTGTTCCACGCCCTGGGGCTTTGTGGCTGATGGGATTGAATGTCGCATGGGAAGAGATGCAGGTCTTCAACAATTATTTGTCGGAGTGTCTCCCAGTTGAATCCCACCTTCTGTGCAGCTCATCTGGTCGATTTCCTGGTTCTGGTTTGGAAGACAGCGCGTATCTTCGCGATGTTTTCGGGTGTTTTCACCCTTTTTGAACGACCGACATTGCCAACACTGTCATCACGAACAGTACTCGTCCTCTCAAACTTGCGAATCAAATTCTTGGTTGTCAGAACACTTGGACCGAGTGTTTTCAACTTGAATTCGGTCGAGAACTTCCTTTGAGCCGCAGTTGGGCTATTATTGCTCCCATAGCAGGCCTTAACGAGTGATACACTCTCAGGCACGCTGGACCTTGACATTTTCACGCGCAAATGGCTCTACATGTCAGGTTACGTAATGCACCCAGGGACTTCCGTTCTGTAGTTATACCACTCTTTACATTTCTCTGTATCTCTCCTCCTTCCCACTCTCACCATCCACGTCTTTCCTTTCTAAGTCCATCCCCCCCCCCCTCCCTCTACTGCCTACGTCTTCCCTCCCTCCCCCCCCCCCCCGCAATCCCATCCCTTAATTTCCCCTCTCTGCACTTTCTCTCACCATGACCAAGTTTCAACCCCCCATCCAAATAGCAGGCAGCTGATTCTTACTTCCAAATTTTTTCCATGTAGGAAGTAATATGTGCACCAAGTGTGGATGAGACCGATCCAGGAGTTTGAGAAGAGCTTTTTACCCGCGGCTTTGCCAGGATAAGCCCGTGTCATATTTATTTGGCACGTATTTAACACATTTCACATATGTTTCTTCTGTATCTGTAGCAAATTTCCCTTTTACGCAGCTCGATTGTTATTACGTCATATGCCGTACAAATGAAATTTTAAGCATACATGATACATGATATATCATACAATACACAGAAGCCTTCATACAGTGACATGCCCTAAAGTAAGGAACAGAAACGAATGCGACAAAGTCCATCATAAAATAAATTGATTGTTTTTCTATGACACAATAAAAATTCAGAGCAGACATTACTTTCTTTCCTCATGTGAGTGGAGTTTCAAATTGGCGGACAACAGAAGGAACAACACAGAGAAGACAACATGTAAAAAACAGTTTTCTGTAAAATTGCGTGTAAAAGAGAGAAGTGACTTAAATATTTTAATTGGTTTTCATCGCTCCTACGTCTCTAACTGTAAACAGGTTTCGTACTTGAACATATGACTGAGCTTAATGTCTCATACACTGAAACCTCTAACCCATCAGTTGAATATCGCCAGTATTTCACTCGTCTAGCAAGCAGAACCGTTTTACAAACGGATTCTTGAACTCGTTCCTCTTCGCCTTTATTTTTTTACAATTTGTTTTACAAGTTATGTTTCGGTATTCCTGTTGACACGATAGAACAAATCGTCGGAGCCTAGTGATTATTTCCAGTTTCAAACACATGAGATGTCTTACCACATCGACGTAAGGGTACTCGTAACGACCTTTGGAAACGAGAGATTATTTGGACCAAAACATTCAGCAAGTATCCACGAAACACTACTAACATTAATTAAGGAACGCATATACAGGCACTTCGATTTCACAAAATTTTGTCAATTGACCACGATTTCGATTGCACTAGGACAATCTTCGTCAGAATAAAAAGTTACATGGAGTACATGAAATCACACCATGGTTAGTCTGAGAGAAAGTGCTCTCGTCGAACAGAAATGTCATAGTAATAAAAACTAAAATGTAAAACTGTAACATAATTGTCAACCAGATAAAATTCTCGGTGGAATATAATGACAACCTCAAGGTCGGTTAGGGCCACCACGTGGCTGCCACGGTGTGTTAGCCGTTTAGTCTTGCGGCACCGTCTGTATTATGCCTCTCTTGGCCCTAAGCGACCTTGCTTTTATCATTATATTCCATGGAGAATTTTATCTGGTTGACAATTATGTTATAATTTTACATTTTAGTTTTTATTACTATGACATTTCTGTTCGAACCTGCGACCGTAGCGGTCGCGCGATTCCAGACTGTAGCGCCTAGAACCGCTCGGCCACTCCGGCCGGCCCTCTCACAGGAACCATCCCCTTATTTCCCTGGAGCGATATAAGGAAAACACGGAAAACTTTAATCAGGATGGCCGGACGCGGGTTTGAACCGTCGTCCTCCACAATGCGAGTGGTGTGTGCTGACCGCTGCGCCACCTCACTCGCTAGTTCTAGCTGGAGCTGGAGTTCTCTTGAAGCAGGGGAACTCTCCAGTAACCACGGACATCATAACAAGGGGTGGTCACGATGCTGTACGAGTCCCAGTGACGGCGTGCAGCCGGAGGCGGCTGTGGGACGGCGGCGGCGCCTCTGCTGCCGGCCCTTGCGTGACCTTTACCCCCGCGGTCAGCGCCGCCATGAGGGCCTAGCGCTACGTCACGTCACGTCAGCTGGCCGCCACAAATAGAGCCGCCCACGCACACCAGCTAATCACGATGCGTTTCCTGTTCCGCCCCCGCTGCCATTTCCCGCTTGTTATTAACCTGATTACGAGCACTACGAATACGCGCACGTGTTGTACGTGTTGTGATAGGCAATGGACAATGAACTAGAATGTCTGTTAATTCATGAAGTACCACATCTATATTTCTCCAACTTGTTTCGCACAAACTTTTATTTCTCTACAACGCAGATTAGAGGTTATTAGCCAAGGGCCTTACCTTAGTGGTAACACCGGTTCCCGTCTGATCACCGAAGTTAAGAGCAGTCGGGCTGGGCTGGTACTTTGATGGGTGACCATCCGGTCTGCCGAGCGCTGTTGGTAAACCGTGTGCACTCAGCCCTTGTGAGGCAAACTGAGGAGCTACTTGATTGAGAAGTGCCAGCTCCGGTCTCAGAAACTGCCGGTAAAGCGGTGTGCTCACCTCTCGCCCCTCCATATCCGCGTCCAGTGACGCCTGTAGGCTGAGGATGACACGGCGGCCGGTCGGTAACATTGGGCCTTGATGGCCTCTTCGGGAGGAGTTTAGTTTAGGTCTGATACAATAATACACGTAGGACATCGAAATGGGTGTAACACTTCCACGGCTTTGTTCCACCTATCTAGTTGTTACAGGCTCACAAGGGGATCGCTCCTAATCTACACCGCCGATTTCATCCAGATTTATGATACATCCAGAGATTGGCCAGAAGTTCAAGTGAGAGAAGATGGAGCTCCAGATGGCCAAAGCGTTTACAAACGGTATTAGTTTCGACGCGGCTCGGATGAGGTATGCGCCTTTTACTTAAGCGAAGTAGCGTAGTGTCGTAGCGGTTGGCGTAACGGGAAGATTAGATCGAAATCCGGGAGACGTGTGTTATACACCTTAGCCGGAAACTTCTTTTTATTTTCCATAATTACGTCACATACATTGCTAAGAAACCGAAATACTGCACACTCCGTCACATTTGTTAATATTTTCATAAAACAGCAAGTATAATAGACAGCCAATCAGTTGCAATAAACGGTGGTTTTCAAATAACCTTTACCATGGTTTCGACGGATTTAAACCCGTCTTCCTCAAAAGAACAAACAAACTTCACATTAGCCATCAGTCTGTGAAGCTGTCTCCACATGGCATATATCAGCAACGGTCTGTATGCCAATATATAAACGCCCCTAGAATCAGGTGCTCGTCGACATGTAACTACTAACATGGTCTATTATTTTAAGACATTGGTTTTACTGGTGTAACAAGCCCTTGTTCTAGAGGGCCTTAATTTTTACTTGTGGACATAAGACCGTTGCCGATACATGTCTTGTGGAGACAGCTCTACTGACTGATTGCTAATGTGAAGTTTGTCTTTCTGATGAAGAGGGATTTAAATGCGTCGAAACTATGGTAGAGGTTATTTGAAAACCACCGTTTATTGCAACTGATTGGCTGTCTATTATACCTACAGTCCTGGAACCGTTGCTGTAGTGCAACCGTGTTCAAAACACTGATTTTCATAAAAGCCATGAAAAGGAAAAGCAAAGGTAAACTTAGGATTACATTTACTCATTTATTTATTCTATGGCAATAGATATACAAATATTACAAAACTACTAAACATCAACATTTAAGCACAGCTGTTCAGCATATAATAACACAAGTAATAACAGCTACAAACGGATATCAAGCTCTTTTATGTGTTTTGAAACATCACTCGTCGCTGTGAGGAAGTCTTCGAAAGGACCCTCGTAGGCACGTGCGGGACGTGCCGATATAACATGAGCAACTGTCTGTCATTCCACACCACAAATACACGATAATGATGAAGATCTGTCCCACTTGTAGAAAGTGTAGAAAGTGTCTGTACATCGTCAATTCCCGTTCGGATGAGGTTCAAGCGAGTCCAAATTGCCTGAGGCATGGGGTTTCTTCTGGATGCAGGGCAGCGTCAGGAATTGTGGAGGTTTTCCTGCCAGCAGTATTTTCATTCATCTATGGCACTGAATTCACTTTCCATAAGAGTCCTGGCTGGTTGTAACGAGAGCGGGATGTCTTGCTATTAGTCTTTTTCGCTGCGCAAGGTATACGTCGGCCATTGCTGGAAGGTCGGTGGTATGGAAATCTTCTGGTATTCACGCAGTAGCTCGCTCTTCCGTCTGAGATCATGAGGGAAATGTGGTAGCCAGTAAGTGCCAGTAGACCGTACTGACCCACTAACAATGCACATGTCCTCACTAAGTTGTACGTCTATCATTTTTACGTGTGCACTATTAAACATTTAAAGTACCTAAAGGCAAGAAGCAGAGGCAGCCAGATAATCTCAAAGATCTCCTGGCTGAAATGAATTTGTTACAATATTTGGACTCACACGGTTCTTCTCACGACACTCCAGCTATATAATGTGGGATTGCAAATAAAATTCGATAAGTGATTGTAATCTCTAAAAGAGAACTTCGTCTACAGAACTGCATACATTTATTGTTTTACAGTTGGTGATCTACACCTGCTGATTAACATCGTAAAAACACGGGAAGCAGTGATTTTCAGGGAATCTTACACGCGTTGTAATTTACAATTACATGGTTGTTTAAACGTTTCTACAGAAAAGCAAACATTGGCTTATACCTGCTGATCAAAAGTCATTATAAATTTGAAAACCTAATAAGCCACGGAATGATGTAGATATAGAGGTAAAAATTGACACACGCGCTTGGAATGACATAGGGTTTTAGAGAACCAAAAACAAAAGTTCAAAATTGTTCGACAGTGGAGCTGGACAGGAAAACGTCAGTGACTGCGCATGACAATCACGTATAAAAGGAAATGTAATGAGAGAGAGAATCAGATGCGCCAGCAATCCCAGCATGTTGAAGTTACCTGAAATGGCGCCTTTAGTGAATCTGTATTATCAGAATGGGGAATGTGCTAGTTCAGCGTTACGATCCTATCGCCATAGGAAGGGAATTCGAACGGGTAAAGGTTCGTTGACAAATGAAGCTGTGGCGAGAATGATTTCGAAGTTCGAAGCCACGGGTTGTTTAGACGATAGACCACGTAGTGGCCGACCGAGCACAAGGCGTAATGCTGCTGAGACAGTTCAGGAAGAAATGGAGATTCTACCGGATTAGTCTATGCACGGGAAAGTTAGTGCTCGTGCAGTCAAACGTCGCATCGGCACACCATACACTAATGTTTGCTTGACACTTAGGCATTCCCTCCGATGCTATCCGTACAAAATCCATCAGCATCATGAACTGCTACCTGGCGATTTATTGAAGCGGAGGGCATTTGCGGTGTGGGCGTTTCAAAAGATGGCTGGAGATGACGATTGGTAGAGTAACGTGTTGTGGACTGACGAAGCTCATTTCACGCTCCGAGGGTCTGTCAACGCCCTCAACTGCACAATTTGGGCAACCGAAAATCCTAGAACTGTCGTGGAAACTGCATTGCACGATGAGAAAGTCACGGTATGGGTTGGATTTACCACCTCTACCGTTATCGGGCCTTTATTCTTCGAGGAAATGCGTGATTCTGGTTTTGTAACTGCTACCGTGACGGGTGAGAGGTACGCTGATGTGTTACAAAATCACATCATCCCCAGCCTGGTTGATAAACACCTGCTGGAACGTACGATGTTTATGCAGGATGGCGCTCCACCCCATATTACTAGACGCGTGAAAGAGCTCTTGCGCGCGTCGTTTGGTGATGATCGTGTGCTCAGCCGCCACTTTCGTCATGCTTGGCCTCCCAGGTCCCCAGACGTCAGTCCGTACGATTATTGGCATTGTGGTTACCTGAAGTCAAAATTGTATCGTAATCGACCGACATCTCTAGGGATGCTGAAAGACAACATCCAACGCCAATGCCTCACCAAAACTCCAGACATGCTTCACAGTGCTGTTCACAACATTATTCGTCGACTACAACAATTGTTGAGGAATGATGGCGGACATATTGAGCATTTCCTGTAAAGAACATCATCTTTGCTTTGTCTTACTTTGTTATGCTAATTATTGCTATTCTGATCAGATGAAGCGCCATCTGTCGGACATTTTTGAACTTTTGAATTTTTTGGGTTCTAATAAAACCCCATGTCGTTCTAAACATCTGTGTCAATTTTTACCTACCTACATTATTCCGTGATTTATTCAGTTTTCAAATTTATACTGACTTTTTGATCACCCGGTAATTAAAAAAGGTGCTCTCTCTTCGAACAGTCTGACTGTAAAATTTCGCCAAATATTGGCAAGGGTAGCTGGCGATGTATTTTGATGCAGTCTTCTCCAAGATCTAAACGGAACTAACGCAATACGAAGTTCTGGACGCTTTATTTACAACCCCTTTTGGAAATTTTATATGCAGAGTCCTCGTGGACGCTGTAATCCAAACTTTCCTTCACCGTTCCATTTCATGCCTCTTAACAATAATAGCAATAATAAATATAATATTGTGGGCATTATTTCTGTTTATTTGCGGTATAGGTAATGTAAAAATTTGAAATTAAAAAAAATTGAAAAATGTTTCCGCATACGTACTCGATCCCACAGCCCTCCAATTACCATCTTGTAATTTTTCTGCAGCGCTGGCCGCTACCTGGCAAGTGCCCTGACATAAGTGGCTCTTGCCTCGCCCTGTCCGCCCCAAAAATGCTACTTCTCTCTAAACTCCCGGCCACGAGGAGCTCCCATATGTGTCACTTTCATTTGTGGTCAAGCCTTGCATACACCACAAACTTGGACGAAGTCAGGGATGAATCTCTTGCCCCAATATCCTTAACATCGGTTTCTTGCAGGATTCTCGAGCATATTCTGTTCGAATATAATGAATTTCCTTGAGACAGAGAAGTTGCTGTTCATACATCAGCACGGTTTTAGAAAACATCGCTCCTGCGAAACGCAACTGGCTCTTTTTTCACATATCTTGCAAACCATGGATGAAGGGTATCAGACGGATGCCACATTCCTTGACTTCCGGAAAGCGTTTGACTCGGTGCCTCACTGCAGACTCCTAACTAAGGTACGAGCATATGGGATTGGTTGCCAAGTTTGAGTGCCTCGAAGACTTCTTAAGTAATAGAACGCAGTAAGTTGTCCTCGATGGTGAGTGTATCATCTGGAATGCCCCAGTGAAGTGTGGTAGTTCAGCTGTTGTTTTCTATTTACATAAATGATCTTTTGGATAGGGTGGACAGCAATGTGCGGCTGTTTGCTGATGATGTTGTGGTGTACGGGAAGGTGTCGCAGTTGAGTGACTGTAGGAGGATACAAGATGACTTGGACAGGGTTTGTGATTGGTGTAAAGAGTGGGGTCAGGGACTTTCTCTGCCTCGTGATGGCTGGGTGTTGTGTGATGTCCTTAGGTTAGTTAGGTTTAAGTAGTTCTAAGTTCCAGGGGACTGATGATCATATATGTTAAGTCCCATAGTGCTCAGAGCCATTTGAACCATTTTGCAAAGAGTGGCAGCTAACTCTAAATACAGATAAATGTAAATTAATGTAGATGAATAGGAAAAAGAAAGCAATAATGTTTGAATACTCCAACAGTAGTGTAGCGCTTGACACAGTCACGTCGATTAAATATTTGGGCGAAACATTGCAGAGCGATATGAAGTGGGGGCAACCATGTAATGGCAGTTGTGGGGAAGGCGGATAGTCGTCTTCGGTTCATTGGTAGAATTTTGAGAAGATGTGGTTCATCTGTAAAGGAGACCGCTTATAAAACACTAATATGACCTATTCTTGAGTACTGCTCGAGTGTTTGGGATCCTTATCAGGTCGGATTGAGGGAGGACACAGAAGCAATTCAGAGGTGGCCTGCTAGATTTGTTACTGGTTGGTTTGATCATCACGCGAGTGTTACGGAAATCCTTCAGTAACTCGGGTGGGAGTCTCTGGAGGAAAGGATGCGTTCTTTTCGTGAATCGCTACTGAGGAAATTTAGAGAACAAGCATTTGAGGCTGATTGCAGTACAATTTTACTGCCGCCAACTTATATTTCGCGGAAAGACCACAAAGATAAGATATGAGAGATCAGGGCTGATACAGAGGCACATAGGCAGTCATTTTTCCCTCGTTCTGTTTGGAAGTGGAAAAGGGAGAGATGCTAGTTCTGGTACGAGGTACCCACCGCCACGCACCGTATGGTGGATTGCGGAGTATGTATGTAGATTTAGATAATGAGTAGGAGCGATCCGCTTGTTAGAAATGCAGGAATTCTTCAATCTTCAGCTCATGCGTGAAAAGCGGAACATAAAATAGAATCACTTCTGTAAGAAAATGAAACACCTACAGCCGTACTGATGATGTCTTTTGTTGTATGGCTACCAGTTTCGGTCTTCAGTACACCATCTTCAGGTATTAGTTGATGCCGAGAGCGTTAACGTCATCCGTAAACACGATGCATCAGAGAGACAACATTGCGGTTACAGGTCATCTGCGAAAACCACTTATAGATGTTGGCATCCGATACGTCGTATATACGGATGGTTTAACCCTCTCAGTATCAGCCAAGGCTTGAAGATGGTGCACTGAAGCACCGAAGCTAGTGGCCATACAATTTTCTTACATAAGTGAACGGCCGAAGGTATCCAGACCTCCAATCAGAAGAACAGACACACAAAACTTTTATTTTCTGTGTTAGACATACTCGAACGAGTAAAAATTTTCCAAAGAAAAGGATGCTCAGAGTTTGGAAATCGAAGAACAGTGCGACGGAAGGCCAGAATTCTCCAGTGTGAGGTTGGGACACACGGTTACAGGAAACGTGGGACAGTCGAAGGCCTTACAGGTGCCTGAGGAGGAGATTCAACGTCAAAAATGAATAAAAATACAATAATAATAGTTCGAGTCTCGGTCCGACACACAGTTTTAATCTGCCAGGAAGTTTCATATCAGCGCACACTCCGTTGCAGAGTGAAAATCTCATTCTGGACAATAATTCATTGTTTATAGAAATTTGAGAAATAACAGATAGCTAAAAATTGTAACTGGGAAGAAAACAACAGTACTAACTGTTCCGTTAGTGATCACGGTTTTTGCATGGTTTTCAATGTATTTTGTTACGAGTGTATTGAGAAATCCATTTTCGGATAATGGCAGATGAATATGATAAATTGGATATTGATATTTTTCTCTATTAATTTCGTCCCATTCCAGCTTTTTAAATTATAAAATCCTCTGTAATGTTGTCATAGATAGCTAACTGGTTGCTATAGTGATGTCTCAGTACTGTGTGTCAAAACGTTGTTTATCCTAACTATCTGTGTATAACGATATGGGTCCTATAACTAATAGGTACACATTTTTTTCAATACTTTGACTTTAATTCATAAATATATTATCGGTAAATTTCCTTTTACTTTGATGCAAACTTGTTGGAAAATTTCTGACTGAAATCGTATTTTATGACACAATACCAAAAAAGTCATATTTTCTCTCAGAGCAGTTTATAAAAAGTACACTGAAATCACCATACACCAGTATTTGCTTCTTTTTGTCTGTCAGATAGCATAACAAATAAACAAGCAAGGTGACTAGCACGCAGTTTAACAGTGGGGATCTACACTCACGCTCATAAATTAAGGATAATTGCAGAATGTGGTGCCACACAACGTGGCACTACACAAATCTGGCGCTAATAGCATAGGCACATAGGGAACACACACGACACAGATATATAAGTCCACGGTATTGGTGATAAGTTGAGAAAACCGTCCCGAAACGCATGTGCTACAGAACGCCGCTGTTTCCTGCGCATGTACCCCAATATCAATATGGGATATGATCACCATGCACACGTACACAGGCCTCACAACTGGTTGGCCTACTCTGGATAGAGTGGTCGAGCAGCTGCTGGTGTATAGTCTCCAATTCTTACACCAGTACCTGTCAGAGCTCCTGAAGTGTCCTAGGGGTTGGAAGACGTGCAGCGATACGTCGTTCGAGAGTATCCTAGACGTTCTCGATGGGGGTTAGGTTTGGAGATCAGGCAGACCACTACATTCGCCTGATTTCTTCTGTTTCAAGGTCTGCTCGACGATGGCATCTTGGTGGGGCCGTGCATTATCATCCATCAGGAGGAATGTGGGGTCGGACGCGGTGGCCAAGAGGTTCTAGGCGCTTCAGTCCGTAACCGTGCGACTGCTACTGTCGCAGGTTCGAATCCTGCCTCGGGCATGGACGTGTGTGATGTCCTTAGGTTAGTTAGGTTTAAGTAGTTCTAAGTTCTAGGGAACTGATGACCTCAGATGTTAAGTCCCATACTGCTCAGAACCATTTGTTGAGTAAGGTGGGACCCACTGCACCCCTGAAAAGGCGGACATACTGGTGCAAAATGAAGTCCCGATACACCTAACCTGTTACAGTTCCTCTGTCAAAGACATGCAGGGGTGTACGTGCACTAGCCATAATCCCACCCCACACCATCAAACCATGACCTCCATACAGGTCTCTTTCAAGGACGTTAAGGAGTTGGTATCTGGTTCCAGGTTCATGGCAGATGAAAACCCGGCGAGAATCACTGTTTAGACTCGTCCGTGAACATAACATGGGACCACTGTTACAATGACCACGTACTGTGTTCTTGGCACCAGGCTTTACAGGCTTTCCTATGACCAGTGGTTAGTGGAATGCACCTTGCAGGTCTCCGTCCGAATAAATCATGTCTGTTCAGTCGTCTGTAGACTGTGTCTCTGGAGACAACTGTTCCAGTGGCTGCAGTAAGGTTCCGAACAAGGCTTCCTCCAGTACTCCATGGCCGTCTGCCGGGACTGATGGTGAGATATCGGTCTTCTTGTGGTGTTGAACACTGTAGACGTCCCGTACTGTAGCGCCTGGACACGTTTCCTGTCTGCTGGAATCGTTGCCATAATCTTGAGATCACACTTTGTGGCACACAGAGGGCCCGTGCTACGACCTGCTGTGTTTGACCAACCTCCAGTCGCCCTAGTATTCTACCCCTCATAACGTCATCTATATGTGTTCTTTGAGCCATTTTCAACACACAGTCACCATTAACACGTCTGCACACTTACTCGCTGCAGCGTACTCTGACATGCTCCAACACACCTCCGCGTATGTGGACTGCTGCCAGCGCCACCGTGCGACTACTGCAGGTCAAATGCACCGCATGGTCATACCCCGAGGTGATTTAAACCCTCAAAGTGCTCACCAGAGCGGTGTTTCACCATGTATCAGCACTATCCTTACTTTATGAGTATGAGTGTATGTGAACGAGTCAAGATGGGTAATAAGCAGTTTCCCAGTGGGGGTCTGTATACATTTACACTTAAACAAGACAAATTTTTTAATCTCAGACCCACGTAATTCTTTGTTATGACTTCCTCACAATCTACTCGTTATAATTTATCCACACAAACGGCCTGATTTATTTATGTGAGAACTACTCCCTTTTCCACATCTAATCGATAAAAGTGAGTTGCTGTTATTAACTTATTGTATTCACTTTTCTGTCTGTGGTTACGTTGTTTTTAAACAGCCACTTAGCACTCATATTTTCATGACTTTGTAAACCATCCGATGAGACACGAAGGTCATCTGACTTATTTCTTAATCCACTGATATTTTCATGCTAATCTATGTAGTATGTTGCAATCACAGAGGAAGACTGCACTGCAGTTCCTTCTCTAAATCCTCGCACAAACGAAAAAATGGCTGACATCGAAATAAGTGTCTAAGGAATAGAAAAGCAACTGAAATCACTCAACAGAGGAAAGTCCACTGGACCTGACGGAATACCAATTCGATTCTACACAGAGTACGCGAAAGAACCTGCCCCCCTTCTAACAGCCGTGTACCGCAAGTCTCTAGAGGAACGGAAGGTTCCAAATGATTGGAAAAGAGCACAGGTAGTCCCAGTCTTCAAAAAGGGTCGTCGAGCAGATACGAAAAACTATAGACCTATATCTCTGACGTCGATCTGTTGTAGAATTTTAGAACATGTTTTTTGCTCGAGTATCATGTCGTTTTTGGAAACGCAGAATCTACTCTGTAGGAATCAACATGGATTCCGGAAACAGCGATCGTGTGAGACCCAACTCGCTTTATTTGTGCATGAGACCCAGAAATTATTAGATACAGGCTCCCAGGTAGATGCTATTTTCCTAGACTTCCGGAAGGCGTTCGATACAGTTCCGCACTGTCGCCTGATAAATAAAGTAAGAGCCTACGGAATATCAGACCAGCTGTGTGGCGGGATTGAAGAGTTTTTAGCAAACAGAACACAGCATGTTGTTATCAATGGAGAGACGTCTACAGACGTTAAAGTAACCTCTGGCGTGCCACAGGGGAGTGTTATGGGACCATAGTGTCGGAAGTTCCATGATGCTGTAGTATACACAGAAGTTACAGCAATAGAAAATTGTAGCGAAATGCAGGAAGATCTGCAGCGGATAGGTCCTTAACATAGACAAATGTAATGTATTGCGAGTACATAGAAAGAAGGATCCTTTATTGTATGATTATATGATAGCGGAACAAACACTGGTAGCAGTTACTTCTGTTAAATATCTGGGAGTATGCGTGCGGAACGATTTGAAATGGAATGATCATATAAAATTAATTGTTGGTAAGGCGGGTACCAGGTTTAGATTCATTGGGAGAGTCCTTAGAAAATGTAGTCCATCAACAAAGTAGGTGGCTTACAAAACACTCGTTCGACCTATACTTGAGTATTGCTCATCAGTGTGGGATCCGTACCAGATCGGGTTCACGGAGGAGATAGAGAAGATCCAAAGAAGAGCGGCGCGTTTCGTTACAGGGTTATTTGGTAACCGTGATAGCGTTACGGAGATGTTTAGCAAACTCAAGTGGCAGACTCTGCAAGAGAGGCACTCTGCATCGCGGTGTAGCTTGCTCGCCAGGTTTCGAGAGGGTGCGTTTCTGGATGAGGTATCGAATATACTGCTTCCCCCTACTTATACCTCCCGTGGAGATCACGAATGTAAAATTAGAGAGATTCGAGCGCGCACGGAGGCTTTCAGAGAGTCGATCTTCCCGCGAACCATACGCGACTGGAACAGAAAAGGGAGGTAATGACAGTGGCACGTAAAGTGCCCTCCGCCACACACCGTTGGGTGGCTTGCGGAGTATGAATGTAGATGTAGATGTAGAATCTCCTGCCATTGCATCGTCTTTTAAACCTGATCGATATTTACATTCACTTAATACTGAAGTTAACATTATAGGTGCTAACTTTGTGCTCTTCGTCCTTTTATTTAGGAATAAAAGGGAATGTATAAATAAATTTTAAGGCGAAAAAAATATACAGGTCTGCAAAACTTAAAAATGAAAGTAACTTTCACATCATGTGGATTTCCGGAAGGCTTTTGACACTGTACCACACAAGCGGCTCGTAGTGAAATTACGTGCTTATGGAATATCGTCTCAGTTATGTGACTGGATTTGCGATTTCCTGTCGGAGAGGTCACAGTTCGTAGTAATTGTAGGAAAATCATCGAGTAAAACAGAAGTGATTTCTGGCTTTTCTCAAGGTAGTGTTTATAGTCCCTTTGCTGTTCCTTATCTATATAAACAATTTTGGACACAATCTGAGCAGCCGTCTTCGGTTGTTTGCAGAAGATGCTGTCGTTTATCGACTAATAAAGTCATCAGAAGATCAAAACAAACTGCAAAACTATTTAGAAAAAATATCTGAGTGGTGCGAAAAGTGGCAGTTGACCCTAAATAACGAAAATTGTGAGATCATCCACATGAGTGCTAAAAGGAATTCGTTAAATTTCGCTTACACGATAAATCAGTCTAATCTAAAAGCCGTAAATTCAACTAAATGCCTAGGTATTACAATTACGAACAACTTAACTTGGAAGGAACACACAGAAAATGTTGTGAGGAAGGCTAACCAAAGAGTACGTTTTATTGACAGGACACTTCGAAAATGTAACAGACTGCCTACACTACGCTTGTCGGTCGTCTTTTAGAATACTGCTGCTCGGTGCGGGATCCTTACCAGTTAGGACTGACGGAGTGCATCGAAAAAGTTCAAAGAAAGGCAGCACGTTTTGTAGTATCGCGAAATATGGAAGAGAGTGTCAGAGAAATGATACAGGATTTGGGCTGTAAATCATTAAAAGAAAGGCGTTTTTCGTTGCGACGGAATCCTCTCACGAAATTTCAATCAC